>NW_006921618.1:10373022-10412320 GCF_000298275.1 Orycteropus afer afer | reverse complement strand
GTGGAGTCACCATGAGTCACAATCGACTCAACAGCAACATGTTCAGGTTTTTGGTTTGTTTTTAATCTGCCATCTATACAAACAGATTGGAGATGTTGCATTCTTTTCATTTTAATGGGGGCTGGTGGTAGACCTGTGCTAGGGCTCCAGCTGAAAGGAGAAGCTTACAGGGAGGCTGGGGGCAGAGTGGGGGACAGCTCCACCTGTTGCTGCTGCCTGAGCAATGCTGGAAGGAGGGGTCAGTCCCTCCCCCTCCCCCCATCATAGTTCTCATCCATTGTCACCGCACTGTCTCACGCTGCTATATTTAAGACCCGTGCCGGCTCCAGGATCACATTCTTGTCCCAGTCCCTGCTGAGCTGAGGGCAAGAAAAAACCAAGAACCCCTTCATCCTCTGGAATCTTCTCCCCAGACACTCCTTAGTGGGCACGGCTGCTTCTGTGAGTCACCTCCAACAATCAGGGGTGGGGAGGGACCCCCTCAGAAAGTGGGACCCTCAGCTTTCCATTGGGAAGTGATGTGTGTGTGTGTTTGTGTATGTGTGTTTGTGTGTGTGTTGGGAAAGGGACCTGAGAGATTTGGAAAGAGAAAGCAGACATTTGCTTAGGCAGCAACCCAAGTGGCAATGGTAGGGGATCCTAGGAGTTCTTGTCCCATCCCACTATGCTGTGTGGCTCTGGGTCTTCCAAACTGAGTCCTCTGGGATGCAAAAGCTGCCAAACAAGACATCTGGGGATGCCCTGGGAAAGGGGGTCTTTCCTGTGGTGGGTGGGGGTGAGCTGGCAGGCCCAGCAAACTTAAAGCAGTGCTGGCTGAGCCCCGCCTGGGCTGGCCTGGCCGACTGGCAAGCGGAAACAGAGAGCAAGTACCTCAGAGCCTGAATCATGGAGCCAGAAGGGAGCTCGTCCCGTGCCTGGGCTCACTGACAGGAACACAGGCCTAGGGAGGGGAAAGGAGATGCCTCCGCTTGGTTTCTTGGAAGCTAGAGACGCCTTGGCTAAGAAGGGGTCCCTGCGTGTACAGACTCCTGCCCACTGCCCACTGCCCCTCTGCCACCAATTCTTTGTGGCTCATACAGTCTCTCTGCCCTTCTTGCTCCCTTCTGAGGAAAGGGAGTGGCCTCCTTACCCTTTCTCACTTGGGAGTACCTGTGGAGGGCCAGGATGGGACAGCAGATGGAGGCTCGGGAGGAAAGTGGAGGGGAGTCAGTAGGACCTCTGGCCAAGAGCTTTGAATTCCCAGAAAAGGGGTAATTTCCTCTCCAGGCACACAGCTCACTGATCCCCACCCCTCTACCCTTCACCCTCACCCTCCTATACCCTCATCTCTATACCTCTATACCCCACATTCACACTCCCCACCCTTACCCTGCACTGCTACCCCCACTCCCAGGAGGCTCACTTAACATTCTGGGAAGAGAGCACCTTAGTCCTGGGGGAGAGGGCAAGGAGGCTGCAAACCCATCCCTGCTTAATCCTGACCATTAATCATGCTTTAAAAAGAACCAATAGCTCACCCACTAATGCCGGGGGTCTGGCTGCTAAGGCCTTGGAGGTCAAGGACCCGGTGTACCTTGGGGGGAGGGGTGAGCCAGCAGCTGCTGGGGCCAGGGCCACCATGTCCCAGGAGAGCTGCGTAGAGCCTGCCTCCACCCAGCCTGGTTCTAGCAGCACTTCTCTCAGGCTGCAAGGTGGGGAGAGCAGCCGTGAGCAGAGTCATCGTAACTTGGGGGCCAGGAGACCCTCTTCCTTCTGGAGAAGCTGTCCTGTCGTGGTCAGCTGAGATTGTCAGCAGTGGCCAAGATAGCTTTGGGGGCAGTCCTTGGTCTGGCTAACCTTGTACATTCATCCATTCTCTCTTAGGAAATGAAAGGAGTAAATGCCCAATGACTTTGACCAGGGAAGACTTAGCCCCCTGAACACCTCACAATAGGTCCCTATTGGTCTAGGGCAGCTCTGACGAGGCTAGCAGGCCCACCCTCAGGTCATGGACTGAGAAATGGTCACACATGCACACACACACACACACACACTCACACTCCCACATTGCCATCCCATTCCAGAGACCTCTCGGGAGAGGTGGGGCCAGGACAGAGCTGAACCTCCTAGAGGCAGGCAGAAGTAGCCTCCTTGTCTGTCCCTTCTAGGTACCTAGGGTCTGTGTCAGTTCCAGGCCCAGCAAATGTCTTCCCAGTCAGAGGCCTGCCAACCAGAATTCCCATCTGGAGGAGGCAGAAAAGCATTTCCATCAAGCATCAGAGGGGCCCTCAGAGAACTGGCAGTGACGCTGAGGCCTCTATCTGGCAAAGAACTTGACACAGAATCCTAAAGCCTGCTAGCACGCTGCTTCCCACTCTCTCACTGGCCTCTTTCCATCCACGGACTGCTCCCTGATTCCTAAAGCTCCTCCACACCAGTGTGATCCAAACCTACAGGGTGCCTTCTGGGGGCCTGGACCAGAGAGCCTCAGGAAAACAAAAGAGGAAGGCGTGATCCCCTTTGGAGAAGAAAGGCCACTGGCTCACCTCTGTGTCCCTACCTCAGCTGAGGCCTGGCCCCAAGTAGATGTGTATTTCAGAGGTCAAAAGGCTCAGTGCTCAGGCAAATCTGGGTACCAGGTTTGGCTCTACCACCAACTAGCTGGTCAACCTTGGGCAAATGGCTCCCCATCCTGGGATCTACCTCTCCATCTGTAAAATGGGATAATAACTGTGCTGTCATTCCTTGGGTTTTAACATGGGGATTGGGGAGAATGTATTTGAAAGCCCTAACACAGAGCCTGGCACACAGTAAGTATTCACCATTGGTTCTTTTAGTTCACTTACGATAAGCCTTACAATCTTGTTAAGGAGTCAAGATGCACAGAGATGAAATAATTAAATAGCAAAGGGGGACATTTCTGAATCAGAGCTAAACTATAGAGGACAGATTGAAAGTACAAGAAATTAAACAAAAAAAAAAAGGGAGCTCTGGTGTGAGAGGTCTGGTAGCATAGTGCCTAAGGCACTTGACTGCTAACCAGAAGGCTGGCGGTTCAAACCCACCAGCTACTCCTCGGAAGGAAGGTTGGGCAATCTACTTCCGTAGTGATACTGCCTCAGAAACCCAAGGAGCGGTCGCTATGAGTTGGGTCTGACTCGACGGCATATAACAACAACAACACAACTGGTGGTGTAGTGCCTAAGGCATTTGACTGCTAACCAGAAGGCTGGTGGTTCAAACCCACCACCCACTCCTTGGAAGGAAGGTCAGGCAATCTACTTCTGTAGTGATACTGCCTCAGAAACCTAGGTGACCTGTAGTTTTTCAGCAAGACTTCTTAAAACAAATAATGCTGATGCCTAGCATGTAATACCATGCATCAAGCACTCCTCTAACGTTTACCCCGGGAGGTTGGTAGATCCAGTTTACAGATGAGGAAACCAACTCAGAGAATCTTGTTCATGTTCACACGTTCATACACAGAGGAGCTGGGATCACACTCAGCAGGTCCCCCAAGCTTAACCATTCCACTACCTTAAACGTTCTCAGGTTGGGCTTTGAAGCATGAACAGAAGGAAAGGGGCCCAGAGGAGGGGAAAGGTTTCTCAGAGGAGGAAACCAGAGAGGGCAAAGGCTCAGAGGTAGGACTGAGCGTGGCATACTTGGGAAGGGTGAGGACACCAGCCCCTCTGGAATCATAGACAGTCCTTAAACATCACAGGGTCACACAGTGAGGTGAGGGCAGGGCTGCAGCTGGAAGCCAGGACCAAGCCCAAGTGCAGGCTCTGCCACTCAACTGGGTGTGTGTGAGGTGGTAGATAGGCTCAGCTCAGACCCCCAAGTCCCCCTTCTATCACCTTGGGAAGCCTTCTTCCTCTCAGACCTCGGTTTCCCTGTCTGCTCACTGAAAAGAGAACCCCTACCCTGCAAGTCTCCCAGGGATGTTGGACAGACCACGTGGGGAAGAGATGGGCAGATGCCTGGTAGAATAACCACACACCTTGGCCCTGGCAGGTTGTCGCCCTCGTAGCCATGACCCTGCCCCACAATCCTGGAAGTCTGGGGGAGCCTCAGCCCTCTCAGACCATGCAGGTCCACAGGCTGGAGCACCGTCATGAGGAGGAGCAGAAGGAGGAGCGGCAGCGGAGCCTGCACATGGGCTCCTCGATGCAGAGGAGGACCTTCCGCAGCAGGTGGGAGTGTGGGGGTGGGGATCCCCCTGCCTTGCCCCTGGGGTCCCTAATCTGAGACACACATCCACCCTGTCCTCTAGAAACCCCAGTATGAAGGGGAAGGTGCAGCTCTGTCCTCTGGAGACAGCAGTGGGAGGGGGGCAACACGGGCTTGTCTGCCAGTGCCTGAGGCTGAAGTATGTAGATGCAGCCCCAACCTGAGGAGCCCCACCCGATCCCCAGCCAGTCCTGAAGGAGCCATTTACTCTCTTCCCGGGAGCAGTGAAGAAGAATACCAGTTCAGTGCTGCAGACTACGCCCTCGCAGCAGCCCTGGCTCTGACGGCCTCCTCAGAGATGTCTTGGTAAGTCAGATGACCTTTCCAGAAAGCCCTGGACTGAGAAATGGGCCATTCTATCCAGCTCCCTGCCTTCCTGCTGGGCTCCCACACTGAGCTTAGATCACCTGTCCAAAGTCATACGTCCAGAAAAGCAGGCTAGCAGGATTCAAGCCCAGGGCTGAGAGTAAAGCCGTCTGGGTACCACCCTCTGGGTGGGCCCACAGGCAGTGGTGAGGAACTATGCCGAAAGGAAACTGCTGCTGGTGGTGGTCTTGCTCCGTGCCATTGAGTCGGTTCCAACTCATAGCAACAAAACGAAACACTACCTGGTCCCTCACCAGCCTCACAATTGTTGCTGTGCTTGAGCCTGGTGCAGCCATGGTGTCAATCTGTCTTGTTGAGGGTCTTCCCCTTTCTCACTGTCCCTCTACTTTACTAAGCATAATGTCTTTCTCCAGCCACTAATCCCTTCTCATAACACGACCAAAGTACAAGAGGAATCTGGCCATTCTCACTTCCATGGTGCATTCTGTCTGTACTTCTGAGACATACTCACCAAGGGACAACACAGAGGGGGAGGGGGCTAGAGAGGAGGGGGAGAAGGGCAAGTAATCTACCCCCGAGTCCAGCTCCACAACCTCTGAAGATCAGAGCAGCTGGCTTTGGACAGTGCCCTGAGCTGTCTTGGTCTTGTTGAGCTTGAAGCAAGTCACAGAGCCTCTGCCCTGTAAAATGAGGTCAGTAGTGCCTGTCCACTTGGTTGTAAGGAAAACAAGACAATAAAGACCTGTGAAAGACCTTTGCAAACTCTATCAGCTATCAAGCACCTACTGTATACCAGGCTCCTTCTAGGTGGTTTGGGGACACGAGTGGATTCAAAGTTGCTCTTGTCCTTAAGAAGCTGGCAACACTGGGCATGGGGAGGGAGCTAGCAGGGTGCCCTCCTGGGCCCTCTGGGTCCTGCCCAGGCCCTGAAGGCATCTGTCACCCACAGGGAGGCCCAGCTGAGGCGCCAGTCCTCCACCGTGGAGCGAGAGGAGCGTGGGCAGAAGAGGGTAGGCTTTGACAACGGCTGGGAGAAGACGGAGATAGCCTTCCTACACACCCGCAGGCTGCTGCGCCAGAGACGTGACCGGAAGGCTCTGAGGCGGCGGGTAATGGGATAGACTAAAGCCCCCATGCTCGCGCCATGCTCCCACCTCTTCCTTACCCCCTTCTTAAGAGGCAGCTGAATGTCCAGGAGTTTGGATGCTGCTGCCATTACCTCTAGTTCTGTGACCCAGGGCAGGCGACTTAGCCTCCCCAAGCCTCAATTTTCTTACATGTAAAATAGGTGTGGTTGTACCAATTCTGTGTTGAAGTGAGAATCCAATGAGGTTGGGTATGTGGAGTGACTGTCCCAATGCCTAAGACACAAAAAAGCCCCTCAGGAAATGCTGTTCCACCCAGGGTCACGATGTCAGGGATCTGAAGCCACTCTCCACACCCCATCACCACGACAGGAGGGCAATAGCTAAAACTTACATGGGGCTTTTTTAGTATGAGGAATGTTTTTAATGTTTTTTACATATTAACTTATTTAATCCTCACTACAACTCCATAGGTGCTCTGGTGATGCCGTGCCTAAGGCATTTGACTACTAACCAGAAGGTTGGCAGTTCAAACCCACGAGCTGCTCTGAGGAAGGAAGATTGGACTATCTACTTCCATAAAGATTTACTACCTTGGAAACCCAATGGGGGTTGCTATGAGTCAGAACTGACTCGATAACATTGAGTTTGGCTTTTTTTTGTGTGTGTGGGAGGGAGTTACGACTCCATAAGAGAGTACAGGGGTATAATTATCATCCCTATTTTACAGATAAGCAAACTGAGGCACAGAGATATTAGGCAACCTGCTCTGGTTCCACAGCCAGCAAGTGGCAGAGTTAGGCCTTGACATCAGGCCAGTTAGTTCCAAAGCCCATGTCCTGCTCACTGTGCCACACTGCCTCTCAGCTGGTGGTGAAGGTTGATTCAGACTCTGGGCTTCATGGGGGACAGGTAGCAGCAAAGACTGGGGAGAGGAGGTCCACTGGCTCATAGGAGTCATAGACCACCTCATGTCTCCAGACAGAGGAGAAGGTCCGGGAGGCCAAGGAGCTGAGGGAGCTGTGTTCTGGCCGGGGGCCCTGGTTCTGGATCCCTCTGCGCTCCCATGCCGTCTGGGAACACACCACGGTCCTGTTAACCTGTACCGTGAAGGCCTCCCCTCCACCCCACATCACCTGGTAAGTGATAGTGCAGGAGAGCGAGGGTCCTGGCCCCACCTCCACGCTCTAGGGTCCACCCAGGGTCATGTTAGTGGGGGCTCCTTACAGTCCAATACCTTCCTTCTGGGAGCCTCCTTCCTTCCCTAGCAGTTCTTGAGGGCTTAGAAAAGTTGCAGACCCTCACAGCCTACCCCTCCACCAGCTGAGCCCACTCCCCAAATAGAGCCACAGCTGCTGGGGAAGCTCAGGCGGGGTTATTCTTAGCCGCCTCCCAGCTGCCCGGGGCTGCAAGACTGGGCCACTGGGGAGCCAACACTTATAAAAATACAATTCTGGCAATAGAAAGCAGCTGCTCAGAGCTGGATGTCTCCAGGGTTGGAGGATGATGGGAGGCAGGGCAGGGGGTGGGGAAGCAGGAGAGGAGGCCAGGAAGGTCCTACAGTACGAAGGGAGGGATCCTTGTTCCATACCTAGCTCTCTCTATTAACCTAGTGTATGAGCTCAGCCATGTCTCTTAATCTCTCTGGACCTCCCTCAGTTTCCCACTCTGTAAAGTGGGTTGAACCTCCTGTCCAGCTTGCGTGTGGTGAGAACTTAGGGCCACAACCACATGGATGCCTGTAGAACTTGAAAAGGGCTGGGAAAGCAAGAGACGCCATTCTTGGGGGTGTAACCTAAGCAGAACCACAGAGATCAGGCCCTTCTAGTGAAGGAAAGAGGAAGGCAGCAAAAGTGTCCTGAAATGGCGTGGTGGAGACCACAGAAGGAAGCAACTGTAACTGATCCCCCCAAGTCTAAGGTCTATTGCCAGGCACTTTGGCAGGTGAGGTTACTATTGCATGCCATCGAGTCAATTCTGACTCATAGTGACCCTATAGGACAGAGTAGTATGGCCTATAGGGTTTCCCAGGCTGTCATCTTTACAAGAACAAATTGCCAGGTCTTTTCTCCTGTTGAGCCACTAGTGGGTTTGAACCACCAACCTTTCAATTAGTAGCTGAGCACTTAACTTTTGTACCACCGGGGCTCCCTGGCAGATTAGGAAGGGTTTTCAATAAGTACTTACCAAGCATATAGTCTGTCTCAGGAATGGGCAATGCTGTACAGAAATGACTCAGACACAATCACACCCTCAAGGAACTCTCAGTGCAGAGGAAAAACATCGATACTGAGAAAATTACACTCATGGGTGATGCTGCAGATAAAGGGACAAGAGTGAAGGGGAGGAAGTGGCTGCCTCAGGCTGAAAGATCTGGAAAGACTTTTCAGAGGAAGTGATGTACAGGCCAGGTCTTGAGGGATGAACAGACTATGGTCTGGTAGGAGAGAGAAGACAAACACATGCTAACCCAGAACATAAAGGAAAAGCACTATCATACTTGAACAACTTTAACAACTAACCCAATGCTTTTCCACCATGCTTTCATTTGAGCCTCGAGGCCAGTTTTGTAGAGGAGGATATCAAGGCTCAGAGAGGTAGTCTGATTTGTCGAAGGTCACACACCCAATGTGAGTCAGGATCCAAACCCTGATCTCCTGACTCCAACACTTCCCACTGACTTAGAGTAGGAAAGTAATCCTTACCGTTGTGTTTTTCTTAAAGCACACAAACCCATTGAAGTCAGAGAAATAGAAAGCACTTAGGCTGGGAGCAATCAAGGAAGGCAGCATTCTGAGGTAGTTAATGTTTGAACTGGTCATTGCCAGCTGGTGTTCATTCACTGAAGTGTGCCAAGTTCCGTGCTGATGCTGGGGCTCTCTCCTTGCCTGCACTCTGGTGCTCAGTAGGAGGATTGTTTTTGACTCCTGGCCTAGGCTAAGTGAGGGTCAGTGCTCAGCTGTCCCAGCCTGGCAGCCACGCCCTGTCCTTCCCTGACACTGAGATCCAAGTCTAAAGCGTTCTGTGAAAGCCTCTGGGAGGGGCTCTTGTTTTCACCCCTGCCAACAAGGTTGCCACAACAGAGAGCTAAATACTCCTCACAAGTGGCAGGAGCCAAGGCTAGGCCCACCTCCTGTCAGAGGGACTCAGGTGGCCCCTGGAGTTCTTGGCTTTGGGATCTGGTTTGTCACCATCAATCACCTCAGTTGGAGCCACACATCATCCCTGGACTGGCCTCTGGAGGTTCCATCCAGGCCCTGGTAGAAAATTCAGCCCTGGGTCTGGAGGCAGACCTGGGCTCACCGGCCTGACCGGGAGAGTCCACTCATTCAGCAATTATTGAGCACTTCCTGAATGCATGGGCACTGAGAGGGCTCAAACACACAGCCTTCCCTCGAGTCACTTAGACTCTGGTGAGAGAGGCTGAGGCACACATAGGAGCACTTAGCAGACATCCAGATGGTGTGTCACGCTGAACGGAATAAACTTAAATCCACGTTCCTGAGAAAGGAGGCAACTTGGCGTCCGAGGGCCGAAGAGGGTCTTATTCTTTTGGTGGGAAGGCTTCATGCAGAAGGTGTACTTGAAGGACATGGAAGCTATTCCCAGATGGGGAGGGGCCTCTCCACTTAGGGGCTGGTGTGAGGAAAGGCAGGAAGTCTCAGGTTGTGGTGTTCAGGCAACCCCAAACCCTGGGCCAGGGTATGAGGAAAGAAAGGCAGGAGCAAAGAAGGGGAATTTGCTGGAAGGACGGACTGGTGCCAGATGGAGAGGTCTTGAATACCAAGCCAGGGAATCCTGGAGACGGAAGAGCAGTGGAGGACTCCAGGGCCCACAGTCCTTACCTCCGGGGGCAGGAGATGAGGTGAGGCTTCCATGACATGTCCGGGGCTCCGGGTGGACTCAGGGGATACTGCTGAGGAATGACATATTAGAAACCTGGTGCCCCAGGCTTCCAGGTCTCTGGCCAATGACAGGGCAAATTAAGCACAGTAACTCTGGCCACAGAGTTCTTGGCTGTTGCGAACATTTAACGTGCTTGCTACAAACTGAAAGATTGGAGGTTCAAGTCTACCCAGAGGCACCTTGGAATAGAGGCCTGGTGATCTCTGAACCCAGATACTGAAAGCACAGTTCTATTCAGACACATATGGGGTCTCCATAAGTCAGAACTGACTCTACAGCAACTGGTTTTCGTTAGTCCAGCCATGTTCGCACCACAGAAATGGGTCCTGGTCTGATGCCACTTAGATCAATCTCAGAGGCCATACAACTTTAAAAAGTAAACTCTAACACCAATACATGTGAGAGAAAAAAAGATTTAGAAAAATAATAAAAATGGCACACACTTATGAGGGCCCTTAGAGCCGTCACTGAGCTGGGCTCCTCACCTGGGCTGTCTCTGTTTACATTATCTTATTTTATTATTATCATAAAGGAGCTCTGGTGGCACAGTGCCTAAGGCATTTGACTGCTAACCAGAAGGTTGGTGGTTCGAACCCACTGGCCACTCCACAGAAGGAAGATGGGGCGATCTGCTTCTGTAAAGATTTACCACCATGGAAACCCAATAGGAGTCACTATGAGGCACAATTGACTTGGTTTGGTTTTTGGTTTTTATTTAGGATTGTCCATGCAGTGGGTGCCTTCAAGGTCCTGATTGAACAGTTGGGACACTGAGGCCCAGAGACAGGACAGGATAGCATTGGGGACTCCAGCTGCCTAGGCTGTGCCAGAGTTGCAGCTGCTGCTTTTCCTGTGCTGAGCCTGGTCAGGCTGAGGTGTCTGGAATGTTCCTGACAGGTGGGGGTGGGGGTCTGACCTCAGCACCCAGGGCTAAGAGAACTGGAGTGATTAGATATCTAGATTAGGCACCACCCTCCCCGTGGGAGATTTAGTTGGTCTCCTTTTCAAAGAGGGCACAGCTTGGGAGATGTGTGGTGGGCCTTGGTGTGGCTCTGTTTGGTTGCCATGGAGACAAGGGGGCGCAAGGCAAGTCTAAGGAAGGCAGCGCACTGAGGCCCGGGTGCCCTCTCTTGACCAAGGCCGCCTCTTCAACCTCAACCATACCACTGGGCAGAGAAAGAAGCATTCATCTCATGAAGCGTCCATTCAAGGCCTCACGTACAACAGAGGCCCAGAGAGGGGGACTCACTTACCCAAGGTCACACAGTAAGCGATGTCAAGAATCCAGGCCTGCTAACTCCTTGGCTCTGCCTAACAGGCTGTGGGAAGGGGCAAGACCATCTCACTGCCCGATCCACACATCAGGGAGGAGACCTCAGAGTTTGCAGAAAACAAAAGGGAATATCCATGGTACGATGGACTTAACTCACTTGACCACTCTTGAGAATCACCTGGGGAGTTTTTAAAAATTCTGATACCTGAGTCCCACCCCCAGAGATTCTGACTGAATTGATCTGGGATGCAGCCTGAATGCAGAGATTTTTAAAGGCTCCTCAGGTCATTCTAATGAGAGACAAAATGAAAGACTGCTGTCCTGAAGGGGACGGCAAGGGAGTTAGGGACTGGGGATAACCTCTCTGGCAAGCCTCCTATGGAGAAGGAGAAAGCTGGGGCATCATCCCTAGAGTACTCCTGGCGGTGCCTCTGCTGGGGGGAGGGTACTCCTAATTATAGGTCCCCTCTTCTCTGCCCCCTAGAATTGGGAATGAACACTTGAACATCTACAGTGTGCAAGGCACCAGAGAAAGGCTTTACATTGTTTATCCCAATGGGAGCTCTGGTGGCACAGTGCCTAAGGCACTTGACTGCTAACCAGAGGTTGGTGGTTCAAATCCACCAGCCACTCCTTGGAAGGAAGGTTGGGTAATCTGCTTCTGTAGTGATACAGCCTCAGAAAACCAAGGAGGGTTTGCTATGAGTCGGATCCAACTTGACGGCAGTGAGTTTGGTTTTTTCGTTTGGTATCCCATTTAATCTTCACAGCAGCACTGTGAGGCCAGTGCTATGACTGTTGTTGTTGTTGTTGTTATGTGCCGTCGAGTCAGACCCGACTCATAGCGACCCCTCCTTGGGTTTCCGAGGCAATATCACTATGGAAGTAGATTGGCTAACCTTCCTTCCGAGGAGTGGCTGGTGAGTTTGAACCGCCAGCCTTCTGGTTAGCAGTCAAGTGCCTTAGGCACTACTCCCATTTTACAGGTGAGGACAGCGGAGGTTCAGAGCACTGAAGGGGCTGTTCTGGGTCACATAGGCTAGTAAGTAGCACAAAGGGGAGTCTGAGAGGAGCTTCTGTATTCTCTGCTCAGAACCACCCTGCCTGCCGTACACTCTGTTGTCTCCACAGGTACAAAAACGAGGTACGAATCGATCCCCGCCTCTTTCCTGCTGGAAAGTACCGAATCAAGAACAACTACGGGCTGCTGACCCTGGAGATTAGGAGGTGAGATGTGATCCCCAATGAGACATGACCCTCAGACCCTCCCCGGCCCAACCAGGACCACAGCAGGATCCCAAGCCCTTCCTCGGGTAGCGTTTCCCGAGTTTGCCTCAGCTTCAAAATCATCTGGGGCACTTGTTAAAATGCCAATTCCTAAAATGAATCCCTATGCCAAGACTCAAATTAAGTAGGTCTGGAGTGGGCCCAGGAATGGACATCCAACACCACTCTCCATGTGATTCTGGTGCCTTGAAATATACAATAAGTGAAGCAGACTCAGAGGTTAACAGCGAGGACTGAGCGCTCACGTAGGGAGAGTGTCTTGCTGGGGAAGAGAACACACTAGCGTGTGCATGCACACACACACACGTGTACATGCACACAAGGGGAAGCAGATGGAGGGAGAGGGGGTTCAGTGAGGAAAAGAAAACCCAAACCCATTGTTCTCAAGTCGATTCCAATTCATGACAATCTCATGTGTTACAGAGTAGAACTGTAGTCCCAAGGTTGGCAGAGCATAGCAGGCTGCTGAACAAAGACATGGCTACATGCAGAGTTCAAGCGTGCCATAAGCTGGAGACCATTCCCAAAGCTGCTTCTTATATACAGGAAGCAGACCACATACCCAAAGCAGCCACTCAGCTGCTCCAATAGATTCCACCATGGAGTTAATTACCATTGTCACCATGGAAAATAACTACATCCAGCTGCCCAGCCACTCAACCAGCTGTAGGGTTTTTTGGCTATAATCTTTAAGCACATGGATTACCAAGACTTGGTTCACAGCACTGCTGGTGAGTTTAACCGCCAACCTTTAATTTAGTCATCGAGTGCAAGCTGTTTGTGCCACCCCAGGACTTCACCGAGGGAAGGAGTTTGTTGTTAAAAAATAAAAAAGTTGCCATTGGGTCAATGCTGCCTCGTGACCCCTTCTCACGGTGACTCTCTATGCACCCGGGTAGAACTATGCTCCATAGGGTTTTCTGTGTATTCTGGTTCCCTAGTGCCACTCTGACAGGAATATACCACAAATGGGATGGCCTTAACAAATAGGACTTTATTCTCTTTCAGTTCATGAGGCTAGAAGTTCAAGTTCAAAGTGTCGGGCCCTAGGGGCTGTGTGAAAGCCCCTCAACCTTGGGCTTCAGATCTGCCTTTTACTCTCGGCCTACTGAAGCTAGAGGCATCTCTTCACTCAGGCAGCTACTGGCTGCTGAGGTTAACGAGCCCAAGGCCAACAAATAAAATGGCACGGTCCCGATGTTACCACACCACACGGCAGGTCATTCATTCAAGTCCACTGAAGGTCCCAAGGTCAGCAGAGCATAGCAAGTTGCTGAACAAAAACATGGCTACATGCAGGGTCCAAGGATGCCATAAGCTGGAGGCCATTGCCAAAGCTGCTTCTTATATACGGGAACCAGACCACACACCCAAAGCAGCCACTCAGCTGCTCCAATAGATTCCACCGTGGAATTAACTACCAATGTCACCACGGGGAATAACTACATCCAGCTGCCCAGCCATTCAACTAGGCCCAACCAAGTTGACACACAGACTTACCTACCACACTGAGGCTGATTTTTTGGAAATAGATTGCCAGACCTTTCTTCAGAGGTACCTCTGTGTGGACCCAAACTTCCAACCTTCGGTTAGCAGCTAAGCACATTAACTGTTTGCATTGCCCAAGGACTTCAAGAGTCTGTTAGAGAGGCCCACTGGGTTTTGGTGAGTCTTAAACATGGTTTTAAAGGCAGGGGCAGGGTGTGTGGAGGAAGGATGTATGAGCACATAAAAACACAACACTCTTGAAGTAGGAGCTGCCATGTGTTGACTTCCTACCAGGTCCCAACCCCTGTGCTGTTGTTGTTGTTATGTGCCGTCAAGTCAAACCCGACTCATAGCGACCCCTCCTTGGGTTTCCGAGGCAGTATCACTACGGAAGTAGGATTGCCCAACCTTCCTTCCGAGGAGTGGCTGGTGGGTTTGAACCGCCAGCCGTCTGGTTAGCAGGCAAGTGTCTTAGCCACTATGCTACCAGAGCCCCTGTGTTAGGTGCCTTATGCAGATCATCAACAATCCTCACCACCCTGCCTCCAGGACATTGCTATTAGCCCCTTGCTTCACCTTGAAGCAGAGTTGAATTCCAGTTGTTGTGTGACTTTGGGCAAGTCTCTTACCCTCTCTGATCCTCCAGAGTCAGTAATAGCAGTGCAATGTGGTGAATGCATCAGGTGAGGAAACAAAGGCTCCAATAATTAAGGGATTTACAGAGCTAGAATGGGGCAGGGTCCGGATTTGAGCCCTGCGCTCTCAACCTGGGATAATTTCAATACACCAAACCCTCCATGTCAACCATCTTGGTCTTCAAAGGCCGAAGATGGATAAGACATTGCTCCTACCCTCCCAAAGCAAAACAGGGATACATTGACATAAATATCTGACTGCACAAGGCTGTGATAGAGGGATGTCCCACTGACTATGCTCAGGAAAGCCTCAAGGGGCAGGGGGAACTGGCTCTCAAAACAAAAGTGATATACCAATGTTCATAGCAGCATTAATGGCTATTATTATTATTATAGCCCAAAGGTGGAAATAATCCAAGTGTCTGTCCATAGATGAATGGATAAACAAATGTGGTCTATATGCACAACGGGGTATTAATCTGCCACAAAAAGGGAATGAAGTTCCGACACACATTGGCACGTGGATGAACTTTGAAAACCTTATGCTCCGTGGAATAAGTCAGACGCAAAAGGGCAGATGTTGTATGATCCCATTTGTCAGAATTACTTACAAGAGATAAAACAGAGGTCCGTGGCTATTATGGGCTGGGAGGAAAGGGTGGAATGAGGATTTATTGCTTCACGGCTACAGAGCCCCTGTTTGGGGTCATGAAGACATTTTGGAAACAAATAGTTGTCATGGTTCTCAGCATTGTGAAAGAGATTAACACCACTGGATTGTACACCTGAAAATGGTTAAAACGCAAATGTTATGTAGGCTGTATTTTAAATCAGTAAAAGAAAAACAAGCAAACCAACAACACCAGAGCCACTCCCACCCAGAGTGGCCAGAGGGAACCAAAAAACCAAAAACAAAAAGACATTGCCATTGAGTCAGATATGACTCATAGCAACCCCTCCTTGGGTTTCTGAGGCAGTATTTCTACAGAAGTAGATTGCCCAACATTCCTTCCGAGGAGTGGCTGGTTGGTTTGAACCACCAAACTTCTGGTTAACAGTCAAGTGCCTTAGGCACTATACCACCATAACTCCCAATATGGTACATCATATTTTCAAAGCACTTTCAACTAAGGTGCTTTACGCTGGTGTTATGTTCCCAGCTTTTCAGAGGAGGAAGCCAAGACATAGAGAGGTATAGTGCCCAGCCCAAAGCTTCACAGCTTTTCAGAGGTGGGATCTGAACTAGAGCCCAAAGTCTCTGCTTGCACCATTAGGCCTTCCTGTTAAGCCCACCCTTTCCCACCCCTTGAGTTTGCCATGGAGCCCTGCAGTCTTAGGGGGACCTTCTCTTTCTTTGTCTCCTTTTCAGATGCACTGTTGAGGACTCTGCCACCTACACTGTGGTGGTGAAGAACGCCTATGGCCAGGCCTCCTCCTATGCTAAAGTCCTTGTCCGCAGTAAGTCCTCCTGATCCTGCCAAGCCAGGCCATGGCAAATCCAGGATGAGCAGCTGAGGACATGGGTCTGCAATCAAACTCTAGGAAGAGCCCTTGGCACCAAGGGGTGTTTGGCCTGAGGTTGGGTGACCAGGGCAGCCATGGAGACGCACTTCCCTGGGGGCCTTAGGAGTGAGTGAGAGTCTCCTCTCTCAGACTAGCATGGCCAGTAGCTTCAGCTTGATGGACTAATGATGGAAGGCATGGGCAAGGCAGAATCACCTGCCCCTGTGGGTTGGTGTCATTCTGAGAAGGAGAAGGAAAGGGAATTGACATTTTCTGAGTTCTCTTGATAACATATCATCTTATTACATCCTGAGCTAGTAGGGGGTAAGGCTGGGACTTACACTCAGCTCTGTTTGCAAGGCCACCAAGAACATGGATGGCAACTTTGTGCGGACTGGGTGGATGAATCAGAAAAAGGAGTTCTTCCCTCCAGACTTATGTAGGCCCCATGCCAGAGTGCATGGCATGGCAAGTGGAAAACTGACTGGGTACCAGCCCACACTTGCACCCTCATTGAGCACATTTGTGCAATGCATAACCTACACCACTGTTTAGGGTGACCTACCTGCCTGTCCCCTCCTCGTACCATCAGGCAGAGGCTGTGCCAGATCCAGTTCAGGTCCTCTGGACAGTGGTCTTGTCCTGTCAGCCCTGCTGAGAGGTCTTCAAGAGCAAAGACTGAGTCCTACCAACCCCCCCACCCCATCCTCACTGCCTTGTTTAGGGTTTGGGGTCTATTACCTTGTAGACATCTGAAATCACAGCACAAAGCAGGGGAGAAGCTCAAGAGTCTGACAGACCCATGTTCTAACTAGCATGAGTTGGGTAAGCCATTTCACTCTCAGAGCCTCCATTTCTTCATCTGTGAAAGCCAAATCCTATACCTCTCTCAGATGGGTGTGTTGATTAAATGAGATGCTAGAGATAAAGCTGATGTGTGAACCCCTCCCCCTCTCTACAACCAGGGCCTTCCCAGAAGGACACAAGTCCCAGACAGCACTTCTGAGCCCAGGAGAACACTGTACCCTGCTGCTCTTGACCTGGGAGAGGACAAACCCTGCCACCAGTCATAGAGAGGAAAAACTCCATGGCCTGTGTGCACACATGCGCGCATGCGCGCGTACACACACACACACACACACACACACCACTGTGGCTCCCCAGGCAGCTTTCCTGCTCTACAGACAGGCCAGAGTCCTGCCCCACCCTCTCTACCTCTCATTAGACCTTGTTAAACTGTCCTTCACAGTCCTCTCCACCCCACCCCCTGCCCTGTGCCCCAAATAGCTTGAGAGTAAGCCTGGCCAGGACAGGCTCTCAGATTGGAAATATGAACTGTCCCATTGGCTGAGCCCAGAATCAAGCCTAAGGTCAGGCAACAGCCCTGCTTCCCTATTTTGACCCATCTTTCCTATCACTGTATCCAGATCCCTGTCTCTTCTGCCATCAACACTAACAACCCTAGGATCCACCAGGCATCTTCTTGGCCCCTAGACTCCAGTCAGCCTCCTGCTGAGAGCACCTGCTCACTACCACTGCCACCCTCTTCCCTACTGTCATGTCCACAGTAGCTGTAGTGGTCCCAGTGGAAGGCCCTTGGCTAAGAGGCAGGAGCCTTGGGTCTTAATCCTGAGTCCTCTTGGGTTCTAATGCTGACTCCTCCACTGATGCTGTGTTTGACCTTGGGCAGCCCCTGTCCCTCTCTGGGCCTCACTCATGAAGGAGTTTTCCAGGCAGGCACTGTCATGGCATGGAATCAGGCTGCTGGGATGTTGGCTGGTGACAGCAGTGGTACTGGCAGGGCTGTGGCGAGGGTTAAATGAGTTAATATGAAGCACACAGTAAGCGCTCTGTAAGTGATAGCTGTTCTTGCTATCTTCCAGTGGTCTGTGTCAATATTGCCTTGAATGTTGCCTGCAAGCCTCCAGGAGTTCACTGAGCTCTGCCACCACCAGAAATCCCAGTGTCTGCAGGCTTGACCTCTATGTAGATAGTGTATGACGTTGGCAGCAAGTTTGGGCAGAGGAAGGAAACCATCATTTATGGAGCATCTATTATGTGTCGGGTTCTTGCCAAAAATTTTATTCATGTGAACTCATTTCATGATAACCCCAGCACCATCAGGTAGGAATCACTGTCCCCATTTTACCAATGAAGGAACTGAGGCACAGAGAGTGGAAGAAACATTGCCAAAGCCAAGGGTGAGCCTCCAACAGACTAAGACTCAAACCCACACCCAAAGTCTGTGTCTCCAAAGTCTAGTAGGAATGTGGGGTCTGAACTTTCTCCAACTCAATTTGCTTTGGGTTTTCAGCGTACCTGGGGAAGGATGCTGGCTTCGATTCGGAGTTCTATAAAAGTAAGGAGACTTTAAGGTGGGTAATCCCAGGGGGAGGGAACATCTGGGACTCCTGTTCACACCTTCCCACAGGCTCTTTTTAGATACAGCCATTCCTGGTCTGTTAAAGAATGTCTACTTGAGGTTGGCCTATTAGCTCTTAATACTAGCAAACTGGCTTCTGGGGACCCCAAGGCACCCCAGAGCTGCTCCCCAGCTGCAAAGCTGAGTTGAAAAGAAAAATCCATGGCTCAAAAGACAATGGACATGCTGGTCTTTGGATGTTTGCTATCTTGGCTTATCCAAGCTCCCAGCTGGATAAGTCCCTTCCCCACACCACCCCCTGGACCCAGTCCTTCTTCTCCTTGTTAAGGCCATCTCAGAAACTGTGAGCCCGGAGGAGTTTGGATACCCCAGGAGAATCCTCAATTCCACCTACACCACAGGCCCAGGGTTTACTCTGGGCTGACAGCCTCCAAAACCTTCTCCAAATTCCTGTCCCCACCCCAGGATCAATGTTTGGCCTCCACGTGGAGTTCACATCAGTGCTGAAGCCGGTCTTTGCCCGTGAGAAGGAACCCTTCTCCCTGTCCTGTGTCTTTTCGGATGATGTGTTAGATGGCCAACAGAACATCCAGTGGTTCCGAGATGGTGAGGACCCCAGTGCTGGCCCAGCCTTCAGCGGTGCCCCACCCCCTACAGCCAGTGCAGAGCCAGAGAGGCTGAAAGCCAGAGAGAAAACGAGGGCTCTGACCCCATCCCTGGGATCCCCAGTGGAGGGAGAGACCCAGCTATACACCTCCGCCCCCCAAATGAAGACAAAATGAGCTATGGGTGCTGAAGAGGCAGAGGAAAGGAAGAGCACAGCTGGGTGGGGTCAGATCAAGTCACCCTAGAAATGGTCACCCAACACCATGGAGCGCCGGGGTGGAGGCGGGGGTTGAGTCCCGCAGGAGACACAGTCCAGCCCTCCAGGGGCTCTCCACAGGGAGGAGAGATGAAGCCGGGGTGGAGCTACTGCTTACACAGAGTGCCGTTGTCAAGCATCACTTGGCTCTGCTCACGCATGTCTGTTTGATCTTCACTATGACCGTCAGAGTGAGCAATGGCATTCGAAGCAACAAGAACACAGAGCCAAAGGCCAAAGACCAGGCAGCACCCTGGGTACTCAGGGCAGGTTGTGATAGGCACATAGTGTCTTTCAGAGTCCGGATACTGGTGGTAGGGGAACAATCACAGTCTCAGGGTCTAGGAGACCTCCAAGGCTGTCACAGACAAGGTCTGGGGCAGGGGGCAGTCAGCTGGGGCAGGAAGAGATGGTCCAGTGAGAGAAGAGGAGGGTGGTGGGACCACTTGCCCCATCCATGACCAGGCTCAAAGGACAAGGAGTACAGGCCACCCCCTCCCCAGCATCCCCAGCTTTGAGCCTGAGGATGCTGTGCCTGTTGGGGCAAGGGGGAGAGAGGAAGCCATAGGAGCCCCGAGGAGCAGCTGCAGGAACAAGGCTGAGGTACTTTCTGAAATCATCTGTAGATCTTCCAGAGTAGGAGCGCTCACAGGAGAGGGGTCCTTTATGACGGACAAAGAGAAGGTGGCCCAACAGGTGGCCTCAGGGCAGGATCCACTCCCTGAGCCCCAGAGCACCTACCTTTATGAAGCTCACACCCCCTCACTAAGCTTTGGGCCCCATCACTGAGCCTTCCATTCATTAAGCTTTCAGCCCCCACCCACTGAGCTGCCACTCCCCTTACTGAGTCCTGATGAACATTACCTTCTTCCTGAGCCCCCACCTTCATCATTGAGCCCCCACCCCTTTGTTACCTGAAAAATTGACAAGGTTCTTACCCTGGGCCAGCGGAGCCAATAGCCCATACCAGAGTTCAAGGAGAAAAAGACTTTCATTAGAAGGTGCACCAACTAGAGACAGACAGAGCTTAATGACTTCAAAGTCATCTACTCTACTCAGCGCTTACAATTAGAGGTTCTTGTAATAAAGGAAAAAGAAACACAACACACATGCAGGATCAGTTAACAACTTTCCAAGTTAGTTAGGACAATGGGTAATTAAGAAGGGGATGTTTCTTGTGCGTTCTGGGCAGTCAGGTGATTCTTCAGAGGTACCTTCAGGGATTTACCAAAGTCCAGGTGGCCTTTATTGCCAGAGATGGGTGTCTTAGATCACAAGGTGCAACAGGAACTGATAACTGTATTAATTATAACACAAAGTTGAAGCCATGTTTTAAAGAAATGGCATCTTTACTAAAAATATTAAATCTTTGAAATCTTCTTCTAAGAATATGGAGTCAGGCCCAACAAAGCAAAAGTCTTTATCCTCACACCTTCACTGAGCTCTCTTCCCCTCACTGAGCCTCCACCTACTTCATTAAGCCCCCAACACCCTCAATGAGCCCCACCCCCTTCATTAAGCCTCCAACCCTGTCACTGAGCCCGCACTCTTCACTGAGCCCCCACCCTCCACTAAACTCTCACCTTCTTCATTGGGCCCCCACCTCTAACCAAGACCCCACCCCCTCACTGGGCCCTGCCTTCAGCAGAGGAACAGTCAGCTGCCACCTCAACAAAGCCTTGGGTGTCACTACCCCCACCCCAACCCCCAAACCTAGTGGAGCCTCAAGTTATGGCCACACCAGCCTCACCCTCCCCCATCTAGCCAGGCTTCCAGACCCCCAGAATGTCTACCAGCTCCCAGGTAAAGCCAGGATCCACACAAACTCATACGGAGAACCCTTCCCTCTGCAGGGAGACTACTGACATCCTCAGAGCGCAGACAGATCCTCAACACAGATCGTCAGGCATCGGTGAAGGTGTCCTGCGCTTACAAGGAGGATGAGGGTCTCTACACAATCCGGGTGCCTTCGCCCTTTGGGACCCAGGAGCAGAGTGCCTATGTGTTTGTGAGAGGTGAGAGCAGGACTGGGGGGACAGGATGTATGGCTGGGAACCCAGAGACCAGGGCTCTGCCCTTGACTGATTGCTATGTGACCTTGGCTAGTCCCCTGCCCTCTTTGGGTCTCCTTTTCCCTGCTATAAAATGAGGATGTTAAATTAGATTCTCTCTAAGAATCTCTGCGGCATCCTATGACCCTTCAAAAGTGCAGAACTGAGAGTGGGCTGAGCATAGGGTTCTGATCACTGGTGGAGTTCTGCCTCCTGGTCTTTGCACTTGACCTGGGTTCAAATCCTGGCTTTGTCACTTCCTTTGCTGGGTGACTTTGGGCAAGTCATTTTGCCTCTATAAGACTCAATTTCCCATCTACAAAGTGGAGGGTTACTATGGGGCCAGAGATTAATTTGCCAGTTCTGGTGATGTAGTGCCTAAGGCATGTGACTGCTAACCAGAAGGCTGGCAGTTCAAACCCACCAGCCACTCCTTGGAAGAAGGGTTGGGCAATCTACTTCTGTAGTGATACTGCCTCAGAAACCCAAGGAGGGTTCGCTGTAAGTCGGACCCAACTCCACGGCAGTGGGTTTGGTTTTCGTTTTTAGGTGCACAGTGCTGAGTGGTCCCTTATAATGGTACACACCCCACCCCATATTGCTATGTAGGGACAAAGGGCTGTTACTCAGGCCCTGGTCCTAGAGCTCAAAATTGAGCCCTGGGAGGGTCTTGGAGGAGATGATCCTGGACAGGAATGAGAAGTGGCTTGTTCCCAAGTGGACATTGACTGGAAGAACCTCTCCCTCTCCCCCCATCCCTGGGTTTCAGATGCTGCAGCCGAGAAGCCAGGGGCCCCAGGCTCCCCCCTGAATGTCCGGTGCCTGAATGTGAACAGAGATTGTCTCATCCTGACCTGGGCCCCGCCCAGCGACACCCGGGGCAATCCCATCACTGGCTACTCCATCGAGCAGTGAGTCGGTCTCCTGAGGGTCACAGTCCCTAGGCACAGCTGCGAGGACAAGCATGGGAGCCACGGGAAATAGGAGGCCCTGATGGCCTAAGCGTAGTGCCTAAGGCACTTGACTGCTAACCAGAAAATTGGCAGTTCAAACCCACCAGCCACTCCTCAGAAGGAAGGTTGGGCAATCTACTTCCATAGAGATACCGCCTCAGAAACCCAAGGAGGGGTCACTATGAGTCAGAGATGACTCAACGGCACATAACAACAACAACAACATCCCTGGCTTTAGCAAACCCCCAGCTCCTTAGGACAGGGCAGGAGATAGACTATGTTGTGTAATTTGGGGGTGGCAGAAGGGTGCCCATCCCACCAGATCTGTCACACTGCCACCTGGAATTCCACTGCTGGCATCCGCCATAGCCTCTGAGTCCCTTTACAGTATGAACTTACTCAGGGGGGAGTATTAATAGGTGCTTGCAACCTGAGTCCACATGAACTAGGTGGCTTTTTTCCTCCCTGGATGATAGTGACAGAGATAGTGATCCCAGAATGGGGAGGGACTTGGAAAGAGGAGAATTCTGGATGAGGGGGAGGGGACGGAACATCCCATCTCCTTCCTATGCTCTGAGGTTCCAGCTTGAGATAATACCTAATTCTACCATCACTGGGGCTCACTGCCTCTGTCCCCAGCATGTGCTGACAGATGAGAGAACTGAGATCTGTGGAGAGATGACTTTGCCCAAAATCATTATTAGCAATGGAGCCCGCATTTGGACCCATACGTGACCATAACACCATCCAGCTGCTCACATGTGCTGCTATACTGCCTGAAGACAGCGGTCCTGAGAGTGTATAGAAAAGCTCAGGCTTAGAGGGTCAATCCAGAAAGTACACCGGCTTAAGAAGTGGACAAGCCTCAGATGAGATCCTGACCACTCCTAAGCCACATAACCTTTGGCATCACCTCACTTCTCTGGCTTCTCTGAGCTGCAGATCCCCCCTTTGAAGAGTGCAGGTGGTCACACCTGACTCCTGGGACTGACCAGCATGGTATAGCTCCAGGCACACAAAGCTCCAGAAAGAAAGGTGTAGTTGTTCTCCCTAGTATCATATATGGTCATGGAAGACAGGAAGGCCTCCTGGGGGCCTGAGGTTACAGCCAGGCTTTTGAATCTGAGAGAAGGACTTTAATGGCAGCAAACCAGGTAGGCTGCTGGAAAGTGGGATGGGCGGGAGTTGGGGTGGAGAGGAAAGAGTGCCCCTTGCCAAGTCTCAAAGTAGAAGGTATAAGTCATGTGCAGGGGTGGAAAGCTGTAGGCTCTTTCCCACAGGTGCCAGGGTGAGTCCGGGGAATGGGTGCCCTGTCACAAGGCCCCTGGGGGAACCTGTCGGTGCCCAATCCAAGGCCTCATCGAAGGCCAGAGCTATCGTTTCCGGGTGAGAGCCATCAGCCAAGCAGGAAGCAGCCTCCCCTCCAAGGCCTCAGAGCTGGTTGTCATGGGCGAGTCTGTTGAAGCCCAGAGAAAGACAGGTAGGTACAGAGGCCCTGCAGGGACATTCTAGAACTTCCCTCAGGGCATGCTCAGGGTGCCCCACAGAGGAGACAGGTAGCACTGTTCCCATACCAAGCCTCAGTCCAAGGGGAGCAATGCAGGCCAGTGTTCAGAAACTCCTAGTCTGATGGGGAAGACAGTCCTGTCCTAAGGAGCCCTAGTCTGAGGGGGAGGGTACAGCTCTGCCCTCAGGAGCGCCTAGGCTAATGGAGGGCACCCTGTCCTGAGGAGACACTAATCTAGGGGAGGACCACAGCACCTGCTCAGTTACACTTTATCTGAAGGGGAGAAACAGCCCTGCCTTTAAGAGTCCTTAGCCTGAGAGAAGGAGAGACACAGCCCTCTCAAGGCCTTAGGACTTAACCCAGCTTGGGTTTGCCCCTAAGCCCCACTGTGACCTATGTGGGCCCCAGGCATCTCGCTTCTCTTCTCTGTCACCATTTGTCCCAAGAAAACAGAGACTCCTTCTGAGTCTGAGAGCAGCATCTCTCCACTTTGGACTCTCTGGGGAAACTGAGGCTCAGAGAGACCTGACTCTCTGGCATAGCAAGGGGCCACAAGGTCAGCACCAGGAACCAGTGGGAGGTTTAGAACCCAAGCAGAGTGGGTCCTGCCTTGACTAGTTCTCCTGGCCCAGGCCTCCCCCACTCACTTCTCCCACAATGTGCTCCATTCTTGGTCCTAGAGATCTCCTTTGGTCTGGGAAACAAGATCATAATCAGCAAAGATGATTTTGAAGGTATGTGTAAATCTTCTTTGCCTAAAGACTCCAACATCCTTTGTGGTTCTGGAAACTCCAGCATAAGCTGGCAAAGAGGCAGAAGCTGTCTGTGTGCAGGGTGTAGGGTGGTGAGAGTGGGTGGGGTCTAATTGGAGGAGGCCAGGGTTCTTGGGGTTACTGCAACCCCCATGGAGAAGGTAGCACATTGGCGAAAGTCCTGGGTAAGACTGTAGAGAGACCTGGCCCCAGCTCTAACCTGCCTTGCAAGTCCCTGCCCTACTTTGGGCCCCAAGGGGCTCCTCTATGGAACAAGGAACTGAGATTAGAGGTCTTTGAGACTCACCCATCTCTTTCTGCCTCTGATTCCAGACTCTGTGACCATCCCCTCAGCCCCAACCAATGTCCATGCCAGCGAGATCCGAGAGGCCTACGTGGTTCTGGGCTGGGAGGAGCCAAGCCCCCGGGGCAAGGCCCCACTGACATATTCCCTGGAGAAGGTATGGAGAGCCTAAGGGCCCTAGCCCCAAGTTAGCCTGAGAAATAGGCATGCTGGGGGACCCAGATAAGGGGAGTGCCAGGTGTTCTAAGAGACCCCAAGCAGTGTTCCCTAGGGAGGCTTTCAGAAAATAAAAACAGAACCCCCCTGCCTGGAAGGGCCTGAGCAAGGCCCTGCCACAGAGCTGAGGTCACCTCTAGCCCAGGAAAGCCCAGTTATAAAACGTCACTCCTAAGGCTGTTCATGGAAATGCACAAAATTAAGAGGCAAGGGCAACAACAACAATAGTGAGGGCCACCATTTCCTGGGTGCCTCCCCTCTAGCACCCCTACTTGCATGTTGAGAGGGATGCTAGGCTGGCACTCACCAGCCAGCATTCATGGGACACGGGGCAGGGTGTGTTTACGAGGAGGAGGTTCTCCACCGGGCAGGTTTCTGGAGAAACCCCAGTGGTGGGGGCCACTTGTGTGAGTGGATTTCACCGGAGGGAGGGAAACATGGCAAAAAGGAGGGGAGTGAGAAATGTCACAGGTGTTAAAATCCAGAGAGAGGGACCAGCACGTACAAAGGTACAGAAGCAGGAATGGACTCAGCACAATCAAAGAACAGCCAGGAGGCACGGAGCAGTGGCGGTGGTGGGACTTGGTTACAGAGGTAGCAGGGAGTCAGGTCATGGAGAAGCTTTTACTCAGAGAGATGAGGTGGTTGGAAGGGTTCTGAGCATAGGAGGGACATGATCCACCTTGTGTTTTAGAAGGATCCCTCTGACCACCATTTTGAGAAAAGACTGAAGGGGTTAAAGATAGAAACAAGGAGAGCAGTCAACAGGCTATTAAAACAATTCAGGTGAGAGATGGTGGTGGGGAGAGCAAGAGTAAGCCATGTTGGATTCCAAATAATGTTGAAGGTAGAACCAACTGGATTTGCTGATGGAGTGGAATGTGAGGGAAAGAGAGACGTCAAGGATGGCTCCCAGGTTGTGGCCAGAACAACTGGAAGGATGGGTGCCATTAACTCAAAATGGGTGGCACAGATGTGGGGGAGAGTTCCAGAACTGAGTCTGAGTGTGTTGAGTGTGCGATGCTCACCAGGCATCCAGGTGGAATTGCAGAGGAACAGGTGGATCCACAGTTCAAGTGTGCAGGGCCAGCCTGGGCTGGAGATAGAAGTTACTAGAACTAGAACCAGGAGCTCTGGTAGCATAGTGCCTAAGGCACTTGATTGCTCACCAGAAGGCTGGCGGTTCAAACCCACCAGCCACTCCTCGGAAGGAAGGTTGGGCAATCCTCCTTCCATAGTGATACTGCCTCGGAAACCCAAGGAGGGGTCACTATGAGTCGGGGCTGACTCGACGGCAAACAACAACAACAACAACAGAACATGTGCAGGGAGTGCCCTGCAAAGAGCCCAGCTCAGGCAGCCACAAAATCAACTGGGCTTCTCTCCTTTTTCACAGTCTGTCATAGGTAGTGGCACCTGGGAGGCCATCGACTCAGAGACCCCTGTGAGGTCCCCTCAATTCGCCCTTTTGGATCTGGAGAAAGGGAAGTCGTATGTCTTCCGAGTGCGAGCAGTGAACCAGTATGGCATGAGCGATCCCTCGGAGCCCAGCGAGCCCATCACCTTGGGGAAGAAACCAGGTACCTGTGGGGTGCAGGAATGAGGAAAGGGACAGTCCAGGCCAAGGCTCAGGACCCCACATCCGCTGGGACAGAGCTGTGCCAATTTTTCTGCCCCTGACCCCTTCTCTCTATCATGTAGCAGAAAAGCAATATGTGCTGCTAAAGTTTTAGGACACCAGAAAGCACATTTCTCTAGGCAGGAGGGTCATGGGAGTACAGATGTTTCTTCCAGATCAACAGCTCACAGGTTACAGAGGCCAGCTCGGTCCAGTGTGAGAGCCGAGTGTTAGAGGTGGTCCCTCAGTTTCAAAGGTCTCTGACCAGCCTCCTACATCCCACCTCTTGTGGCCAAGCCTTCTCAAGGAGCATGCCTTCCAAGCAGGCCCCTGCCCACTCCCTGGTGCAGACTGAGCTGTCCCACCCCAGGCCCTGGCTCACCAGGCAGGACATGGCTCTCATCTGCAGTGTGGTGTGGGCTTGGGCAAGTCATTTCCAGGCCGTGAGCCATGGTATCTTTATCTGCGAAACCCACTGTTCTGAAGGCCTCACCTCCAGTTTCTTCTCCAGTCTCCCACCTGCAGCTCCATCCTGGGCCCCCACTTCCTGGGGCTCCCCGCCCCCTCCTCTGAGGCTTCTGGAGTCTGGGGCTCTTGGACCAGATCAGATCAGAAGTTCCCTTTAGCTATCATCCCCAAGCAGCCCTTCGAAGGAACCCAGCTGCAGCACCACCCATCAGAGAAAAGCCTGGTTTGCTGCAGATCCATGCTGAGAAGATTTCAAAGCCCTAGGGAATTTGTTCTACATCAGTAATTTTTGGGGGAAAATGATTCCCCAAATAAGTATGAATGGACCAGTAGGCAAGTGGTTAATTGTAATTCTGGTCCAGTTAACATTTGGGCTTGATTCAGGGGCTGGCCATTGAGTGGATTGTGACTGTGATTGGGTGGGGGGCAGTGTCTGGGCAACAAGCCAGCCTCAGGGTAAGGGTCAGCTCTAGTTCTGAAAGGGAAGAGAAGGAAGGAAAAGGAAAAAAGAAAGGGTATTTCTTTATTTGTTTTAATGCATTTTATTGAAATATAATTTATGTATAGTGAAATATACAAAACTAAAGTAACATGGGTCTATGCATTTTTTTTTTCCTGAAGTGTTCCCTCCCCTCCACTCCCACCCCTGGCAACCAACAAAGAAAAGTTTCCCTCCATATATAAACTTTTCCTCGACCCTCCACAACAACGAACTAATACTATATTTGTCCTGTGATTGACTTATTTCACTCAGCAAAATGTCCTCCAAGTTCATCTATATTATGCGGTGTTTTGCAAACTCTACATTATTCTTTAGTGCTGCATAGCATTCCAGTATGTGTATGTACCATAGTTTGGTCATCAACTCTTCTGCTGATGGGCACGCAGGTTGTTTCATGAGTGTGCATGTATCTGTTCCTACCCTGGCTCTCACCTCTCTAGGATATATATCTAGTAATGGGATTGCTGGGTCAAAGGGTATCTCCAATTCCAACTTTCTAAGGAATTGCCATATTGCTTTCCACAGTGGTTGTGTCACTTCACAGTCACATAAGCAGTGTATGAGAGTCCCAATCTCTCCACATCCCCACCAGCATTTGTTATTTTTTGTCTCATTGAACTTTGCCATCAGTGCTGGGGTGAGACAGTATTTCTCATTGTTGTTTTGATTTACATCTCTCTGGTGGCCAATGATCGTGAGCATCTTTTCATGTATTAGCTGACCACCTGAATATCCTCCTTGGTGAAGTGTCTATTCATGTCTTCTGCCCATTTTTCAACTGGATTGTTAATTCCTTTGGTGTTGAGACATTGGAATTTTCCATCAATCTTAGAGAGAAGTCCCTTGCCAGATATATAATTATCAGCAAATATGAATTTGTTGCTGTCATTTTTGTCATGTACTTTTTCATTGTGTCGATTTCTTTGTTCCATATAATTTTCTATGCTAAGCTCGTTTTGTTTATGAATTGTGTTATCACTTCCTTCATTGCTATTGTTTTAGTATTTGCTGAATGTTTATGCTGGTCCTCTTTTTTATTTTGATGTGAAGGTTTATCATTTTTCTTTGAGGTTACCCTGTGATTTATAGTTTTCTTCCCAAGTTTAGAACAGTCTGTTCTATCTTGTAGTTGTCTTGACTTCCCTACCATCTCTGTAATGACACAGATTTTTTTCCCTCTTTTTGGTTTGTAGTTGTCCTCATTTGCCAGTTGGTGTCTCTGGTTCCCTGTTTACAATCTTGTAGGTTTATTTACTTTGGATACTTCCATAGCTGGGTTGGTTTCTGGGTTATATCATCATGTGTGTTAATGGTCAGTTGTTGTTGGTGGTGGTTGCTTCTCTGTCCAAAGGACTCCCTTTAGTATCTCTTGTAAGGTTGGTCTGGTTTTAACAAATTCCCTTAATTTCTGCTTATCTAGAAATGTCCTAATTTCATCATCATATTTGAGGGACAATTTTGCTGGGTACATAATTCTTGGTTGGAAATTTTTCTCTTTCAGTGTTTTATATATACCGTCCCACTGTCTTCTTACCTGCATGGTTTCTGTCAAGAAATCCAAGGTTAGTCTTATTGGATGCCCCTTGTAGGTAAATTTTCATTTTTCCCTGCTGCTCTCATGATTCTTTCTTTGTCTTTGGTTTTGGTGAGTTTGACGATGATATGTCTTGGTGTTTTTCTTTTGGGGTCTATCCTGTTTGAGGTTCGTTGGACTTCCTGAATGGATATATTCTCATCTTTCATCATATCAGGGAAGTTCTCCTCCAACAAATCTTGGACAATTTTCTCAGTGATTTCATTTTTCTCTTTCTGTTCTGGAATTCCAATGACATGTAGGTTATTCCTTTTGAGGGTATCCCACATGAACCTTAGGCTTTCTTCATTTTGTTTTGACCTTTTTTCTGATTGATCCCTTTCCAAAGAAGTATTCAGGCATTTGTCTTCAGTCTCATTAATTCTGTCTTCCATTGCATCCATTCTACTCCTTTGCCCTTTCAATGTGTTATCTATTTCTGACAATTTAGTATTAATCTTCTGAATTTCTATCTGTAGATTTAGAATCATTTCTAATTTTTCATTTATTTTGTCATTTTGTTTTTGTATTTTCTTCCAAAATTCTTCTAGGGTTTTGTCTGTGTTTTCCTTGGTCGGTCTCTCAATCCTTTGAAGATACCTAAATATAATTCTTTTGAATTCCTTATCAGGGAGTTCCAATGCTGCATCTTTCTCAGGGATGTATTTTGGGTCTGTCTCCTGGTCCCTTGTTTCTCCTGCTTTATCTTGCTTCTTTGAGTGGACTGTGATGCTCTGTTGTCTCCAAGGCATTGTGACGTTTTTGTGTTTATATTTAATTGGTAATTATATGTTGGAGTAACTTGCCCACAAATTTTCATTTTCTTTGTTTTGTTTGTATGTTATCTATACAGGCAAGGTGCTGTGCTGTGTTCCTCTATTCACTAGTTGACAGCACTTATACACTCGCAACCTCTCTCCTTTCCTTTGACAGCCTCTTATGTATCCTTGCCGACCCTGGCAAACAGAGCCTGTTCTTAGGTCCCTGGAGTCCAAATGAGAATGCTATCACTTTAAAATCCAACATGGTTGCCACTTGTAAACATTCAAAATGGCTGTGCCCTCAGTCACTTTAAATATCCAAAATGGCTGCCATGTGTAAACAATCAAAATTGCTGTGCCCTCTGGACAGCAGAAAGTCCATAGCTCAGGTTGTTTCCCTCTTTGCTATTTCCCTTCCTAGTCATAGGCCACCAGTGCAGTTGTCCCTGCAGCCCTTGGTGACTGGGACTGATCTTTAGGTCAATTCTTAGGTCCCAACTCCACTTGGAAATATTCAGGCTGTTGGTCCCGTCAGAGTAGCTGACAGTCCGCAGCTCTGACCATCTCTGTACTCACTGTTTTCATTCATATTTGTCCACTAGTTCGTGCCTAATCCACTTCTGTATAGTTCCTTTCAAAGCTCAGGGCTCCAGGATTATCTTCTGTATCTCTGTCAATTGGTTTTTCTTTTCTTTGTTGAAGAGGATTTGTGTTGCTTGTCTGGCTATTCCTCCATCTTACCAGAAGTCTTGTCAAAGGGTATTTATTTTTACTATAAAGGTAAATTTGTCATATAAAAATAGGAAGATGCAAAAAAGAAAAATTTTAGAAGGAGAAAAAATGGGATGAGGGTAGGAAGGGAAGAGGGGAAAAAGAACAACTGCCCTCCCCCCATGATGCTACCTACCAACTAGGGATAACCACTGTGAGCATTTGGGTGCCTGGGCTTTGGGTTTTTAATGACACATATATTAATGCATCTTTTTGAAAGTACAATCAGACTACGTAGAGCCTTGCATTTTACTTTAAAAACTTGGCATTATATCACAAATATTTCCTCAGCCTTGAAATCATGACGTTAGTGTCTGAGACTGATGCCCTCAGCTCATGTTCTTGTCTTTGGCTAGAATCAGTCTCTTGGGCATGTGGGCTCCCTGAGTGGCCTCCTTGCAGCCTTTCCCTCTGGCCTGCCTGCACACACTGACTTCAATTCAAGAGGCTGATGGAGCTGACAGGACTTTCCTGAGGCCAGGACCTCATGTCTATCTCCCAGCACATCCCTGGGCCAAGAGTAGTACAGGCTCACAGTAGGCACTCCATCAGTACTGCATTCATGTTGGATGGATGCTGAGTTCTATTTTTAACTGTTGGCTTTGAGACACCACCCAAACACCAAGGCAGCCATCCAGAGGGTAATAGAAGTGAAGCTCTGGAATTCTGGAGAGAGGGCCAGGCTGAAGGTGAAGGCAGAGAACCACCTGCCCAGAGGTGAAAGCATGGGGACAGGCAAGATCCCCAAGAATGAGAGGGAAGAAAAATAGAGCAAGTCAAGGAATCAAAACTTGGAGGAGTGCCGCATTTGTGGACAAATGAAGATGGGGAGCCACCAAAGGATGTGTAAAGAGTTTAAGAAGTAAAAAGAAAGTTAGGAAGATCAGTGGTGTTGGATCAAGGGCAGTGTGTGTGGGGGTGCAGACTGCACCCTCTGACATGTTAGAGGGGGGACACCAACATGATCTCAGGGTCTGTGATGGCAGCAGCAGCGGTGGGCTGGCTAGTGCTGCAGGGAGAGAGGACACCAAGGCAGTGGCGTCACTAGAGTTGGTGTCACCTGTCACCCATGTGGTAACTAGTCACCACCTCCACACTTTCCCCTCACCCCATCACCCACCAGTCAGGGCACAGGCGGGCTACAGTGTCTCCCTTAGGGTGGAGAAGAGGGTACCCTTTCTCACCAATGGGGAGTGCAGTGGCAGGGCCAGGAGGGGTAGGTCACAATGCAAGGTGCTCAACTCTTCAGGGGGCAGCAGGGGAGGCTTACCTCTGCCCTGCCCATAGGAGTGTGTATGTGACGTTATGAGTTACCACACTGGGTGACACTAACCCTAGTAATGCCACTGAAGAAGGTCGTACACCTGCCATCCATCGAACTGTCAGTCCATCCATCCATCTATCCATCTGTCTGTCCCTCTATCCATCCATCCATCCACCCATTTATCCATTCATCCATTTAACAAATCATAGGAGCCCCTACCTTAAGGAGCTTACTCTCAGGGAGCCATGAAAGTCAAGGGAGGAGTTTCAAGAAAATCAAATTTTCTAGAGATTGAAGATAAGGACTTAGGAAGGCTGTCGGATTTCTGAGAGAGAGATAACTTGTAAGGATTAATTAATTAGGGGATTTTCAGTGAGGAAACAGCTGTTTGAAGATGGGGGGGACCATTGAGGATACAAGAGTCTGGAGTGCACCTCTGGACCCTGGGAAAGAGCTACCTAGGCCCCAGGGCACATCTGGAATCCAGGTACCAGCCTTGATCCCTGTGGGGGCACCTCCTGCCTCTCCTCACACTCCTCTGCCTCCCCAGCCTTGTACCATGTAGCTCAGCATCCTCACATAACCCACGTTTCTGTTTTAGATACTCTACCTCCTCCCGATCAAGTTCAAGCTACCCGAGACACACAGACCTCCATCTCTCTGACCTGGAATCCCGTGCAAGGTGGTCCAGAGCTCCTGGGTTACTATGTCTACTCTCGGGAGGTGGGGTCTTCTGAGTGGCAAACAGTCAACAACAAACCCATCCAGGACAACAAGTAAGTCGGCCCTACCCCTTCCTGCAACAGCCTCCTCTAAGGAGGGGACTGAGTGGTAACAACAGCTGCCCATTTCATAGTCACTCCCGGCTGGGCATGTCTCTAGCCTCTCTTCATATATTAACTCATTTATTCCTGACTGCAATTCTGTGGAGTCCCTGGGTGGAGCAAATGGTTAAGCACTGATCCAGAGGTGCCTGAGAAGAAAGGCGTGGTGATCTACTTCTGAAAGGTCCTGGCCATTGACACATGTGGGGTTGCCATGAGTCACAATCCACTTAATGCCAACTGATTTGGTGTTTGGTTTTTTTCTTCTTCAAGAACAAAGCTCTACGCCCTGAAGATGCCCTACACAGCACCAGGCTAGGCAGTCACCACCTTTTCCACTGTTTACTCTAGAGAAGAAAAAAAAAAAAATTCACTGCCATCAAGTCGATTCCAACTCACGGTGACCTCCTTTGGGTTTCTGAGGCAGTAAATCTTTATGGTAGTAGAATGCCCAGTCTTCCTTCCGTGGAGTGGCTGGTGGGTTTGAACCGCCAACCTTCTGGTTAGCAATCAAATGCCTTAGGCACTACGCCACCAGAGCTCCTTTTCCTCTAGAAAAGCAAACATCAAGAAAAATAAAAATAAAACCCACTGCTCGCCAGTCAGTTCCAACTCAGGGAGACTCCATGCGTTACAGAGTAGAACTGCTCTGTAGGGTTTTCTTGGCTGAAATCTCTACAGAGAAGATTATAGGACCTCTCCTCTGTGGCACCTGGCACCTCAGGGTCAATTCAAATGTCCAACTTTTTGGTTAGTAGTTGAGCACAGATTGTACCCTCCAGAAGAGTAAACAGATTTTAAAATCTTAAGGAATAAGTCCTCCAGGGTGGCACTTCAGGTAACATTATGGGGACAGGGCAATAATTTTAGATTAAAAAAATAACCCCAGAACCCTCAAATCCTACCACTTGGGTGGCCACTTACCCCATATGGTTGTTCTAGGATGTCCAGGAATGTCTGTGAGGTGTTCCACCATCCCTGAGGGCTGCACCCTTCTCTCCCAGGTTCACAGTTCCTGGCCTGAAGACAGGGAAGGAGTATGAGTTTTGTGTGAGTTCAGTCAGCGAGGCTGGAGTTGGTGAGAGATCAGCCCCCACTGAGCCCATCAGGGTCAAGCAGGCTCTGGGTAAGTCCGAAGGGGCACGTCAAGCCTGCAAGCCTCTGCGGGCAGCCCTGGGTGGGCAGAGAGCGGGGCTACATTCTGGAGGCCTCTCCCAGAAGCCATTGGGGCATAAGTCCTCTGAAGGGCCCTGGTGCCTACCCTGATTACCCTTTCCACTGGAAAGGGAGTAACAATGGCCAGAGGCCATGGACGAAGACTGATTGTCTCTAGGGGTGAAAAGGCCTCCCAGGCCCAGAAACTTGAAGCCCAGGTGCCTTCCAGAGAGGCAGAGTCAGGGTTAACATAGACAAGGACCCCCTTGAGTAGGGTGGATGCCCACTGAGAGAGGCTGGTTGGCTCCCTCAGGCCCCACTACCCAATTCAGCATCTCCTGGGAAGCAGCTGTCCTCACCTCCTTGCCTCCCTGTAGCTACCCCATCTGCCCCATACGACTTCAATCTCCTGAGCTGTGGGAAGAATGATATGGTCATTGGGTGGAAACCCCCCAAGCGTCGAGGAGGGGGCAAGATCCTGGGCTACTTCCTGGACCAGCACGACTCAGAGGAGCTGGACTGGCACCCAGTCAACCAGCAGGCCATCCCAGCCCAAGTCTGCAAGGTAAGGCTGGAATATGTCCTCTGCCCTTGCCTCATTGTTCATGCAGGTGGAGACCTGAGGCCGCCGTTTGAGGCCCTGAGTCTGAAGGAGGATCATTTTCAAGCACAGATAGCTACAGATCCACCTTCTTGCCCCGAGTGTCTCCTCTTGGCCCAGCACCTCTTCCCCTTCCCTTTCCCAGCCTGGGCCTCCACAGTGTGTGCTTCTGCCCTTCCAGATCAGCAACCTTCAGGAAGGCCACTTCTATGAGTTCCGTGCCCGGGCAGCAAACTTGGCAGGTGTTGGTGAGATGTCAGCACCCAGCAGCCTATTTGAGTGCAAAGAATGGACGATGCCCCAACCAGGTGAGAGGCCTCAAGGCCCTGGAGTCCAGCGCCTGTCCTTGCTCCTTCACCCCACCTCTAGCCACGGAGATGAATAGCCAAGCTCTCCATGCATTCAAGTTTGCTCTGTCGCTGTCAGTCCCTGACCCCAGACTCCTGTCCCCCTCCACAAACTGACACAGACTGAGTCTTAACCCTGCCTAAGAGGACCTCTGACCTTGGCCCTGTACCCTTGGCACAAACTATTCACAGCTTGACACACACTTGAGCTCTGATTCTGGCCACAGATTGATCTTGAATTCCAAAGGCACAATGCTAAGATGACCATCTCCCAGTTGACCCAGAATTTTCCAAGTTTTACCAGTGAAAGCTACATGTCCCAGGAATCCCCTCAGTTCTGGATGTACCGGGGTGGCTAGTCACCCAACACACTGCCCCCATAACCCCATTAGCCTTCTCACAATGGTCCTTCACCTCCCCGCAAGGAAGGAAGAATACAACCTTCCATCACTCTGTTCAGCTCAGTTCTGTTTTCTACACAAAAACTTTACATGAATGGCAGGTAATTAAAATGTGTAATGCTCTGCTGTTGTTAGGTGCTGTCAAGTTGGTTTCGACTGATAACAGCCCTATGTACGAGAGCACTAAACGCTGCCCAGTGCTGTGTCATCCCCACAGTTTCCTATGCTTGCGCCCATTGTCGCAGTCACTGTGTCAATCCATCTTGTTGAGGGTCCTCCCCTTTTTCACTGACCCTCTCCTTTAGCAAGGATGGTAACCTTCTCCAGGGACTGATCCCTCCTGATAACATGGTCAAAGTAGGAGAGATGATGTCTGGGCATTCTCACTTCTAAAATTTCTGGCTTACTTCTTCCAAGACAGATTTGTTCATTCTTCTGGTAGTCCATGGTATATTCAATATTCTTTGCCAACACTACAATTCAAATGCATCAATTCTTCTTTGGTCTTCCTTATTCATTGTCCAGCTTTCACATGCATATGAAGCTATTGAAAAGCTAATGGTTTGGGTAAGTCTCAATTAGCCTTCAAAGTGATATCTTTGCTCTTTTAACTTCAAAGAGGCCTTTTGTAGCAGGTTTGTCCAATGCAGATCTTAATTTGCATTGTTTAATTTCTTGACTGTTGCTTCCACTGGCATTGATTGTGGAACCAAGTAAGACAAAATCTTTGACAACTTAAATCTTTCCTTCACTTACCATGATGTTGCTTATTGGTCCAATTGTGAGGATTTTTCTTTTCTTTATGTTGAGTTATAATCCATATTGAAGGTTGTCGTCTTTGATCTTCATCAGTAAGTGCTTCAAATCTTCTTCACTTTTCAGTAAGCAAGGTTGTATCATCTGAATATTGCAGGTTGTCAATGGGTCTTCCACCAATCTTGATGCCATATTCTACTTAATGTAGTCCAGCTTCTTGGATTATTGTTTAGCATACAGATTGAATAAGTATAGTGAAAGGATACAGCCCTGACACACACCTTTCCTGATTTTAAACCTTGCAGTATCCCTTTGTTCTGTTCAAATGATTGCCCCTTGATCTAGTACAGGTTCCTCATGAGTACAATTAAATGTTCTGAAATTCCCATTCTTTGCAATGTTATCCATAGTTTGTTATGACCCACACAGTAGAATACCTTTGTATAGTCAATAAAACACAGATAACCATTTTTCTGCTATTCTTTGCTTTCAGCCAAGATCCATCTGACATCAGCAATGATATCCCTCGTTCCATTGACCTCCTCTGAATCTGTCTTGAATTTCTGGTAGATTCTGTCTATGTATTGCTGCAACCATTTTTTAATTATTTTCAGCAAAACTTTACTTGTGTGTGATATAAATGACATCATTCGATAATATCTACATTCTGTTAAATAACCTTTCTTTGCAACCGGCACAAATATGGATCTCTTCCAGTTGGTTGGCTAAGAGCTGTCTTCCACATATCTTGACATAAACAAGTGAGTACTTCCAGCATTGCATTCATTTGTTGAAACAACTCAAATGGGTATTCCATCAGTTCCTGGAGCCTTGTTTTTTGCCAATTCCTTCAATGCAGCTAGGACTTTTTCCTTCAATACCATAGGTTCCTGATTATATGCTACCTTCCAAAATGGTTGAATGTGGACCTGTTCTTTTTGATACAGTGACTCTGTGTATTCCTTCCATCTTCTTTTGATTCTTACTGCATCGTTCAATGTTTTAACCATAGAATCCTTCAATATTGCAACCTGAGCCTTGAATTTTTTCTTCAGTTCTTTCAGCTTGAGAAATGCCAAGCATATTCTTCCCTTTTGATTTTCTAACTCCAGGTCTTTGCACATTTCATTATAATACCTTACTTTGTCTTCGAGCCACCCTTTGAAATCTTCTCTTCAGCTCTTTTACTCCACTGTTTCTTCCATTCACTTTAGCTATTCTCTGTTACAGTGCAAGTTTCAGAGTCTGTTCTGACATCCAACGTGGTCTTTTTTTTCTTTCCTGTCTTTTTCATGATCTTTTGCTTTCTTCATGTGTGATGTTTTTGATGCCATTTCACAACTCATCTGGTCTTCTGTCAAATCTCTTCTTCAGATGGTCTCTAAATTTAGGTGGGATATATTCAAGGTCATATTTTGGCTCCCATGGACTTGTTTTCATTTTCTTCAGTTGAAGCTGAAGAAGTAATGCTTTACATAATATCAGTTACAATAACAAATATCAACAAAATAACTGCTGCTGTTCAGTCGATTCTGACTCGTAGTGACAGAATAGAACTTCCTGTAAATCTTTACAGCAGAGGAGAACTGGCTGTCAATCTTTATGGAAGCAGACTGCCACGTCTTTCTCCTGAGGAGCAACTGGTGGCTTCAAACCACTGACCTTTTGGTTAAGAGCCAAGTGCTTAACCACTTTACCACAGGGGATCCTTGCATATCATATACGTTCCCTACATTATCTCATCAATATTCACAACAGCACTATATTATATATTTCAATTATAATAACAGCTAATATTTGTTAGGAACTTCCTGTGTATCCAGCCAAACCTAGAAAAAACCCTTTGCCACCAAGTTGATTCTGATTCATAGTGAACCTACAGGACAGAATAGAACTGCCCCATAGGGTTTCCACGGCTGTAAATCTTTATTGTGTAAGATTTTATGTATTTATTAGAAGATTTTTTTATTTATGATTTTATTAAATCATAAATTTTATTAAAGATTTTATTATTTATGCAAGACTGCCACATCCTTCTTCCTCAGAGTAGCTGGTGGGTTTACACACTGACCTTTCAGTTAGCAGCCAAATGCTTAACCACTGTACCACCAGAGATCCCTGTGTATCAGACATGTTTCCTAAATTATTTCATTGATATTCACAAAAGCACTATATTATGAGAACTATTATTAAGACCATTTTACAGATGAGGAGGCAGGAACACAGAGGTTAAACAATTTGCTCAGAGTTCCCATAACTACAAAGGGTGGAGTTGGGACATGAACATCAGCACTCTGACTCCAGAGGTCACACTCTAAACCCCGACACCAAATGCTGAAATGACAAAGACGTTAGAAGCATTAATTCTATCTGGGATGAGGAGGATCAGAGACCTTTCTGGAAGAACGTGATGCTGAGCACATTTTGAAGAGCTAACCATATTTCAGGCCTAGAGCCAAGCTTTGTCATGAAGCCAAGGCCAGCCAGGTCCCCACTCTGCCCAGAGCAGGTACATCCAGGCCTGGTTGTAACTAACAGACCGACAGTCTTGCTGACTGGCCACTCTGCTCACTGCCCAATTGACTAGCTTCCGCCTGCCTGCCTGACTCCCTCTCTGTTCTGTCTCCCACAGGCCCCCCCTATGATGTGCGGGTGTCTGAGGTGCAGGCCACCTCCCTGATGCTGCATTGGGAGCCACCACTGTACATTGGAGCTGGGCCAATTACAGGCTTCCGCATAAGTTACCAAGAAGAAGGCTCTGAGCAGTGGAAACTAGCCACCCCAGACACTATCTCTGGCACCCACCTAAGGGTGAGCCCCTACCCCTTTGTCCTCTGACGGGTCCTGAATCCTTCTCTGCCAATGAACATAGCAGAACCACAGAATGTCAGAGGTTGCTACCTTCACTAAAGGTAACAGAGGCCCAGAGAGGATGAAAAATTTACCCACAGTCTCACAGCAAGTTGGTAGTCAGTGGGGCCCAGGCCTCCTGGCTCTGGCTGGCTAGTGGTCTTACCCTGCCCCATGCTGGGCAGAATCTTTCCTAAAAGCTCACTTGATAATCAGCCCATACCAGGTAATATAAAGAATATAAGGTAGGTTAGGAGTGAGTTAGTAAGGAGTAGCAATAGTTTAAAGAATGAAGTAGACCCATATGTATGCATTGGTATGAAAATACAGCCATCATATGTGGCTAAAGGAGAAAAGCAGGACACACAGTGGGATGCTTATATGTTAGATAACATATAACGTGCATATGTGTGTGTGTGTGTGTGTGTGTCTGTGCATCTAGTTGCCATTCCATTTATTTCAACTCGTGGTCACCTCATGTGTGTCAGGGTAGGACTGGGCTCTGCATGGTTTTCAGGGGCTGAATTTTGGGAAATAGATCACCAGGCCTTTCTTCTTAGGCACCTCTGAGTGGACTCAAACCTCCAACCTTTCCATTTGCAGCCAAGTTCATTAATTGCTTACACTATCCAAGGGTGTCATACATACATACATACATACATA
>NW_006921618.1:10368628-10372737 GCF_000298275.1 Orycteropus afer afer | reverse complement strand
ATATATATATAAAAGGAGCTCTGGTAGCATAGTGCCTAAGGCATTATGGTTAGATAGATAGATAGACAGACAGATAGATAGATACAGATAGATATAGCAATTTAAATGAGAAACAAACCTGAACTCTTTGGATGAGTAAGAAATCTAGCAGAGTCATTGGTCTTGTTCATCCGTGTTGGTAGTGGTTTTAATTTACATACATGTAGGAAAAAAGGGAAGGAGAAACCACCATCTTCTTTTGGCGTAACAAAGACAACTTTTAAATATTTATCCATTTCAGAAAACAATGGTGTCCATCAAAACATTGTCAGCAGACACAAATTATTGACTTGGACAATCGATGAGAATTCCCAACTTTCAGGACACCAGAGGCCACGTTCACAACAGTAGCATCCATCTGTGAAGCCAGTGGTGTCTCACAGGCCTCCTTGGTTCAGGGAACATCTGTGAGGACGGTTCTGTGAGGCAGGTTAGGTTGGATTTTCTGCAGCCCTAAGGAAAGAAGGAAGATGTTCTCCAGCTCAGTTTCCTGGGGTGTCTCACACCAGCAGGTGGAGGGTGCACTATTCCCAAGACCACACGTTAGCATCCTGTGAGTTAGCACCAGGAAGAAAGAAGACAGACTTGAGAAACCCAAAACTTCCCATGCAGAAAGAATGGGAGATGCCATCAAATCATACCGAAAAGATATGTTCATATCTTAGGGTCTGACATAAATAAATGGAGGGGTGTGGGGAGAGAAAATGGGTAAGAGGAGAAAGGCATTGCTGGAAGGAGATGGAGGGGCTTGTGGGAAGAGGGCCCTAGGTGAGTTTGGGCCCTAACCTGCAGACCCTTACCCATCTCCCAACTCCCGGAGTTTGTAACAGCATTACAGGCAGTCCCCAGATTACAAATGAGTTCCTTTCCTAAGCCTGTCTTTAAGTCAAATGTACATAAATCAGTACAATTAGGTATGGTTCATTCCGAACATCAGTCAAATGTTTGTGTTAGTATATAGTGAACCTTTCCATGCATGCAAAACATTAAAAAAAAAACACTTCTAGACACACTAGAACATCTTTACAATAATGATACAGTAATAATAATAATGATGTTTTGATGTGTATCGCAAGGTAGGGTTCATTATTATGAACCATTATATATACCTCAAATTTTTAATATACTAGGTTTTGGGGGATGGTCTGTAACTACAAGTTGTGCATAAGTTGGACATTCGTAACCTGGGGACTGCCTATACTAACAAATAAGGTACATGACATAACATGTTTCTACATGTTTTATGTGCATATAAAACCCCAGAGATTTATTAAAAAAAAAAAAAAAAACTGTTATTTGGGTGAAAGTTTACAGAGCAAATTCACTTTCTATACAGCAGCTCACATACACTTTGTCTCATGACATTGACTGCAATTTCCCATAATGCAACAGTTCCCCTCCCACTTCCTCCCCATAGTTACCTCTTCCCTATGTCTTTCCCTCCCATGCAGAAAGCTCAAAGAGATTTTTAATGAATTGTTAATCCTGGTCTTTCTGGGGATCAGACTGTAGGGAAACATTAATCCTTCCATTCATATTCTTCTCTATTGCTTTCACTTGTTTCCAACAAACATGTATTTCTTTCCTAACTACAAAATGAAAATACTTTTATTTAGAAAAAATGAAAGGCTATCTAAGGCAGAACGAGAGGCAGAGCCTTGGCCAATGAAATGCAGTAAGATTCTGCAGTTTCCAGTTCCATGGGGCTAGTCTCCTTGCAGTAGAGTTGGCCAGCACTGGACGGCTGGCCCGAGAGAGCCAAGGTCAACAGATGGTCCCTCTGCTTCCCCACGTAGGCTCAGAATTGGCCCCAGTGAGGGTGGTGTGGCCCTTGAGAACTTGGCACTGGTCTCTGTGTGTGGATAATTGGCTGTTATTCACTCACCCACTCATTCATTAAACGTTCCTTGACACCTACTTAGTGCCAGGTCTGGAACAAGGTCCTAGACATAAAAATCTAAATAAATCATGATTGTTGGCCTAAGAAATACACGGTCTAATAGAAAGACATAGATGGGTGACAGGCAATTACAATGCTATGTGATGAATGCTGCCATGGAGAGGAGTCTGAGGGGCTCTGGGACCTCAAAGGAGGAAGGTCAGAGAAGCTTCCGGAAGTCCTCACATTTGCCCAAGCTTAGTGGTGAAGGGTGAGTTGGAGTCAGCCAAACCAAGAAGAAAGGGAGGGCATTTTGGACAGAGGGCCCAGCAAGTGTAAAGGGAGGGAGGCATGAAATGACGTGATGAATTTAGGGACCTGGAGGGAGTCTGGAGTGAGGAAGCATGGAGAGGAGAATGAGAACAGGAGCTAAAGCCACATTAAACCAAACCCACTGCCATCGAGTCAGATCTGTGTTCCGGGTACAGGCTCCTTGGGTGTCTGAGGTGGTATCCCTACAGAAATAGATTGCCCAACCTTACTTCCGAGGGTGGCTGGTGGGTTTGAACCACCAGCCTTCTAATTAGCAGTCAAATGCCTTAGGCACTACACCACCAGAGCTCCCAAAGCCACATTAGGAAGGCTTGAGGTCCTAAACATCAAAATTTGAACTTTACCTGGAAAAGTAGTAAAAGATTAAGCATAATCAGATTGGCATCTTGGAAAGATTGGCCGAGGGAAAGAGATTAGAGAAGAAGGGTCTAGAGACAGAGAAGCCATTTAGGAAACTGTTGGGATAATCAGTTGAGAAAAGATAAAGCCTTGATCAAGGGCAGGGCGGGACATGAGGGAAAGATGTCACATTCAGGAAGCGCCAAGGAAATAAAATGGGCAGAACTTGGTGATTGGATGTGGAGGGCTTCAGAAAAAGATGGAAAGACAGCTCCCAGGCTTCTGTCTTGGATGAACGGATGGCCTCATGTTTACAAATGTCTGTTCCCTCCATTGGATCCTGTCCTCAGATGCCCAGGGGATCCTTTGGTGAGGTGGGAGACATAGGAAGAGAAAAGGTTTTCTTGTTGGCAGATAATGAGTTAAACAAACAACAACATTGAGTTTCTGTTTATGGTGATGGAAAATTTGGCAATGATTATTGGTGATGGTTGTACAACGTGGTTAATGTAATTGGTGTCACTAAATGATACACATGAAAAAGTCTGAATAGATAAATGTTATGTTAGATATATTTATAGTTTAAAAAGGGAGAGGGAGAGAGGGAGGGAAGAAGGAAAAGAGAAGAGAAGAAAGGTAGGAAGACTCTTCCAAAGGGGAAGTTACACCTGGGAGATAAGCCAGGTGGGGAGGCCATTAGAAAACTGGAACTCAGAGCCTGAACTCTAGAAAGCAATGTGCCCTTTGCCTGCCTGTACCCCACAGGGCAGCCTGAGAACCCTTGCACCCCATGGCCAGGGGTGCGGGAAGGGTGAATCTTTGCTGATGCTCAGTGGTCACTCTTGTCCCCTCCCACCCCCAGGTTTCTGACTTGCAGCCAGGGAAGAGTTATGTGTTCCGGGTACAGGCTGTGAATTCAGCTGGTTTGGGCCAACCATCGATGCCCACCGACCCTGTGCTCCTGGAGGACAAGCCAGGTAAGGGTAGGCAGAGGGTGCCAGCGTGCCACTGCCAAGCTGTGCCAGAGAGGACAGGGTGGATCTCAGGGAGAGCTGGGACATGAGTGAGGATCTGCAGGTCAGGGCTCTAAACTCACTGAGGGCCCCACCTCCTAATGGCCCTTCTGCCTCCTTTCAGCAATGCCCTTCCCCTCTTGCCTGCTTTATCTCCCCATCCCCTTCCATTTATTTATGTGGGACCCCAAGACATGAACATATCTTTTCTATATGATTTGATGGTAGCACCCATGTTTTCATATTCTTGGGGCCATACAACTCTTTCTGGATATTTAAAATAATCTCCAACTCCATTTCCAATAGCACACAGGGCTCTGCCTCTTTTGTGTGTGTGTGTGTGTGTGTGTGTATGATTTGGGTGAAAGTTCACAGAGCAAATTCATCTTCCATACAGCAGTTCACATACACTTTATCTCATAAACATTGACTGTAATCTCCCACAATGCAACAGCTCTCCTCCCACTTCCTCCCCATAGCCACCTCTTCCCTGTGTCCTTCCTTCC
>NW_006921618.1:10340436-10368033 GCF_000298275.1 Orycteropus afer afer | reverse complement strand
ATGAGAAAGCAAGGTCCCCCCTCTAGTATATGTGGGTAGGGGAGGAACCAAATAAATGACTACATCTAGAAGACAATTGATGGTAATGATGGGTGCTGTGAAGGAAATATAAGAGGATAATTTGGTCCTGTGGGGGTTACCTTAACTGGGGTGGTCAGAAAGGGCTTCTCTGAGATGACATTTGAACTGAGAAAGAGCTGGATCTTACAAGGCCTCAGAGGGAACAGCAAGAGATTTGGATTTTATTTATTTTATTTTTTTCATTCAAGTGCAGTGAGAAGCCACTGGAGAGTTTAAGTAGGGGAGGGGGCGTGGCCTAATTTATTGTTTACAAATGTCTGTTCTCTCTGTTGGATCCTGTCCTCAGATGCCCCGAAGATCGAGGTTGGCGTGGATGAAGAGGGTCTTATATACTTGGCTTTCGAAGCCCCTGAGGCCCCTGACTCTTCTGAGTTTCAGTGGTCTAAGGATTACAAGGGCCCACCAGACCCCCAGAGGGTCAACATTGAGGACAAAGTTGGCAAGTAAGTGAGGGGAGAGGAAAAAGCACAACTACTTGACAGGTGCCATTATGGTTGGCAGAAGCTCTAGGGTGAGTCAACAGAGCAGGACTCAGGTAATGGGTTCAAAAGGGACTACGTGATCTCTTACAAGGCTGTGGACTGCAGCCTTAAAGAGACATGAGAGGAGAATGCATTTAAGGGGCTGAAACAGCAACATTCATTTGGAGGTTGTTTTTCTCCAAGGCACTGTGTGTGCCTCTGCGTTGGTGAAGCTGAGGAAACGCTCAGGGCCAGGACTAGACTTCTAGCCTGGGCTGCCAGTGACTTATTTCTGCAAGGTTCTCTGGGCTCAGTTTTCTCATCTGTAAAATGGAAGGTTGGAACCAGATAACCACAAAGGCCCCTGTCAAAACACTCTCATGCTTCATTTCTCTCCTAGCAGCTCGTAACCCCTCAGCTCTATCAATCTCAAGCCCTCGGAAGAGAGGGCAGGGCAGTGTGGTTAGTGGGCAGACCCTGTGCTAGAGACCCCGTGCTGGAGGCCCCAACTATGGGGGCCATAGAATGTTCCAAGCCAGAGATTCCCAGGGTAGAAGGGTCCAGGGACGTTCCCAGGTTGGCCAGGGTCTGGGGATGGGTTGCAGGGAAACTGGAGCCAACAGAAATTCTCTAGCTCCCAGGTCTCCAGTGCACAAGGCCAAGGGGCCCCTCTTGGAGCCTCCACTCTCCTCTCTCTGCCAGGTCCAAGGTCATCCTGAAAGAGCCTGGCCTCGAGGATCTGGGCACCTACTCGGTGGTGGTCACTGATGCTGATGAAGACATCTCAGCAAGCCACACACTGACTGAGGAAGGTAATGCCCCCGCTGCACTACCATCTCTCCAGAGAGACAGACCCAGATCAAGGTCCCAAACACAAATGCCTATAGAAGCTGACCAAGAAGTAACAAATATGATCAAAGTAGCAGTTTTCAGAGGGACATAGGCCCTTCCCTACCCATTCATTCATTCATTTACTCAATATCTATTGAGCACCTACCATAAGCCAGGTATCATCCTAGGCATTAAAGATTATATCAGTGGACTCAACAGATGAAAATCCCTGCCTGGTGGGGTTCACATTCTTCTTATCTCTTGTTCTTTGTTCCACTTTTGATAAAGGCAAGGATGCCCAACATGCAGCTTAAGAAAAACAACCATGCAAGTTTGATGATAAATTGCAAATAGCAGTTGTTCTCAGGAATGAGTATTACAACAGAGAGGAGTGGAGACTATGGCAAACCAGAGAGTGGATGTCATGTCTAAGGGGTCATTCCATGTTTGGTGAATTAAATCAAACCAAATCAGTGCTGGTGATTGATGAGATGCTCTGCTATCTCCATGGCAACTGAGGGACAGTCCTCACCCACCGCCTTCCCTGACAGTTGCACATGAAGCCCTTTGATCTTGTTAAGAAGCAGAGGCCAGAGATATCCAGTTTCCAATTCCAGTTCCACGACTGGCTGGTTGTTAGACCTTGGGCAAGTCATTTCACTTCTCTGGGCCTCAGTTTCCTCATCTGTGAAGAGGGATTATAATCCCTGGCTACCCCAACTGAAACAGGGTTGTTAATGCAATTACAATTAGATAATTCATATGCACACTAAAACCATCCACAAAATAGTTGTTTGTTTGTTTGTTTTGACCAGATGTTTGCCAGGAGCCTAGTATTATGTTAAAGACTCCAGGGTTTTTAAAGGAAAATGAGGCATGAGCTCTGTCCCTGCCATCCATGTAACACATATTCACGGAGCATTAGGTACTGATGTAGGTCCAGAGCTTAGCTTAGCTGGAGAGAGAAATCTAACTCAAAGAAATAGTTAGCAAGTGGGTAGCACTCTGCAGAAAAGCCTTGGAGACTTCTAGACTGAGGGGATCAGTGTGTAGCCCAGATCTCCAGCACCAGGGCACCATACTGCTTGGAAACCAGTGGGGCCTGGAGTGGTCCTGGAGGTGCCTCCTACAAAAGGGGGACAATCATGTACACCCCACAACACTGTGTGAGGACCAAAGGAGACAGTGCCAACTGTGGCACATAGTAGATGCTGCTGTGGAGGTGGGACTTGATCCAGGTCTTAAAGAAGAGGGAGAATACACAGCCTCCTGGGGCCCAGCAGCAGACCCCGGCATCTCCCTCGTTGTCCCAGGGCCAGCACCTCCAGTGGCCGTCATCAACCCCTGGGCAGCCAAAGTGACCCTCAGTGGGGAAGGAGGGATCTTAGGACATCAGAAGAGGGTCTCTCACCCAGCACAGAGCCCAGGGATGGCTCCCATGAACTTTACTAGCCCCAGTATTTCATTCTTTCTGGTTTCTTCCTCACTCCTCCCTGTCCCAGAGCTGGACAAGCTGAAGAAGTTGAGTCATGAGATCAAAAACCCAGGTAAGCAGTCTAAGCTGCCAGCCTGAGGCAGCACCCACAGGGCCCATTGTGATGTCCTGAGCAGAGCCAAGAGCCAGAAAATAACCTGGAGGCAAAGGCTGAGGGAGAAAAAATGTGGAGGGTCAGAGCAGTCCTTGAAAAAGGGCAGACAGCAGGGAGCAAAGGGGGTGCAAGGGAGGGGGTGTGCATGCTTTCTTCTTATTGGAGTTATTATTCACTCTTTTCTTGTTTGGAAGGAGCGCTGGTGGAGCTGTGGTTAAAGCATTGGGCTGCTTTAACCAAAGGTGGGCAGTTTGAACCCACCAGCTGCTCCACGGGAGAAAGATGTGGCAGTCTGTTTCCACAAAGATTTACAGCCTTGGGAACCCTACGAGGCAGTTCAATTCTGTCCTATAGAGTCTCTATGAGTCGGAATCAATTCAATGACAGTGGGTTTGATTTTTGGTTTGGATTTTGAATCATTTAAACCTCTGCTTCCCTTGATTAGCAGGGGTTGTGTGTAGTCCCTGGAGCGGGGAGTTACAATCTTTGCCACACACTGGAATCTCACCTGGGGAGCTTTAAAAAAAAAAAAAAAAAAAAAAGATACCCAGGCTGAATCCTCTCCTAATGAAATAAGACTCTCTGGAGGAGGAGCCCAGCATTAGTATTTTTGAAAGTCCTTGAGGATTCCAATGCACAATCAGGTCGAGGACCATTGTCCCCAGAGACCCTGGAGGAGGAAAAGCTTGGCTGAGATTAAATCTCAAGTGAGCATGCGTACAACCCTCCTCAGCTCGCCCTCCCGCACCCGCAACCTGGGCTGTGTCTCTTTCCTGCTCTCCAAAAGTCTTACAAGTTAAATGCCAATTCTGCGCTCAAAGTGGGGCTGGGCGGGAGTCAGGGGATCACCCCCCACACACACCCCTTCCTATGTCCTGTGCCTCCCAGTGATTAAGCTGATCTCTGGCTGGAACGTGGAGGTGCTCGAGCAAGGAGAGGTGCGGCTTTGGCTGGAAGTAGAAAAGTTATCTCCTGCCGCTGAGCTACATCTAATCTTCAACGACAAGGAAATCTTCAGCTCTCCGGTAATTGCGCACTCAGAATTCCTCCTAAGTAAGGTGTTTTCTGGCCCACGAGGTGGCCTCATAGGGCAGTGGTTCTCCACAGGCCGGTACCGCCCCCTAACGGACATTGCAGAAATGGCTGAGGTGCTTGGGCTTTCAACAGTGATGTGTGGGCTTTTAGGATATGAGCGACCCATGTCAGTTAGATGCCCACGAATCCGAAAGACACTGCAACGATTTCCCATGACGGACATTTAAGAGTTGGAGGGAGGCATGGAAAATTGTTACTGTAATGAAAATACAAGTAACAAAACATTCACCAACACAACGTCCACATTTACAATTCAATGACATTGTTACACTTTTCGTGTTATGACGCCATTATCACTCTGCTTTTCCAAAATACTCCATTACTATTAACATAAGGGAGCTCTGGTGGCGTCATGCCTAAGGCATTTGACTGCTAACCGGAAGTCTGGCAGTTCAAACCCACCAGCCACTCCGTGGAAGGAAGGTTGGGCAATCTACTTCTGTAGTTACATCGCCTCGGAAACCCAAGGAGGGGTCACTATGAGTCAAACCGACTAAACAGCAGTGCGTTTGGTTTGGTATTACAGATAGAATTCACATTGATTTCTGTAAACTATGTATGTGGATAGGTATGAATTGCACTATATGAATTACCATTTTTATTTATAAACATGGCATTTCATGAGATTCAACCTCATACTGTCTGTGACTTTCATCTCTAGATGGTAAAATGACAATTAGAATGTATGTCCTACAGAGAATAAGTGCTGGTCTGACAGACGAAAGAGCACTGGTCTAGAACTCAGAAGGTTAATGTCCACCCCCTGTGGGAACTGACTACGTGAACTGGGCTCCGGCTCTTCACCTTTCTGTGCCTCAGTTTCTGCATCTGTATAGAATCCCAGGATCAGTGGTAGCAAATGAGAAAATAAATGGAAAGTTCTGTGAAAATAATAAGCGTGACCTTGGCATGTGATAAAGGATGTGTAATTGACATCAAGTGCCCCTTCCTCGCTGTCAGACCCAGGAGGTATTTCTCAGAGACGGATTGTGCAGGAGCTCCAGTCTATGTAAATAGCAGAGGGTTAACTAGGGCCCCCCAGTCTCTGAAGGTTGATAACCTGGGTAGTTCCCAGGCCAACTAGCCTTGACTTGTGCTCTATGACACAAGTGCCCTGGAAACAAGAAAAGTGCAGAGAGAACTCTGGGCATCTGTTCTCCCCAGAATCGCAAAATCACTTTTGACCGAGAGAAGGGCCTGGTGGAAGTGATCATCCAGAACTTGTCTGAGGAAGACAAAGGGTCCTACACTGCTCAGCTCCGAGACGGCAAAGCCAAGAACCAGATCACCCTGGCACTGGTGGATGACGGTCAGCCACGCCCTGCCCAGCCCCCATACCTGGCCTTCCCCCAGGGCTCTCTGCTCCTGGCTCTGGGGGCTGCTGAGAGCATCCCTTTTCTTCTATCCATCCTGATGCCCCCTCCCTGGACCTGCGCTCCTCTTGACTCATGCCATTTCCTCCCTATGTGTTCACAGATTTTGACAAACTTCTGAGGAAGGCAGATGCTAAGAGAAGAGACTGGAAGAGAAAACAGGGTAAGAGCTGCTGGGGTGAAAGTCAGAAGCCTGGGTACTGGGCCAGTGGTCAGTGGAGGGAAATTGGTTAATGGGGATACCTCAGCCCTGCTCTGGGGGAGGGTCCCCTGCAATTCACCCAGCCTGTCCCTGTGGCCAAACAGCACTTACTGGCACTGAGAGTGAATGCCTCCTTAAATTTTGCACCTCAGCACCTCCCTTGCCCTTCTGGCCGGCTTTAGCGGGGAGCGGCGCTGCAATATCTGTGGTGCCAGTGGGCTTTAGCTACTCTCCACCACCACCCCCGCTGGCTTCCTTTATCCCGCCACCAGGTGGCGCCCTGCCTGAGTTTGGCACTCTGACCAGGTGGGCGTGTCTGTTTTTGCACTCAGGTCCCTATTTTGAGGAGCCTTTGCAGTGGAAGGTCACAGAGGACTGCCAAGTGCTGCTGACATGCAAGGCAAATCCCAGCCCCCACCTCCAGCCCTGGCCCCAGGCCCAGTGGGGCAAGACTTGTGGGTGGTCCCCAAACCTTGTGGCTATTCCTGCCCCACTCCCCAAATTCCATACTGTGTTTAATCTCACACCTGGGAAGTAGCCCCAGGGAGATTGTATTTGACCGAAAAAAGGAAGCCACTCGTGGTGGAGCCCAGAGAACGAAATGAGTGTGAGTGGGCCTGTTATTTTTAGCCTTGCCAGACATTGTGCCCAATCCCTCTGCAGTATTATTTTATCTTCCTCTCAATCATGTGAGATAGGCATTCCCATCGTGACTTTATAGATGAGAAGCTGAGTGGGAAAATAGCGCAAGACCACGTAATAAGAGAGAGAGCCCAAGTTTTAGCCAAATCGGCTCCAAAGCCCCAGGTTAAGAGCTGACTCAGCCTCTTTAGATAATTGGAAGGAGAGGTAGGAGGAGGGTGGTCCCCTAGCAGCAATGGGGTCACATTCATTCAACAAACTCAAAGCACCAGACACTACTGTGTACCACACACTGTCAGACCCTGGGCATACAAGGATGGAGAAGTGTCTCTGTTGACTTCTAGGAGTCCACATCCCAAGGCAGGATCATTGGAAAATGTGTGAGTCTGGTGCTGTGATAGGGATTTAATCCAACCTGACTACAAGGGAGTGGGCACTTGGGGGGTGCTTCAAGGAAGGTTTCCTGGAGGAGGTGACATCTAACCTAAGTCTTTAAAAAGAGTAGGCATTTGTGAGGGAAAATAGGGTAGGGGAGGGCTCAAGAGACACAGGGAGCACCAGTAGCAAAAGCCCAGAGTCCAGAAGTCAGCAGAGGAGACAAATGATGTGAGGAAGGGATCAGCGGAGACTTAACCTGAGTGTGTGTGTGTGGAGCAGGGGGAGTGACGAGGGATGCCGTTGTTTGTGAAATCGCCCTGATGAGCTGAGTTTTTACTTAAAAAGAGAGAAAGCCTGATGGAGCACCTCACTGTCCACCCTCCTTAGGTGACCAATACCAAGAAGGAGACCTGCTTCCAGTGGCTCTTCCAGAGGAAAGAGATTCCAGATGGTCAGTATGACCCACAGACTGGAGCAGGGGTTCTCTACATCCAAGAGGTAAGTGCAGCTCCGGGGCTCTGCTCCCCAGCTGGGCAGGGCCGGGAGTCAGAGCAGAGCCAGGACTAGGGTGACACAAAGGATCACTAACTCCAGATACAGAATTTAAGGAGGCACCAAAAAAATCAGTAATCAAGGTAAGTCCTATTTTAGTGCAATATTTGAAAAATTCCAAATTAATGCTAAAAAAAAAAAGCCAAAAGGAACAAAATACCAAAATTTTAAACAGACAGAATTGGTATTTTGGATTTTTCCTATTGTCTTAGACATCAATATGGCTCTATAGTCTTGGCCCCAGCTCTGACTCTTTGTGCCACCTTGTGCTCATCACTATCCCTCACTGCCCTCGGTCTTCATCTGTACCATGGTCTTCATCTGTACCATGCACAGGTCAGAGGGTGCTCTCACTCAGGGTCCTCCCTGCCTGACTGTGTAAAGCAGGGCAGGAAGAATACCACAGTGTCCGGCAGTCTGAGCAGAATAAAGTAGGGCCTGGAGTCCAGTTCTCCCTTCCCCCTCCCCCAGGCCCTTCCCTATGGGCTTCAGAAGAGTGTGGCTTAGTTAAGAGAGAAACACAAGACTTGTTCTTAAAAATAATTCCGTACTTTTCTGCCCTGTTGCTGATTTCTGAATACCAGAGGGGACTGGAGCAAGTGTGGGTTTGCTGACTGGGAAGGAAATACTGATTTCAGGGTCTTCTCCCAAATCCAGGCTGGGATGATGCCCAAACAGTGTTTTTCCCACTGTGGAAGCTTGGCATCAAGTAGGTGCTCAATACATATTGATGGGTGGATGAGTCTTGTTATAATCATCCATCCCATTGATGCAGAACTCTCTGGCTTCCCAATAGTTACATCCATTGGTCCTGCAAGTTGGCAGGGTAAGGATTACATCACCATTTTACAGATGACTAAACTGAAGCTCAGAGGGTTTAAGTGCAAAGACACAAAGCTAGAGAGCTGAATCAGAAACCACTCCAGTCGCCCAGCCCTTGGGGGTTTGGCTGGGACTTTGGTGTCCTCTCTGGGCAGGGGAGACTAGGAGAGGAGTGTTGAGGCTCAGCCTCTGGACCCCCGGGTTAAGAGCTGCCTCTGCCTTGGATCCTGGTCAGGGTAGAGGTGTCCTTTGAGAGTACAGGAGGCAAATATTACTCCGGGCCCAGAAGGAGGAACCATGTAAGGAAGTCAAAAGTGACTTCCAGACTTCAAGAACACAACCCAAGTCTTTGCTGAGTGTCAGTTCAGGTTTCATTTGACAAGCAATGTGCCAGAAAGGACTCCTTTGTCTTGGATGAAAGAAGACACACAGCCTTCCGGAAAAGTGCAGAGGTGGCCCACCTTCTGGGCCCAGAGTACAGGGTAGCTCCGGCAGAGCGTGTGTCCCACTCAGAGGAGCTGGTGAGGAGGACCAGCTGTGCTGGGCTCGGCGCAACTACTGGAATCCAAATGAGGGAGCGTCTGTTTCTGCGCTCAACTCTCCCAACACCAGTTCCAGGCCCAGACAAGCTCTGAGCTTGAATCCATGGGCCCTGGAGCCAGAAGGAGCTTTAGAAAGCAACCAGCCCAGCTCCCCCACCCCCCACCCCACCCCCCGTCATCACAGCTGGGGTGGGGGAGATGACTGTGCCCAGAGGGTCACATAGAGAGTTAGGCTCCGGCCTGGGGATTTGCGGTCAGTCGCTGCTTCTGGAACCCATGCTGACACTGCCATCTCTCATCCTTCTTTCCAGTTGTCCAAAGAGAACAAAGGAATCTACAGAGCAGTGGTTTCCGACAATCGAGGGGAAGATGACACCCAGCTGGACCTCACAGGTGAAGGTAGGAGCTGGTGATGTTAGAGACGGGCCAGGAAGGCCACAGGTGACACAAACGGGGTCAGAGACTGTAGTATGTCCTGGGGGTAAAATTTATAGGATTTTCATGCCAGACACCAAAAAAAAAAAAAAACACACCTCACTGCCATCAAGTCGATTTTGACTTATAGTGACTCCTCCTTGGATTTCCAAGGCGGTATCTCTATAGAAGTAGATTGCCCAGTCTTCTTTCAGAGGAGTGGCTGGTGGGTTTGAACTGCCAGCCTTCTGGTTAGCAGTCAAATCCCTTAGGCACTACACCAGCAGAGGTCCCACAGAGAGGATAAATGACTTGTCCAAGTTTGCACAGCTAGCCAGTGCCGGTCCTCATCTGTATGACTCTAAGGCCCATGTTCACTGCATATACCACAGTGAGCCCAGGCCTGGGACCCAAAGCCTGAATTCACTCCTCTGCCCCACAGCAGGCCCTGGCTCCTCATCCGGCTTGTCAGCTCAGTCTGTAAGACAATGTCCAGATTGACCTATCTATCCTCTATCCATGGTGTCCCCTGTGCCACACCAATCACTGAGTGCCCTGGACCCCCTTCCCAATACCAGATCCAGAGAGTCGGCCTGCAGAGCTCTCTGTGCCCAAGACTGGCACGAGAACTCCACCAGCCTTTGCAAAGGACAGCCCTCTCTTGGCATGGCCCTGTCAGATCCCTACACCAGCTGACCGTTTTCTGTCTCCTTCCAGCTCTGGATGCTATCTTCAATGAGCTGGGCAGGATTAGTGGTAAGCAAACCTGCCTCTTTTCTCAGCCCCACCCTGATGACATCCAGCCTCAGCCACTAGGGGATAAGCTTGGTTTCCAGCCTCAAAGACCGGGAGAAGCTCCTGCCTCCTCACAACACTGTATTCCCCTCACCCCAACCCCCAGAGCAAGGGTGACCAGGTTGTCCCTAAAACATGTTGCAAAAAGGGCCTAGGGGAAGACTCACTCTTCTCCTCTGTCTCCCTAGCCCTCTCTGCTGCCCCTCTGAAAATCCAGGGGACCGAGGAGGGAATCCGGATCTTCAGCAAAGTCAAGTACTACAACGTGGAGTACATGAAAACCACCTGGTTCCACAAGTAGGTCTGCCTACCTGGAGCCCTAGCCAGCTGGAGGGGGCTCAGCACCTGCCCCGAGGGGCTTTCCACTCCCCCCAGGCCCTCTAATAGAACACAGTCCCAAGGGATTGGCAGAGATTTTTTTTTTTTTTTTTTTTTCACATTGGTCCTGCTGTCCACAGAAGGAGTCAGGGATAGAGAATAGCAGTCAGAAGAGTAGAATTTGGCTTGTGATCTCAAGGGAAGGTAGGAACTTGGTTGTAGGAGCATTTTTCCAGAATATCCACAGCCACAGTGAGATGGTTCTCTCAGAGCAGCATCTGAGAACTGGAGGAGGGAGAGAGGAAGGAGCAAGGAAGAACCAGATGGTCAGGTGGGTCATGGTGCCCTTGTGGGTCACTGCAGCTTTAGCAAACTCAGGTAGCCAGACACCCAGGCTCAGGAAAAGATGCAGGCAGAAGGGATCTGTGGGGCTAAGAACTAACTAAAGGCCAGGGCTTGAAGCCAGGGTAGAAAAGGTATCCACAGAGACTCAGGAACAGAAATTCAGCCAGCAGCTAAGTGACTCCAGATTGTTTGGGAGCAGGAATTTTCCCAGAGTTTTTTATAATGTGCACACCTCAGCCTTGTGGGGCAGATATTACTGTACCTGTTCTACGAGGAAGTCTAGACTGACTTGGTCAAGTTTGTCAAATCATTGAGAGCCAAGACCACATTGAATTCCAGGAAACAGGCCTTCCTAGCCAGAGTCTCTGACTCTGACTCTGTGACTTGACCCAGAGGTGTCACTTCTGCAACACCACACAGAACAGGGCCAGGTGTCTTGAGAAGAGCAATTTAAGGAAGGAAGGGAAGGAGTTTAACCTTATATGGTTTCTAAGGACTGGGGAAAGTGATTGTGAGAAAGAAAAGCAGGAGGCTTAAGATAAGGAGAATGAAGAGGTGAGGAAGTACCTCCCATTGGTGGGGGAGGTGGCAGTCACTGACCTTGGAGCACTGTTTCTTCAGAAGCCCAGCCTGCAGGGCATCTCACAGTGACAAACTCAGTGCTAGCACATAGCTGATGCGCCACAAGGTTTGATGCATGAATGGTCGAATGATGAATGAATAAGTGAATGAATATTTATTGAGTGTCTCATGGACAGTCACCACCCACACACAGCTCAGGTGTCTGGAAACAAAACCCCAGGAGAGGAGCTTGGGGCTGAGTGTACACTTGCAGACAGACAGCCTGCCCTGGAAGCCCTCTGAGGCTGAGCCGTGTTAACCACTGCCCTCCCGTTCAGAGATAAACGCCTGGAGAGCACTGACCGGCTGAGGGCTGGCACCACTCTGGATGAGATCTGGCTCCACATCCTGGACCCCAAAGACTCAGACAAGGGCAGATACACTCTGGAAATAGCTGCCGGGAAGGAAGTCCGGCAGCTCTCAGCCGATCTCTCAGGCCAAGGTGAGCCATCCACCTGTCTGTCCACAGAGAAGCATGGTTACAAAATCCCATGGATGTTTTGGGGACCCTCATCTCTCCCCACCCAATCTGGGCACTGCCATAAATGAATATGGAAGGGAGGAAAGAATGGAGGAACAGTCCGCTGGGTCACAGGAGCAGAGCCACCACTCCCCCTTGCCTCTTTTTTTCTTCTTTCAGCTTTTGAGGACGCCCTGGCTGAACACCAGCGGTTGAAGTAAGTGTCCCTCTGTGTGAATCATGGGCCTTTGGGATGTGGCATGAAATGTGCATGGTACCCTCCCTGGGAGCCCCAGCTGCCTCCACCCTTCCCTCTTCACCCCTCACCCCCAACTGGACAGGATAGTCCTTTAACAAATGGAACCTTTTCCACATTTCTGTTTTCCAGAGCGGCGGCCATCATCGAGAGGAGTAAGTTCACCGATGTTTTTGTTTTCTTGTTTCCCCGTTTGGGATGGGTTTGGGCAGCTGAAGTTCCAGGTCCCCAGTAGGGTGTGGCTCTGGACTCTGACAGAGCTGCTCTGGGAAATGTGGGTAGGGGCAGCGTGAAGGCAGAAGATAAGAAGGATGAGGGCTGGCTGAGATCATGAGCATGGAAATGCCCGGTGGACCTGGAGCCAAGCAGACACACAGCAATGTTGGTAGGACCCCAGAGGCAAGGGATTTGAGAAGAAGGAGTAGGCAGTCCTTCCCGAATGAGGTGTGGGGAAGGGGAGACTTTAAACCCAAAGCTGACTGCCAGGCATTAGAGCCTCATCTAATCCAGGGTGCAGCCCCAAACCCAAAGGGATGTGCCATGGCCTCTGAGTGCCACAAGGTCCACATACCTAGAGCTCCCCATTCTTTGATCTCCCTCAACCACTTCTAAATGCCCCATTTTTTGAGGAGTCTGGCCTTGTGGTCTCACTGGCCCAGCAGATCAGGCATAGACGTTTTGATGAGGGAAAGACTTGCCACAGAGCAAAGCAGCCCAACAGCCTGACAGCAAACAAGGGACTGAGAGACGGTAAGAAACAAACAAGAGGATAGAAAACAACAGACAGGGCCATTACCTGTCACCACCGCCTGTCTGTCACCGGAGGTTTGCATCTTCCCATGATGCTGAACAGATTTCAGCAGAGCTTCCAGACTAAGATGATGAAGAAAAGCCTGGCGATCTATTGCCAAAAATCAGCCAATGAGAGCCCAACAGACCATAGCAGTCTGAGTCACAGCCAATCACAGGTGTGCTGCAGAAGGGCAGTGTTTCATTCCACTGTGCATGGGGTCACTATGAGTCAGGGGTGGACTTGACAGCAGTTAGGAACAACGAAAGATTTATCCTTCGTGGTGTCCTGGTCCCTGAGTGCCCACTCTTCATGGGAAATACAGGCCTTGGCATTCTTAACTAGAATCTGAAAGGGGCCAATCGAGAAGTTTAAATGGCTCAAAAGGCCTTGCAGGGGGTGTCCAGCATGGTGGAAAAAGCACAGCCTCAGCCTACCCCTTGGCTCAGAGTGGCACCAATTCAAGGAGGCTTAGCCACTGGCTAAGCATTGACTAGGTAAAGCCATTCCCTCTGGAATTGTGTGCCTCACCCAGGGCACTACCAAAGGGAAGCAGAGTTCATTGACACATGGTTGCCGAGGCCTATGGATTCTGAAGCAAGGAATATGGATCCTCTCACCCCAGCTGGGGCAGGCTGGTGTAAAATTTCTCCAACAGCTTCTATTTCTGGGGCCTTCACCACCCAATTCGGGGCCCTGAGCCCTTTATGGTCATTGGACAATCAATTTTGAGCTCTTTGTACTTCCTTCCCTATTCGATGCTCTAGGGCCATGCTGACCACTCCCTTCTGTTCCCACAGCCTCAGCTGCAGTATAAGCAATATATGGTCTTTCCACTTAGTAATTTACAACCATGTTATCTTCCTGCCCACCCATGATGGCCACCAGGGTCCTCCCTTGACCAGAGTCAAGTGCCCCAAAAGGTTCTACCCCACTTTTCCTGATCCCCTCTTGGTACACGCCCTTAGCTTGTTCATCACACCCATCATGTGCGGATTTTGCTAATTTAAGCCTCAGAACAATCTAATGGGCCTTCTTTCCCAGTTCTTGAGGGAGGGCACCCTGCTGTCATCTCCAAGAACCACCAATCGTAATGATAACCTCACATCAGTGACCAAACCGTTGTTGTTGTTGTTGTTATTTGCCATCGAGTCGGCCACGACTCATAGCGACCCCTCCTTGGGTTTCCGAGGCAGTATCACTACGGAAGTAGGATTGCCCAACCTTCCTTCCGAGGAGTGGCTGGTGGGTTTGAACCGCCAGCCATCTGGTTAGCAGGCAAGTGTCTTAGCCATTATGCTACCAGACCAAACCGTAGTCATAAAAATAGTGTGCCAGAGGTGTCTGACCTTCTCTAACTTCATGAGGAGGCAAGAGAGTCAAGAACAGCCCAAGGCTGATTCCTTTCAAGCAGATGTCAGACATTCCTCCTCTCTTCAACCTTTTTACCAATTCTGACACGAGCTGTCCCTCCCACAGCACTCTGCTTCTCTGCTGAATTCAGTAATTCTTTGCAGTAGCCACACAGAACTCACAGACAATACCCACAATTACGAGGTGTATTAGGAAAGTGACAGGTTACAATTTAGGATCAGAAATGACTCAGAATACGGTTCTTTGATCAGGACAGCCTCTTCTCAGCTGCACCTGTAGGAAGGCCTTTCTCTGGCCCTCAGCACCTCACTCCCTTAGGCCTCCAGGGCCAACCAGGCCTCTGCCCTGCTTGGACAAGTGTTACCAAAAAAAAAAAAAAAAAAAAAAGCCAAACTCACTGCTGTCAAGCTAGATCTGACTCATAGCAACCCCTCCTTAGGTTTCTGAGGCAGTATCTCTATGGAAGTAGATTACCTTATCTTCCTTTTAAGGAGTGGCTGGTGGGTTTGAACCACTGGCCTTCTGGTTAGCAGTCAAGTGCCTTGGGCACTATGCCACCAGAGCTCCTTGGACAAGTGTTAGAGAGCTCTCCAGCTCTGCCAGTAAGGGCCCAGAGGCACCTCATGCCACCAGTAAGCCTCAGCTCAGTGGCGCTCAACTCTCTCACTGCAGGGGCTAGTGCACCCTCTCATGTTGCTCTCCCGGCTCTGCTCCCTCTGCCACTGCCATTTCTCTGCCACTGCTTCTCACTGTCTCCAGTATTACAGCCATCTGTCTCCCGGCTCGAGGAGGTTCCCAGTGCAGGGACCCTGGGCCCAAAGGATGTACTCTGCTCCTATCTCTTCTTGATATTAGTCAGGTTCCCCTTTTTACCTCTGGAGTGGCTCATTTTAAGCCTAGTGTGCTGGCAAAACTGACCAGTCCACTCGTTAGGGTTCCATACATCTTATTTGCACTATTAGCAAGCTGTCCAATCCCTTTGGTGAGCCACAAGTATCTTATTTGCATAGTTCCACCCAGTCACTTGATGGGAGTTACAAGACAATGGCGAGAAAGGCCATGTAAAAGTGATCCATCACACTACAATAGTATGTCTCTTATCTTCCATCTTGAAGGTAGAGAAACATCTTTACATTTTAAAGGTTTCCATCCAAAATGCCAGCCACTCCTCGGAAGGAAGATGGGGCAATCTACTTCCATAGTGATACTGTCTCGGAAACCCAAGAGGGGTCACTATGAGTCAGATCCAACTCGATGGCACATAACAACAACAACATCCAAAATTCTTAAAATAGAAAAAAAAAAGCAAATACAAAGATAAATCTCAATTATGTGGAAACCTCCTTCTGTGAAGCAGCCAGCAAGAATGGAATTATTCCTGGGGCGTCCTTTTTTCTCTTCCAGATCGTGCCAAAGTCGTGAGGGGCCTGCCAGACGTGGCCACAATTATGGAAGACAAGGTACAGACCCTTCTGCTCCACACTTGTGTTTCCTAGGTGTAGATCACAGATCATGAAACAGTGTAGCATTGTGGATACAAGAGCCAGAAAATGGCTGAGTGGCCAAAGGGGCTGGATCTGCCAAGTCTGGCCAAGTGATCACACTGGTTGGTTGCAGGTAGTACCAGGGAGAGATGCTGAGCCTGGAGCCAGCCCCATGTGGGTGTTGGTCACAGCTCTGCCCCCGTCTCTCTAAGTGGCCCTGGGTGTTACTTCTGTCTCTGAACTTCAGTTTCCACAGAATTTGGACAGGGTGATTCCTGAAAACCCTTCCAGGGCTGAAATTCTGCAAGTCTAATGTTCCAGAAAATGACAGCTAACATTTTTCTGGCGTTTACTTTGAAACAGGCACTCTCCGTACATGTTACATATTTTAGCTTATTTAATCACGGCTCAAACCAAAAATATCCCCTGAAGTGTTCTTAAAACCAAGCAGTAGTTTAGCTTAACTAGTAAATGTCTGCCTTGAGCATTATCCTCTTTTAAGAACTATCTACATGGGATCAAATTAACAACAGCAACTGGAAAGATTAGATAGGAACCTTAAGGGACAGTGAATTAATGTTAATTACGGAGGAACGACTCAGAAAAGGAAGGTGAGAATGTAGTGTAGAAACTGTTGAATTGGTGTATATTTTGCTGTGTGATCTCAACAACAACTAAATACATGAAATTACTTTAAAAATCATCAAGGCAACTACAAAAAACAGGATGTTATTACTAGTCCCATTTTATAGCTAAGGAAACTGAGGTTCAGAGAGGTTAACAGACTTGACTAAGGTCACACAGCTTAAAGGGGAAGAGCTGGGATTCACACCCAGAGCCTGTGTGTTTAACCATTTACGCTGTGCATTAGACCTTGCCCTAGAATTTTCTAACTCAACTCATGGAATCCTTTCCTTAAAGCAATATAACCTTATTTGTGTGGTAAAATCATAATGACTATATAGGAGCTCTGGTAGCGTAGTGCCTAAGGGCACTTGACTGCTAACCAGAAGCCTGGTGGTTCAAACCCACCAGCCACTCCTTGGAAGGAAGGTTGGGCAATCTACTTCTGTAGTGATACCGCCTCAGGAACCCAAGGAGGGGTTGCTATGAGTCGGATCCAACTCAACAGCACATAACAACAACAACAATATATACAACAAAAAGCAATAAATTCTATGGTAAATAATTGCTAGAGCAATAAAGGTCTGTCTGAAATTCTAACTAGTAAGTATTTTGATGGAAAAGTTGAGAATGGGAGCTGTGGGATTAAAATAGTGTGTCTCTTCCTTTATGGGCTACAGTAAAGCACATGTAAGGAGTTTATTATCACAAGGAGCAGCTTGTCCTGGGAGCTTTCTGGGGGAGTGAAGGTGGTTGCCCGGATTATCCCCCAAGGTGAAACTGAGTTCTCTTCCTGTCCTTTGAAACAGACACTGTGCCTGACCTGCGTGGTCTCTGGTGATCCCACTCCTGAAATCTCTTGGCTAAAGAATGACCACCCTGTCACCTTCCTTGACCGCTATCACATGGAAGTGAAAGGGATGGAGGTCACCATCACCATCGACAAGGTTAAAAGTGAGGACAGCGGGCGCTACGGTGTCTTCGTCAAGAACAAGTATGGCTCTGAGACAGGCCAGGTCACCATCAGCGTATTCAAGCACGGGGAGGAGCCCGAGGAGCTGAAGAAGAGTGATGAGGTGTTCTCAGGCACAGCCTGAAGTCCAGTCTGCATGGACCAGTAGGGCCGACCGGTAGGGTAAACCAATATGACCACAGGCCACAGGAGTGAGGAAGAGGAGAGCAGAGATAGGGTAGAACCCAGAATGTGGGGGTGGAAGTGGGATGGATGCACTGAAATGGGGAAGCTAAGTCTGTGCTGGGATCCTGAGGAACACTTGGGTAGCAAAACAAGCCCTGGACTTGGAGTAGGAAACCTAAGTGCAAGATTTCACCTCCAAACTTGCCATGAGCCTTTGTTTTCTCATCTACCAAATGGGAATTCCTACTCTGAGAGACTGTTTGTGAAGCCCCTTACAAACCACATACCAATGGTTCTCAATGGGAGATAATTTTGCTGGACATTTGGCAATGTCCAAATTTTTGTTTGTCCCAACTGAGGGGGTTCTACCGACACCCCGTAGATAGAGGCCAAGGATGCTGCTAAACTTCCTACAATGCTCAGGACAGACCACACAACAAAGAATTATTTGATCCCAAATGTCAATAGTGCCAAAGTTGAGAAAGCCCACCATACACTGGTATATTACAATACCCCTCTTTTAAGATACATTTTCAATTCACTTAAGTTCAACAAACATTCATTTGAGGTCTAGAGCTCTGGTAGTGTAATGCCTAAGGCACTGGACTGCTAATCAGAAGGCTGGCGGTTCAAACCCACCAGCCACTCCTCAGAAGGGAGGCTGGGCAATCTACTTCCATAGTGATACTGCCTCGGAAACCCAAGGAGGGGTCACTATGAGTCGGGTCCAACTTGACGGCACATAACATATGCCAGGCTGAAGATGGCACTAGGAATGTAAATAACTGATACACAGGCCTGCCTGCATCCTGGAGCAGAGACAGACACAGGGGCAAATGGCACCAGGCCACAGCAGATTATGAGGAGGATTATAAACTCACTGCCATCGAGTCAATTCTGACTCACAGTGACCCCTACTGGGTTTCTGAGGTGGTAAATCTTTACAGAAGTAGATTGCCTCATCTTCCTTCCACAGAGTAGCTGGGGGGTTTGAACCACCAACGTTCTGGTTAGCAGCCCAATACCTTAGGCACTATCCCACCAGAGCTCCTTGAGGATTATAAAGCAGGTTCAAATAAAGTGCTATCCAAGGTCAGAAGAGGGAGATGCTCAATGGGGAGAGGTGGGGCTTCCAAACAGCTCCACAGAAGGGGCAGAATAGGTGCTGGGCCCAGAAAAGCAAGTCCGATTTGGCAGTGGAAATGGGAGAAGGACAGTTCAGGAGCAGGGCATGGTATGAGCAAAGATAAGGAGATGGAGTGAGGTTGCCTAGGCAGTCTTAGATGCCAGGTTTTAATAACATTTAAGATTTCTTCTGGGGCAGGACTTCTGCCCAGCGCGACCGATGCTGGTTGGCCTTCCTTGGTGGATCGCTGTGCAGAGCTGGGCATTTCACTACCCTCTGGTTTCCTTCTTTTTAAAAATATTTTCTGGGGATTATAAAAATTATAGATGGTGTAAAACGTTGGAAAACCCCGTAAAATATTAAGGAGAAAATAAAAATTGCCTATAGTACCAACACCAGAAGGTAACACCTGCCTGTGGTTTCTGAAATGACTTCTGAACTAAAGGATAAAATGACACTCTCCTACATTCACCACCAAAGCCCCCATGAAGGCACGGTGGGTAATTATGCTCCCAGTGGCTCGTGGTCTAGGTACCACGATTCAGGCAGCCCTGGTATTCAATGCAGCCTTCATTGAGCAGGCGCCTAACTGAGCACTGAGTGAAAACAAGCTGGGGAACCAGGGTGGTCTTGGTCGCAATCCCACCTGGGTTTGAAGTACCTCTCTACCACACACACACTCACTAGGTTACCTTGGGCAATTCTTTTCCTTTTTCTGGCCTTGGTTTCTCGTGTGTAAAGCAAGGCACTGAAAGATAATTTTGGATGGCTTTTTCAGCTGGTGTTAAGATTTTTATTACTTTCTTGAACTTGGTTCTCTTGCTTTTCTCTTCTTATGAAAGTTGAGGGCAGGGGTGGGGAAAGAGGCTTATCTTAGCCCATCCATCCACTCTCAAACTTGCACATTTGGACACTTGACTTCCTTAATATACGGGTGAAAACTATTCTAAATTTCATTGAGATCAGGAAGTCCAGTATCCAAGCATTTGTCCTTAGCAACGACAGCTTACATCTTCATGCAAAGTACCTTCCTTCCGTATGCTTCATGTGATCTCCACCACAAGACAGAGAGGTGGGCAGGAGTTGTGATAATGACAGTAAAGCATGTGGCCCAACATTTGAAAGACTGAGAAGCAGTCTCATCTCATAGTGCTCATCAGATCAAGTGGGTCAGCATAATTGGTCCCATTTTACAGATAGGGCAGCTGAGAACCCAAGAGTTAAATGAGAGGACAAGAACCAGAGTGTTTGTGTCCTGGTTCAGGGCACATTTGCTCTGCCATGCTGACCCTGGGCAATGCAGAGGGGGTGATCGGAACCCCAGTGCCTAGGTTCTAAGAAACGCTTGACAATAACCAAAGTAATGAATGAGCAGATCAGTGAGTGGATAGGTGAATGGAGGTGGCTGCTTGGCCCTATTCTCCAGCAGGATAAAATTTTCTCCATTTTTTTTCCTCCCGGGACACCATTTTGTCATGAGTTCCTCTCCCCTGTTGGAACTGATGAAACATGGTGTGAGCGCTCTTAAGAAGACTCTCAGAAGCACTGCATCATGGACTGGGGGTGCTGTGAGCTGTGTGACTCAGTGACAAGCCAGTCTGAGAATGGGAACTGGTCCCTGCTCTGCTACACATGGGAAGTTTCTCTTTGTCTAGGCTCCTTGGAGAGTCCCCCACCCTCGAGCAGCCTTCCCGAAGGCCAGGATTCCCACTGCCTCCTTCTGTCTGCTCCCAGAACCCAGGCCCAGTTTTTCCATGAGGGTCCTACCTAGGAAGACTGTGGACAGGGCAGTTCCTGGGGGTGGGACAGTGAGAACTTTCACTCTTGTCTATCTCAGCTCTTCTCACTTAATCCCAATGAAATCTGAAATACCACCGGGGTGGGAAGGGGCTGTGTGTTGGGGAGGAGAATATGAATCAGTAACTAACGGATATGCATCAGTAACCTCCCCATAGGATCTTTCCCACCTTCGTCTATTCTGTATTTCCTGAGCCCCAGGTTGGTGGTGGTGACACACCATCATCCAGTGAAGCCAGCCTTCCTCAGCCTCACCTCATTCACACTCCACAGCGTCACCTTACTCACCTTACTCACCCATCCTGACCTGATCCCAATGGACGCCAATCCTGAGCCCTGCCCAGTCCATTCTCTCTAGCATCCCTCTTGCCGAGCTGCTCTGTTTCTTCCTTAACTACTTGTGTTATTCTTTTCCTGGCTAATCCTGGGAAACATCTTGGTTGGTCCAGCACCCCCTGTGGGCTGTGTGAGGCCTAGTTGGTCCCTGGTACCTTGTGTGGGACACAGAAAGTCAAGAATTTTGCTTCCTTATCTGGCAGAAACCATCAGCAAATACACAATCAAAGCATTCTCCTGCAGCCCTCCAGGGATCTCCCAGCACACTGCTGGGCTTCCAGAGAGCCCAGACAGGATGTGCAGGTTGAAGGAAGAACAGCCACCAGTCGGGTTCTCCTCTTACCACACACCTCACCCCTCTCCCACACCACGATGCCACCTTTCACATACCAACCCCAGGTGCAATCCTTGGCCAAAAGCATTGAACAGGAAGAGCAACGAGAGCAAGAACCTGATGGGAAATGACTAGCCTGGGGGATAATTAACTTCCATCCACTCAGCCTCTAGTCACAGCTGTAGCATAGAGTCAAATGCTTTCAATTCTTAAAAATTTCCAAAGAGCTTGAAGCATCTTGGGTGACATTTTCATGCCAAATATAGTTTCAGAAGCAACACTCCCCAGATGCCTGTAGCTAGGGGAAGCCAGACATTTTTCAGCATTAAAGGAAAGCATAAATCCTAAGGCCGGAGGAAGTTCAGAGGAGGAGTGCTCTGGGTTGGGAGCAAAATATATTGCACTGCCTGGGAGGAATGTGCCCCTCCTCCCTTGGCCTCCCAGAAATCCAGGCCCTGGTGGATATTCACGTCACCACTTCTTGTAGGAGCAAATCTAAGGAGGAGAAACACCGGACCACACAAAAACCTTTTCATTCCAATTGTAGAAATGTTCATGGTGAAAAGAGTCTTTGGGTTTGCTTTAAAATACACTAGTGGTCTTTTTTCTTTTCTTTTTTTTTTTTTTTTTAAAGTGAGAGGATGAGAGATAAGTGAAATAGTTAGCAAAATGTTCATAATTCTTGAAGCCAGAGATAGGTACATGGAGATATCTACTACCATTCTCTCTACTTGTGTATATGTTTGAAATTTTTCACACTAATTTTTTTTTTAATAGGACTCATGGGAAACAATTCCTCAGCTGCCTTTTCATCTGGCCTCATTATTGTTATTTGTTGTTGTTGTTGTTGTTGGATGTCATTGGGTGGATCCCAATTCAGAGAATTCTAAATGACAGAGCAGAATTGGCCCCATAGGGTTTTCATGTCTGTAATCTATGAGTCAGGGCTGACTCGATGGCACACAACAACAACAACAACAACAATCTTTACAGAAGCAGATAGCCAAGTTTTTCCCCTTCAGAGCCACTGGGTAGGTTGAAACCGCCAACCCTTCAGGTAGCAGCTGAGCACATAATCACTGTGCCACCTGGACTCCTTCATTCATTATATATATCCAGCCATTAGTCAAAGACATTAGATACATTAGATACAAGCAAGTGAGCACAGAGTTCCTCTCTCAGGAAATTTATGTAGCTTGTATTTTTCAATTGCACTAATTAAAATTGATAGTAATATAAATGCTCTACAAGAAATAATTATCAAGGGCTTTAAGCCCAACAGTAGAAAGGCCTACAAGCAGAACAGCTACCCCAGGGAGATGTACCCACCCTACCCTAGGGAGATGCACCCCTTAGATCAATCAGCCATGAGACATCAGAGGGGCAGCACTTGCACAGAGGGAAAGCTGGACAGACAAGATGCATAGAAAAGAGAGACACAGAGAAGGGTAGTTATAGGGAGGAGATGGGAGGAGAGCTTGCTATGGTTGCGGATTGTAAATGGGGCGTGAAACCAAATGAACTGTTGTGAGTAAAATAAATCTGCTTTGTAAATTTGCACCCAAGTCACAACTTTAAAAAAAGGAATTATCAAGTAATTACTGTAGTTCAACACACACACATATTTAAGTGATTCATCAGCTCTACGTTCTACGTTCACTCAAAACCCGAAAACCGAAACCAAACCCAATGCTATTAAGTAGACTCTGACTCATGGCAACCAAATGTGTTTCAGAGTAGAACTGCTCCATAGAGTTTCCTTGACTGTAATCTTTATGGGAGTGGATCTCCAGGACTTTCTGCCACATAGCCTCTGGGTGGATTCGAACCATCAGCCTTTAGGTTAGCAGCCAATTGCAAACCACTTCCACCCCCCAAGGACTTTTCCATTCATTCAACACAGACTTTATTGGGCTGACTATGTGGCAGGAACTTACAGAGGTGAAACCTGGTGCCATTATCTGAGATCCAGTTTTGTACAAACTCACTGTCTGAGTCAATTAAATTATTTAACCCTTCTGTGCCTCATCTGTAAAAAGAAGAGTGAGAATCAGATGAGATGATGCTTGCCTAATGCCTAGCACCATGCCTGATAAAGGGAGCAGCTAAACAAATGATAGATTTCCCCACCCACCCATTTCTGGGGTTCACAGTGTACTGGAGAAGACAGACATGGCAATCCAACTCCCACAGAATTCAACAGTTCCTTCTGCACATTTGTGACAGATGACAGTACAAATGTTTCCAGAGATAGGAACACCCAACCTCACAAGAGATTTTTTAAGTAGCATCTGTTATATTTTTTCAGTTATAGAAATTATAAGTACTTGCTGTAGAAAAAAAATATGGGCAAGACAGAAAAGTATAAAGGCGAAAAGTAAAAACATGCCTGTGATGCCATGAATTACTTGGTATAACTCTTCCAGCCACGGTTTTTGTGATTCCCACCAGATGACTAGGTGGAACTATGCAAAAGTAAGATGCTTTGTGGCCCACCAAGGGAATTTGGTAGCTTGTTAAAAATGTAATTAAGGTACCTGATGCCCTTGTGAGGGTGAGACCATGCAAATAAGATGTAGGGAACCCTAACATGGAGATTGGTCAGTTTTGCCATTCCAATGGGCTTAAAATGAGCCATCCCAAAGGCAGGAAGGAAAATCTTACTACAGTCAAGAAAGAACCAGGAATGGAGCATATTCTTGAACCTGAGATCCCTGCTCTGGACCTCCTCAACCCAGGAGACAGAGGGTTGTAATACTTTGCTGAGAGGGCAGAGAGGTGAGAAATAGCAGAGGCAGCAGAACCAAGAGATTGGCACAAGACAGTGGTGGCCTTCTTGGCCCACAGAGCAAGAGAGCTTTAGGCAGGAGGCTTGCTGGCAGAGTAGGGTACCTCTCTGGGCACCTATGTGCAAAGCTAAAAGAGCTTTGAAACACTGGCCCAAGCAAAGCAGAGGCCGTGGCCAGAGAGAAGCATCTTGTTTGAAGAACTATCTCCTGAGTTGTTTTATGATCCTGAATTGTAACCTGTTGTTGTTGTTGTTGTTAGGTGCTGTTGAGTTGGCTCCAACTCATAGTGACACTATGTACAACAGAGCAAAATGCCGCCAGGTCCTGTTCCAGCCTCACAATCCTTGCTGTGCTTGAGCCCATTGTTGGCAGCCACTGTGTCAATCCATCTTGTTGAGGGTCTTCCCCATTTTTGCTGACCCTCTACTTTACAAGCATGAGATCCTTCTCCAGGAAATGGTCCCTTCTGACAACATGACCAAAGTAGGTGAGATGAAGTCTGGCCATTCTTGCTTCTAAGGAGCATTCCAGCTGCACTTCTTCCAGGAAAGATTTGTTTGTTCTTCTGGCAGTCCATGGTATTTTTAGTATTCTTCGCCAACACAATTCAAAGGCATCAACTCTTCTTTGGTCTTCCTTATTCATTGTCCAGCTTTCACATGCATATGAGGCAAACTATTACTTCCCTAATAAACACCACAATCATGAATATGGTCTGTGAGTTCTGTGTGGCCATGGCAATGAATTATTGAACCCATCAGAGAAGTTGAGAGTGCCATAGGAGGGGTGGTTGGTGTCAGAATTGGTAAAAAGATTGGAGGGTGGCAGCATGTCTGACCTCCTCCTCATAGGAATCAGCCTTGGGCTGTTGTTCTGGATCTTCCTTCCCCCTTGTGAAGTTAGAGGAGAGCAGACTCTGCTATTACACCCTTTTGCAACCCCTAAACCCACCAACCAGAAATAAGCACTTGAAGAAGACACTAAAATTAACTAATTGCAGTATAGTAAATTACTTAGTATGGCTTTTCTACCCATAAGTCATTGTAAACTCAGTGGTGGCATGAGCAACTGAGGAGCTCCTGATTGTAAATGTTATCCACCTGGGTTATTTCTGTTGGGCGTGGCACAATGCAATGTTATGGGAGGCTCTCTCTCAGGTGCTGAGAGTTCTGATGCTATGACTGGCGAGTTTGGCCACTCTGCCAAGCTCAAAAGGAGGCCTCCTAGAGGCAGAACTCTCTCTGACTGCTGGTTGAGGAAGATGTGCTGCTGAAAGAGACATGCGCTCCGGAAAGAGACACGTGCTACTGGGAAAGAGACACAAGAGACACACATTGCTGAGTAAGACACCGAGGGACATGCACTGCTGTGGGAGAGACTGTGAGAGACTTGGCTGAGAGACTGTGGGCTGGGAGAGAGACAGCGTTTTTCCTGAACTTGAATTGTAGCCTGGTGCTTCCCTAGTAAACTCCATAATCTGTGAGTTCTGTGTGGCCACTGCAGCGAATTATCGAACCCAGGAGAGAGGTGGTGGGTACTTTGGGAGGAACAGTTGGAGAAACGGCTAGAGGGAGGCAGCATGTCTGGCCTTGTAGGAATAGGCCTTGGGTTACTGCTGGTAATCCTGTCTTCCTCTTGTAGGGTTAGAGGAGGTCGGAAGATGTGACCTTCTTGCCGTTTTTGTACTAATCTAACCAATATTTCCATATATACATATATATGTATGTATGTATGTATTCCCATCTCTATAGACCACCTAGACCGAGAAGCTAAGTATTCAATTTCTCAGGCTTCCTTGTAGCCAAGTGTGGCCACAGGACCAGTGGTGTCACTAGGGTATTCAAGGGGGTGGGACATACCAGAGGTTGTTGTTGCTGTTATGTGCCATCGAGTCGGACCGGACTCATAACGACCCCTCCTTGGGTTTCCAGGCGGTATCACTACGGAAGTAGATTGCCAAACCTTCCTTCCCAGGGGTGCCTGGTGGGTTTGAACCACCAGCCTTCTGGTTAGCAGTCAAGTGCCTTAGGCACTACGCTACCAGAGTTCCTCTTTCCAGCGGGGGTGACATCAGAATGACTGTCAGTACAATTTTTGTGCAATGTTTCAGCAGAAATTAATTATTTTTTATAGTTAGTTTTAACAATAAACATTTTTAATAAGCCCAGCTTACATATATCAATATACCTTTAAGGCTAAAACTCTATACTAATCTAATTTTTGAACCTTCTAATGTGCTCTGGTCAGAGTTGTCATTATTACCCAACTACAATGACTCTTTGAATCATGTGGTTTCATCTGCACCACTACATACACACACACTGTTGTTTTTGCTGCTGCTGGTGTTTTTACAGTCACTGATTTTGTCAAATTTGTTGTGTTTTAACTACAATATTGTGGTAATTAGTATTTGTGAACCTCTGTCATTAACCTTTTTTGAGAATGAAATAATAATTAAAAGGAAACCCAAAAACCGAACCCAGTGCTATCGACTTGGCTCCAACTCACAGTGACCTTATAGGACAGAGTAGAATTAACACACTGGGTTTCCAAGACTATAAATCTTTATGGAAGCAGACTGCCACATCTTTCTCCATGTAGCACCTGGTGTGTTCGAACCACCAATCTTTTGGTTAGCAGCCAACCACTTTAACCACTGGATCACCAGTGCTCCTTAATTAAAGGAAAAGAAATAGAAAAAAATATGTTGTAATTCAAAGTAGAAAGTTTACAAAACAAGTTTTTGTTAGTATTCAAATCTAAGAAATACTACTTTTTAACAATTTACAACTACATTTATCACATATTATTCTAAGATTAAAATTGATAATAAACATTATTAAGGATTCTGTAATGACATTACTACATGGAACATGCTTCTGGTCAAAAAAAAACCTAAGGAGAAACCTGTTGGGACATCTTGGAATGATCTTGATGTTTCTTCTAATAGAAACAAACCATAGGCACATGCTACTCCCCTTCCTTCTTCCTGCCTCAATGTGGAAGTGATGCCTGGAGCTAAGGCAGCCATTTTGTGACCATAAAGAAGAGAGAATTATAGATACAAACTCTGACATTACAAAGTTGCTGATGCCAGGCCTTCAGCCATCCCAACTCCAGGCTACGTATGAGAGAAAATTAAACACCTTTGTGTTTCAAACACTGTAAGTCCGGTTTTCTGTTCCTTGGAGCTGAATGTGTTTGCAATTCACACGCTGCCTGATAACATTCTTGGTGTATTTCCTGCTTATCTGAATAGAGTTGAGAAATCCTACGTGAAATTTTATATCCTGGATTTTTCATATGCCATTAAATTATAAGAATTTGCTCACATTACCAAAAAGCATTCCAAAACCCCCATTAGTGTTTGTCATATAATTAGGTACCATTTCCATATTGCTAAAAATATAGATTCCAAGCATTCTCTATTAAAAATAACACTGGAATGATCTTCCTTATATATAAATCTTTGCCTACATCTTAGAAACATTTTTTAAGATAGATTCTCAAAGGAAAATTACTAGGTCAAAGGCTATGAAATACTAGGTTGAAGGATCACAACAGTTACTCTGGTATTTAGAACCTACAGATTAGCTGCACAACAAGAGCAAAGCCAGTGATGGCACCCTGGGCCTTCCCCTCAAGGTCATATGTCAAAGTTAGTCTATCAGCCAACACATATTTATTGAGTAGCTATTTCACTCTAGGCACTATGCTAGGCACTGGAGATACAGTAATGAGAAAAATAGACATGGTCCCTGCACACATGGGAAATGGCATTTGTCAGATGGTTACTGTGATTATTTGGAGCTGTGTGTCAACTTGGCTGGACCACAATTCTGTGTGGTTTAAGCTGTTGTGATGTGGTTATTCTCATGATGAGATCAGATGATTATGTGTTGAGCAGCCAATCCATTGAAAAGGAGTTTCCCTAGGGGTGTGGCCTGCTTCCAATATATCTGTGGACATGCTGGGAAAAGAGACATTCTTCTGTGGATCGGGATTCTGTTGTGCTGCCTACAACTGTC
>NW_006921618.1:10335130-10339111 GCF_000298275.1 Orycteropus afer afer | reverse complement strand
CTCTCTCTCTGTATTCCTGCTACCGGGAACTTGTTTATTTTGCTTATGCACCTCACTCCCTCACTCATCAATGGCACCTGGAAGTCTCACTTCTTGATCCTTTAGGATTTAAGCCCATCCAGTGAGTTTTTTATTTCAGATACTGCATTTTTCTGTTTTGGAATTTCCATTTGGTTGTTTTTCATAATTTCTATTTCTCTGCTGAGATTTCCTGTCTTAAAGCTCATTACAAACACTCCCTTACAGCAAAGAACTTAAAAAAAAAAAACCTCACTGCCATCAAGTTGAGACTCCCATTGGGTTTCCGGGGCAGTAAATCTTTACAGAAGTAGATTGCCCCATATTCCTTCTGCAGAGCAGCTGGTGAGTTTGAACTGCCAAACTTCAGGTCAGCAGTCAGATGCCTTAGGCACCACATCACGAAAGCACCTTAAAGAACAAAGCTACAATAAACCATAAAAAACAAACCCACTATCATCAAGTCAATTCCAACTCACAGTGACCCTATAAGACAAAGTAGAACTGCCCACCCCACCCCGCCACAGAACTTCCAAGCCTGTAAATCTTTATAGAAACAGACCACCACATCTTTCTGCATGTGGCTGGTGGTTTCAAACTACCCATCTCATGCCTAACAGCTGAGTGCTTTAGCCACTGCACCACCAGGTCTCCTTATAGCTATAATGTTGTTGTTCTTGTTAAGTGCTGTCCAGTCAGCTATGACTCATAGTGACCCCATACACAACAGAATGAAACACTGCCCAGTCCTGCACCATCCTCACAATCCTTGCTAAGCTTGAGCCCATCGCAGAGGCCACTGTGTTTATCCATCTTGTTGAGGCTCTTCCCATTTTTTGCTGACCCTCTACTTTACTAAGCATGATATCCTTCTCCAGAAAATGGTCCCTTCTGACCACATGACCAAAATAAGTGAGAGGAAGTCTGGCTACTCTCACTTCCAAGGAGAATTCTGGCTGCAATTCTTCCAGAACAGATTTGTTCATTCTTTAGGCAGTCCGTGGTATTTTCAGTATTCTGCATCAACACCACAATGCAAAGGCATCAACTCTTCTTTGCTCCTCCTTATTCATTGTCCAGCTTTCACATGCATATGAGGGTACTGAAAATACTATGACTTGGGTTAGGCGCACCTCAGTCTTCAATGTGAACCTTTCAATCTTTGCTTCTAAACACTTTAAAGAGGTCTTTTGCAGTACATTTGCCCAGTGCAATATGATGTCTGATTTCTTGTCTGTTGAGTCCATGGGCATTGATTGTGGATCTAAGTAAAATGAAATCTCTGATAACTTCAATCTTTTCTCCATTTATTATGGTGTTGCTTATTGGTCCAGTTGTGATGATTTTTGTTTTCTTTAGGTTGAAGTGTAATCCATACTGTAGCTTTTGATCTTCATCAGTAAGTGCTTCAAGTCTTCTTCACTTTCAGCAAGCAAGGTTGTGTCATCTTCATATCACAGGCTGTTAATGAGTCTGCCTCTAATCCTGATGTCATGTTCTTCTTCATATAGTCCAGCTTCTCAGATTATTTGCTCAGCATACAGATTAAGTATGGTGAAAGCATATAACCCTGATGCATACCTTTCCTGATTTGAAACCATGTAGTATCTCCTTGTTCTGTTCAAACAACAACCTCTTGGTCTATGTACAGGTTCCTCATGAGCACAGTTAAGTGTTCTGGAATTATCATTCTTCACAATCTTATCCATAATTTGATGGATGACATCAAGCACATCATCCACAAGGAAAGCAAATGGTCATTAAAAAGACAGAACAGGAAGAAAAGACCAAAACAGATGTCAGAAGAGACTCTGAAACCTGTTCTTGAACAGAGAGTAGTCTATCTGAGTGGGAAAAAAAAAAAATGACGAAATAAAAGAGCTGAACAGAAGATTTCAAAGGGCAGCTCAGAAGACAAAGCAAAGTATTATAATGAAATGTGTAAAGACATCAAGTTAGAAAACCAAAAGGGAAGAACATGCTTGGCATTTCTCAAGTTGAAAGAGCTGAAGAAAAAAATTCAAGCCTCGAGTTGCAATAATTGACAGATTCTATGGCCAAAATATTGAATGATGCAGGAAGCAGCAAAAGAAGATAGAAGGAATACATAGAATCATTATACCAAAAAGGATTGGTCAGTATTTCAGGAGGTAGCTGTGATAGTTGGAGCTGTGTGCCAACTTGGGTGAACTATAATTCTGTGTGGTTTAAGCAATTGTGATGTGGGTTGTTCCCATGACGGAATCAGATGTATATGTTTTGAGCAGCGAATCCATTGAAAGGGAGTTTCCCTAGGGGTGTGGCCTGCTTCCAGTATATTTATGCATATCCTGGGGAAAAGAGAAATTCTTCTGTGGATGAGGATTCAATTGTGCTGCCTACAACTGTCTGTGAGCAAACAAGCCACCATTTGGCCTGGAGATCTTGGATTCGTCATTCACTGGAGTCAACAGCCAGTATACTGCCTGCCGACCTTGAGCTTGTCAGCCCTTGCACCTGTGTGAATCACGAAAAGGCTCCAACTTGAAGTTTGATCCAAGAACTTGGGACTTGCCAGCTTCTATAAGTGTGTGAGCCATTTTCCTAAGATAAATTTCTCTTTCTCTCTCTCTCTCTATATATAAGCTTTACTGGTTTTGCTTCTCTAGAGAACCCAATCTAACACAAATACCTACATAACTGAAAATTAAAAAGGGCTATAGGATTGGGTTCTGGGACTTGAACACCTGGCTACTTCATGGTCAGACAATACCAGGACCCCAACCTTTACTTGAAATGAGATATGGACATACCCAGAGAATTTCTCTAGTTCTTTGTGTGAGCATAATCTACTTTCAACAATATTTTTCCTGAGAGCAAACTATCTCTCCCTAGATCTGTCCTAGAACTTGTATATGCATAGCCACAATGCTGGTTTAATGGTCTAAAAGAACTCAAATGGCATCTGAATTCATGTCAAGACTCAAAATGGAATTAGGGATCCCCTATAGACCACAGCCTTCCACAAAGCAAGTGCTTTAGAACTTAAGCTCTAATACACCATAATACAACCACTGTCTTTTAGAAAAATATTTCTCCTTTTACAAATGCACACAAAGACTCGGCCACTTGTGGAATCCAAGGTGAGGGAGTGTATATGGGACAAAGTGAAGTTGGAGGTTATTCATGGGCTCAGCAACATGGACTCCCACTTACCAAGGCTGATTTGGCTACTGCCACTGCTGATTGACCAATATGCCAGCAGCAGAGACCAACACTGAGTCTGCGATAAGGAACCATTCCTCAGGGTGATCAGCCAGCAACCTGGTGGCAGGTTGATTACATTGGACCACTTCCATCATGGAAACGACAATGTTTTGTTCTTACTGGAATAGATACTTATTCTGGATATGGATTCACTTTCCCTGCATGCAATGCTTCTGCCAAAACTGTCATCCATGGACTTACAGAATGCCTGATCCACCGTCATGGTATCCCACACAGCATTGCTTCAGACCAAGGGACTCACTTCACAGCAAATGAAGTGCAGCAATGGGCCTATGCCCATGGAATTCACTGGTCTTACCATGTTCCCCATCATCCAGAAGCAGCTGGCTTGACAGAACGATGGAATGGCCTACTGAAAACACAATTACAGCACCAGCTAGGAGGCAATACCTTGAAGGGTTGGGGCAATGTTCTCCAGGAGGCAGTATATGCTCTAAACTAGCATCCAATATACGGTGCTGTTTCTCCAATAGCCAGAATTCACAGGTCCAGGAACCAAGGGGTGGAAACGGAAGTGGTACCACTCACTATTACCCCTAGTGACCCACTCAAAAAATTTTTGCTTCCTGTCCCTGCTACCCTATGCTCTGCGGGTCTGGAAATCTTAGTCCCAAAGGGAGGAACACCCCCACCAGGAGACACAATACTGATTGCATTGAACTGGAAATTAAGAATGCCACCCAGCCATTTTGGCTT
>NW_006921618.1:10333500-10334235 GCF_000298275.1 Orycteropus afer afer | reverse complement strand
TATGAAGGAGAAGGACATGGAATATTCTACAATTGACTTCTAGTTCTGAACCTGGGCAGCTGTAAGAATGGTGGAACCTTCAGTCTATGATCAAAAGGAGGGTAAGTTTGTCTCTGACAACATCTGAAGCCATCAAGCACCCTTTATCCTGAATTCCTGGTGAGCACTGGTCAAGAATGAGGATGCTCAGGATACAGCTGATGATGAAGAAACAGAAGCAGGGCATGGTAGTTATCAGGAGAACTTGTCATCATGATGGACTCTGAAAAGGGAAAGAAGTAGACTGTCTGCTAGGAAGGCCTGGAATAGGAAGCAATTCTTTCTGGATTGCTCCTGGGATTTGGTTTCCTTGTCATTCCCATTCCTCTGTAAGATGTATAAGTTTTGAGCAGCCAATCCATTGAAAAGGAGTTTCCCTAGGGGTTTGGCCTGCTTCCAGTATATTTATGGACATCCTGGGAAAAGAGACATTCTTCTGTGGCTCAGGATTCAATTATGATGCCTACAACTGTCTGTGAGCAAACAAGCCACCATTCTGCCTGAAGACCTTGTATTCATCATTCATTGGAGTCAACAGTCAGTTTACTGCTTGCCAACCTTGAGCTCATCAGCCCTTGCAGCTGTGTGAGTCAGGAAAAGGCTCCAGCTTGACATTTTATCCAAGAATTTGGGACTTGGGGAGTGTATCCAAGAACATGTACAGGGTTGGCAGACAATGGTCCTATAAGTTTATGT
>NW_006921618.1:10316513-10332763 GCF_000298275.1 Orycteropus afer afer | reverse complement strand
TATGTGAACTGCTGCATGGAAAGTGAATTTGCCCTGTAAATCTTCACACAAATCACAATAAAAAAAAAAAAAGAAAGAAAGAAAGAACTTGGGACATGCCAGCTTCTATAAGTGTGTGAACCATTTTCCTAAGATAAATTTCTCTTTCTCTTTCTCTATATATAAGCTTTACTGGTTTTGCTTCTCTAGAGAACCCAGCCTAACACAGTAGCCTATGGTCAAGATCTAATAGTGTTGAAGGGAGAAGTCCTAGCTGCACTGAAGGAACTAGCGAAAAACAAGGCTTTAGGAATTGATGGAATACCCATTGAGATATTTCAAGAAACAGAAGCAATGCTGGAGGTGCTTACTCATTTATGCCAAGAAATCTGAAAGACAGCTACCTGGCCAACTGACTGGAAAAGATCTATATTTGTGCCCATTCCAAAGAAAGGTGATCCAACAGAATCTAGAAATTATCAAACAATATCATTAATATCACATACAAGTAAAATTTTGTTGAAGATCATTCAAAAACAGTTGCAGCAGTATATTGACAGGGAACTTCTAGAAATTCAAGCTGATTCCAGAAGAGGATGTGGAATGAGGGCTATCATTGCTGATGTCAGACGGATCTTGGCTGTAAGTAAAGAATACCAGAAAGATGTTTACCTGTGTTTTATTAACTAGGCATTTGACTGTGTGGATCATAACAAATTATGGATTACAAATTATGGATAGCTGGAATAGTTGCTTTAAAATCTTTATCTGAAAAAAAAAAATCCTTATCTGCTAATTCAAACATATGCATCATCTCCAGGTCAGTCTCTGTTGATTGTCTTTTCTCTTAAAAATGGATCATGTTGTCAGCACAATGACAATAGGGAAAAGAAGGACACAGAAATGTACACAAAAGATACAGACAACAGGCAAATACTATTACATGAACAATACTACATTACCAGTGGCAGCATTACCAGTGCATTATCACTAGGCTATAAGTGAATGCATAGAGAAGTGAGAAGATCAGGTGTGGGTAGGCAAACAGGAATATATCCAAGACCAAGGATAGATTTGGCTAACAATTGTCTTACATATATACTTGTGCTAGAAAAATATCCATATACAGTACAGAAGTAACAGGGGACAAGGTTGGAGTAGCTTCTCAGAAATAACCAAACACCTTGAGGGAGAGAGCCAAGCCTTCAGGATCAGGGCCATAGTCTCAGGGGACATCATGCTCAATTGGCACAACATAGTACATAAAAATCTTGTTCTAAATCTTACTTTGGTGAGTAGAGACTGCGGTCTTAAAAGCTATCACACAGCCATCTAAGATGCAACCATTGGTCTCTCCTCATCTGGAGTAAAGAAAAGAAAATCAAAATCATTTGAAAACAATAAGGCTGAGGATATGATGGACCACAGTGACCTCAGCCTTCATGACCCTGAGACCAGAAGAACTAGATGATGCCTGACTACCAATGCTAACCACTCAGAAAGGGATCAAAATTGGAGATCCTGGATATAGTAGAAGGAAAAATGTGGAACAAAATTCAAAAACAAAAAATGACAAGAATTACTTACTGGTCAGATAGAGACTGATGGAACCTCTGAGACTATGACCCTGGGTTATCTTTTGGGCCTTGAACTGAACTCACTTCCATGGATTAGCTCTCAACTGAACAGTAGAAAGACCTACAAACAGAACATCTACCCAAGGGAGATGCACCCCCCAGATCAGTCAACCATGAGACATCGGAAGGGCAGCATTTGCATAGAGGGAAAGCTGGACAGACAGGAATGCGTAGATAGATGGGCACAGGGGAGGGATAGTCACAGGGAGGACACGGGAGGAGAGTTTTTTCTGGCTGGGGATTGTAATCGGGGTGTGAAACCAAATGTGCATGAACTACTGTGAGTAAAATGAATCTGCTTTGTAAATCTGCACCATCACAATAATTTTTTTTAATGGATCATGTTTTCCTGTTTCTGTGTATGTCAGATAATGTTGGATTGAATTGTGAATATTATGGAAAATCTGGATTCTGTTATATTCTTTGAAAGAGTATTGATTTTCTTTTTTGCTGCTGTCATTGTTGTTTTGCCAGATAATTAACTTGGTTAGACTCAAATCACAAACTTTGTCTCTATGGTTAATTAATCAAGTATCAGTTAACTTATTGTATTTTTAGATAATCTGCTTGTAGTCTGTCCTATGCATATATGGTTTAGAGGTCAGTCAGAGACTTGGGCGGAGTTTTAACAAAGAATCTGATTCCCCTTCTCTGGTTCTATCCTTTCCATCATTTCCCCTCATTTTCCAGTGGTTTCCCTGAAATCTGTTCATCTATTTTCTTTTTTTCATGTCAGAAAGAAAGCAAGTTTTCTATTAGAGTTTTGACATCCCCAATTATGCTGACTGCAGTATATCCTCAGGCTGAAAGCCATAAGAAAGAAGAAACTCCTCCCATACCATTCCTTTTTTTCATATGTTTACTGTCCAGAATCTGCCTGTTTCTGTTTACTCTCCAGTGTTTTCAGTAATTTTTTTGAGGGAGTGGTCCAAAGTTAATAGCTGTTATCTGCAGAATGATCAGCCTTGTTGGAGCTTACTTGGCCATATCATAACTAGAACTGCCTCTTGGGAGATGATAGAGACTTCAGAAGCATAAGGAAGAAACAACATCAATGCAAACCACAAATTTAAATAAATAATTACTGTTAGATCCTCTCAGTATTTTACTATCAATATGATTTGAGGCAGAACTTTGAATTACAATTCTAAAAACTGATCTGTAAAGGAATATCAGTGCATTATTAAGTGTGGGGAAGGAGAAAAATTTTAGAACTGCAATGTCAATTTCACATTCTGATTACTCATGGATGTTTGCTGCTGTTTCTTCTCATTTAAAATCGTGTCACATCACCAAATGAAGATCCCAAAAACTTTACTCCATTCACATCACTAAGGTCGACTCTACTTTCAGGAGACAGCTCTTCCTCAGTTGTATTTTGGGTGCCTTCCAACCTCAGGGGCTCATCTTCTGGCACCAGTGTTTCACCGCTATCCATGACATTTTCACTGACCAATTTTTTCAGAAGGAGATCACCAGGTCCTTCTTCCCAGTTTGTCTTAGTCTAGAAGCTCCACTGAAACTCTCCACCATGGTAACTGTCATAGATTGAATTGTGTCCCCTCAAAATATGTCAACTTTCCTGGACCATGATTCTCAGTGGTCTGGTAGTTATGTAATAATGTAATCACCCCCATGATGTAATCTGAAGTGATCAGCCAATCAGTCATAAGGGGATTAGGGTGGTACGCAAAATCTTAAATCAGGTCACAACCCTGATCCAATATAAGGAGAGTTTCTCTGGGGTGTGCCTGCATCATCTTTTTTCTTTCAAGAAATAAAAGGAGACTGACTGTCTATCACCACTTTTACTCAACATTGTATTGGAAGTCCTAGCCAGGGCAATAAGGCAAGAAAGGGAAATAAAGGGCATCCAAATTGTTAAGGAAGAAGTAAAACTACCCCTATTTGCAGATGATATATGATCCTGTACATAGAAAATCCCAGAGACTCAGCAACAAAACTACTGGAACTAATTGAAAGACTCAGCATAGTGGCAGGATACAAGATTAACATACAAAAATCAATTGGATTCCTTTATGTTAACAAAGAAATCTTTGAAAAATAAATTAAGAAAACAACAGCATTTGCAATAGCTACCAAAAAGATAGAATACTTGGGAATAAATATTACCAGGAATACAAAAGACCTACATGAAGAAAACTACAAAACTCTGCTAAAAGAAACTATAAGAGATCTGTGTAAATGGAAGAACTTATCATACTCATGGATAGGAAGACTGAACATTGTGAAAATGTCACTACTACCCAAAGCAATCTATGCAATCCCAATCCAGATTCCATCAGCACATTTTAAGGACATGGAAAACTCAGTCACTAATTTTATATGGAAAGGAAAGAGACCTCAGATAAGCAAAGTACTACTGAAGAAGAACAAAGTAGGAAGTCTCAACTCTCCACTCTCAAAACCTACTACACAGCCACAGTAGTCAAAACAGCCTGGTACTGGTACAACAACAGACACATAGACCAGGAGAGAGAATTAAGAACTCAGACATATATCTATCCACGTATGGACAGCTGATCTTTGACAAAGTTCCAAAGTCCATTAAATACGGAAGAGACAGTCTCTATAACAAATGATTCCAGCAAAATTGGATACCTATTTGCAGAAAAATGAAACAAGATCCATAGTTAACATCATAAGCAAAAACAAACTCAAGATGATCAAAGACTTAAATGTAAAATCTAAAAGTATAAAGTTCACCAAAGAAAAAATAGGGCAAACTTAGCAACCCTAATATATGACATGACTAGACTATCAAACATAACTAAAAATGCACAAACAGCAGTATATAAACTAGATGACTAAGACCTTCTAAAAATTAAATTCTTATACATATCAAACTACTTCTCCAAAAGAATAAAAATAGAACCTATAGATTAGGAAGAAATATTGGCAATGACATATCTGACAAGGGATTTGTCTCTGAAATTTATAAAAGATGCTAACACCTCAAAATCAAAAGACAAACAATCTAATTTAAAAATGAGTAGAAGGCATGAACAGACACTTCACCAAAGAAGATATTCAGGTGACAAACAAACACATGAAGAAATGCTCACAATCATTAGCCATTAGAGAAATGCGAGTCAAAACAACAATGAGATAACAGTAACAATAGCAAAATTCAACAAGACAGACAAGAACAAATGCTGGCAAGAATGTGAAGAGATTGGTACTCTCCTACATGGATGGTGGGATTGTAAAATGATACGACCACTGGGGAAAATAGTATGACACTTCCTTAAAAAGTTGAAAATAGAAATACCATTTGATCCAGCAATCCCATTAGTAGGTACATATCCTAAAGAAGTGAGAATGAGGACATGAACAAGATATGTGCACACTATGTTCATCATAGCTCTATTCACAATAGCATTGAGATGGAAACAACCTACATGCCCATCAGCAGTTGAATGGAAAACCAAACTACAGACATACAATGGAATACTATGCAACACTAAAGAATTATGAAAAATCCATGGAACACTTTATAGCATGGATGAACTTGGAGGACATTATGCTGAGTGAAATAAGTCAATCACAGAAGTACAAATATTGTATAAGTCCACTATTGTAAAAACTCCAGGTAAAGTTTACACATGGAAGGAAACTTTGTTGGTTACCAAGGATGGGAGGAGAGGGAGGGGAGGGAAAATTGCTAGATAGGTGTTTTGGTTCTCTAGTGCTTCTCTGGTAGTGTAGTGCCTAAGGCACTTGACTGCTAACCAGGAGGCACCAATTTTATATGGAAAGGAAAGAGAAACCCACCAGCCACTCCTTGGAAGGAAGGTTGGGCAATCTACTTCTGTAGTGATACCACCTCAGAAACCCATGGAGGAGTCACTATGAGTTGGGTCCTACTCGATGGCACATAACAACAACAACAAGTGCTGCTCTAACAGAAATACCACAAATGGGTGAGTTGAACAAATAGGTATTTGTTCTCTTACAGTTTTGGAGGCTAGAAGTCCACTTTCTAAGTGCCAAGCTCTACGAGCTAGGTGAAAAAGGCCTTTCAGCCTTGGGCTTCAGCTCTGCCTCTTGCTCCCAGCCCAATGAAGCTGGAAGATTTTCTTCACTCAGAGAGCTACTGGCTGCTGAGGCTGGCAAATCCAAGATCAACAGGTAAAATGGCACAGTTCCAAAATTACCAAACCACTTGGCAGGGCACTAATTCAAGTCCATTAACAATCCCAAGATCGGCAGATTCCTTGGCAGGTCATTGAGATGAAGACTCAGCCAAATGCAGGATGGAGATGTGCCAACAGCTCAAGACCTTTCTCGAAGCATCTTCTTCTATACTGGGAGCAGATGGCATCCCTAAGGCAACTACTCAGCTGCTCACAGTAGATTCCACCATGGAGTTGATTACCAGTCTCATCATGGGAAATACTACATCCAGCTGTCCAGCCACTCAACCAGGCCCAGCCAAGTTGACACACAAACTGAACTACCACAATAGGTAAGAGATAAGTACTGATTTAGGTGACAGGAAAGGCAATATACCAAACGCAAGTGACCAGCACAATAACTCTAAGGAAAAGGAAGACGAAGAAGGGGAAGAAGGGGAAGGGAAAAGGAAGGAGAAGGGGAAAAAGAGAGAGAGAGAAATGGAGGAAAAAAGAGAGAAACAAAAAGTGAGAGAAAGGAAGAGAGGAAGGAAGAAAATGGGAGAAAACCTAGCAGACAGAGAGGGACATCCTATCACCAAGAAAGCAGAGCAGGAGTGGTGCATTTCCTTTGGATCCAGGGTTCCTGCACTGAGAAGTTCCTAGACCCAGGGGAAGATCAAGACACATGTAGTTCTCCAGGGAACGCTGGGTCCTCAGATGATGAAAGAAAAGGACTCAAGAACCTTTCCCTAGAGCCAACAGAGAGATAGAGTATTCTCTTAGAGCTGGCACTCCAAATTTGGACTTCTTGCATCCTAAACTATGATAGAATAAATTTCTATTTGTTAAAGCTATCCACTTGTGGTATTTCTTTTACACCAGCACTAGATAACTAAAAGAGAGGCTCTGGTGGCATAGTGTGTAAGGCATTTGACTGCTAACCAGAAGGCTGGTGGTTCAAACCCACCAGTCAGTCCTTGGAAAGAAGACTGGGCAATCTACTTCCATAGAGATATTGCCTCAGAAACCCAAGGAGGACTTGCTATGAGTCTGTCCAACTCGACGGCAGTAGGTTTTTGTTTGTTTGTTTTAGATAACTAAGACAGTGACCCTGCTGATATTTGAAATATTGATGGTATAGATTCCAGCCTCACAGCAACACAACAAGCCACAGACAATGCTGTCAGTTGTAGGATAATATCCATACACCTACAAAGACCAGTTGATATGACTATTACTCAAATTCACACACCAACCACTAATGTCAAAAATGAAAAGCTTGAAGATTTTTACCAATTTCTGCAGTCTGAAATTGATCAAACATGCAATCAAGATGCTTTGATAATTACTGGTGATTGGAATGAGAGAGAAATTTGGAAACAAAGAAGAATCAGTAGTTGGAAAATATGGCCTTGGTGATAGAAACAGTGTCAGAGATTGCATGATAGAATTTTGCAAGACCAATGATTTTTTCATTGCAACTACCTTTTTCAACGACATAAACAGTGACTACACATATGGACCTCGATAGGGAATACACAGGAACCAAATCAACCATATACGTGGAAAGAGGTGGTGGAGAAGCTCAGTATCATCATTCAACACAATGTCAGGGGCCAAGCATGGAACAGATCATCAAATATGAACTTGCTCATACGCAAGTTCAAGTGGAAGCTGAAGAAAATAAAAACAAGTCCATGAGTGCCAAAGTACAACCTTGAGTATATCCCACCCTAATTTAGACCATCTCAAGATCAGATTTGATGCATTTAACACTAATGATTGAAGATCAGACAAGTTCTGGGATGATACCAAGGACATCATACATGAAGAAAGCAAAATGTCATTTAAAAGAAAAACAAAAAAATGCCAAAAGGGATGTCAGAATAGGCTCTGAAACTTGCTCTTGAATGTAGGGTAGCTAAAGCAAAAGGAAGATGTAATGAAGTAAAAAAGCTGAACAAATGATTTTAAAAGGCAGCTCAAGAGGAGAAAGTAAAGTATTATAATGAAATGTGCAAAGACCTGGAGTTAGAAAACTAGAAGGGAAGAACACACTCAACATTTCTCAAGCTGAAAGAACTGAAGAAAAAATTCAATCCTTGTGGTACAATATTGAGGGATTCTGTGGACAAAATATTGAACAAAACAAGAAGCATCAAGAGAAGATGGAAAGAATACACAGAGCACTATATCAAAAAGAATTAGTTGATATTCAGCTATCTCAGAAGGTAATATATAATCAAGAATGTGTGATACTGAAAAGGAAGTCCAAGCTACACTGAAGGTATTAGTAAAAAACAAGGTTCCAGGAATTGGTGGACTATTAATTGAGATCTTTCAACAAATGGATGCCAAGTTGGAAGCACTCACTAGCCTATGCCAAGAAATTTGGACGACAGTTACCTGGCCAAGCAACTGGAAGAGATCCATATGTGTGCATATTCCAAAGAAAGGTGAACCAACAGAATGTGGAAATTATCTAACAATATCATTAATATAAAATGCAAGTAAAATTTTGCTGAAAATAATTCAAGAACAGTTGTAGCAGTACTTCCATGGAAAATGGCCAGAATTCAAGTCGGATTCAGAAGAGGACATAAAACCAGCAATACCACTGCTGATATCAGATGGATCTTGGCTGCAAGCATAGAATACTAGAAAGATGTTTACCAGTGTTTCATTGACTACAACTAAGTTTTCTGGAATTCCCATTCTTCCCAATGTTACCAATAATTTTTGACTGTGTGCATCATAGAAAATTATTGATAACATTGGGAAGAATGGAAATTCCAGAAAACTTAGTTGTGCTTATGCAGAACTTGTACAAAGACAAAGAGGCAGTTGTTCAAACAGAACAAATGGGTACTTTAAAATGTGGAAAAGTATGTGTCAGGGTTGTATCCTTTCACCATACTTATTCAATCTGTATCCTGAGCAATAATCTGAGAAGCTGGACTATATGAAGAAGAACATGGCATCAGGATTGGAGGAAGAGGTATTAATAATCTACCATATGCAGGTGACACAACCTTGCTTGCTGAAAGTAAAGAGGACTTGAAGCACTTACTGATGATGATCAATGAGTGTAGGCTTCAGTATGGAGTATGCCTCACCATAAAGAAAACAAAAATCCTCACAACTGAACTAATAAGCAATATCATGTTAAATGGAGAAAAGACTGAAGTTGGCAAGGATTCATTTTACTTGGATTCACAATCAAAGCCCATGGGAGCAGCAGTCAAAGAATCAAATGATCTTTTGCATTGGGCAAATCTGCTGCAAAAGACCTCTTTAAAGAGTTAGAAAGCAAAGATGTCACTTTGAGGATTAAGGTGTACCTGACCGAATCCATTGGTATTTTCAATTGCCTCATATGCGTGCAAAACCTGGACAATGAATAAGGAAGTCTAAAGAAAAATTGATGCCTTTGAATTATGGTGTTGGTGAAGAATATTGAATATACCATGGACTGCCAGAATGAACATATCTATCTGGGAAGAATTACAGCCAAAATGATCCTTAGCAGGGAGGATGATGAGACTTTATCTCATGTACTTTGGACAGGTTATCAAGAGGAACCAGTCCCTGGAGAAGGATATGATCGTCAGTAAAGTAAAGGGTCAGTGAGAAAGAGGAAGCCCCTCAATGAGATAGATTGACACAGTGGCTGCTACAATCAGCTCAATCATAGCAACAATTATGAGGATGGCACAGGACCAAACATTGTTTTGTTCTCTTGTACATAGGGTAGCTAAGAGTCAACTCAACAGCACCTAACAACAACATAACAACAACAAAAAAAAATTACTTCACTCAGGACCTGCTACCAGAATGTCCTCAATCAATGTTAAAACCAAACTAACTACCTCCAGTCAGATCTGACTCATAACAACCCCTCCTTGGGTTTCTGAGGCAGTATTACTACGGAGGTAGATTTCCCAAACTTCCTTCCGAGGAGCGGCTGGTGGGTTTGAACCGCCAGCCTTCTTTTTAGCAGTCAAGTGCCTTAGGTATGGTGTTAGTGATGGAGGAGGAGGAGGAAAATGAGATAACTTAGAGTATGCTCTTTAACACCCTACAAAAGTGATTTTCTTTAATGGTGGTTTAACAGGACCTAACAACAACAACAACCTCACAGTAAGGAGCTCTGGTGGTGCTGTGGTTAAAGCATTGGGCTGCTAAACAAAAGGTCAGTAGTTTGAACCCTCCAGTTGCTCTGCAAGAGAAAGATGAGGCAGTCTGCTTCCGTAAAGACTTACAGCCTTGGAAACCCTCTGTGGCAGTTCTACTTTGTCCTATATGGTTGCTGAGTCGAAATCAACTCGATGGCAGTGGGTTTGGGAATGAGAACTTCACAGGGAAAGCATTGGTGGTTCAGTGGTGGAATTCTGTATTTCTGTGCTGGAGATCTAGGTTCAATTCCAGGCCAATGCATCACTTGACAGTCACTGTCCATTTGTCAGCGGAAGCCTGCATATTGCTATAATGCTGAACAGGTTTTAGTGGAGTTTCCCGACTAAGCCAGACTAGGAAGAAAGGCTTGCTGATCTAGTTCCATAACCCAGCCAGTGCAAACCCAGTCTGATTACAACAGTCTGATCCCCAACAATCATGGGGATGGTGCAGGACAGGACAGCATTTTGTTCAATTGTGCATGGGGTCACCATGGGTTCCCTGACTCCGCAGCAGCTGACAATAACAACTTCACAGTGCTATACCCAGAGTGTCAGCCAAACCCCTGACACAAGGGCCCAGGTTACTTTTGGAGGCATCAAATTCCAGGTAGCAGGAATTCCCTCTTGGTGTACTTGGAAATTGCTGGGCCTCTAGGATTTCTTGCCTGCAAACAATCTTAATGCAAGGTTCTAGGTAGAAGTTTAACGAGCAGAAAATAACATATGAGAGTTCATTCTGCAGGTGGAAATGGAAAATCCAGCTTCCGATCTCTAAATGGACAAGAAGCCCACCTATCTAGAGTTCTCGACTGTGTCCTACTTCCGGTTCTTTGGAACCAACACACCAATTCACTGCTGGTAAAGCCTTAAGTTTGTTTCCCTAACCATTAACACACCATTATTTGGGGCAAGAAGAGCTTCTCCATTCCTCTCAATTCCTCATCATTTCTTCTCCCCACAACTTTCTCCTTTAAGACAAACAGTTCTGTCAGCTGGAAGCAACAAACAAAACAAGGCTGCTTCACTTGAAAGCTAACTAGCTCCCCTCTAGATACAGGCCCATTGTTTCTTTCCAAAAGGAGATGTGAAAAAACAAAGAATTCTGCCAGATACCTACCATATTGATAACATATTTGAAGAGCCTTAGTTTCTTTGCTATTTATCCATAACCCAGAATTTGCATGCTCTCAGCCATCTTGGACCTGAACTCGGGGCAGTTTCAATTCATCAAAGGAGGAAGTCCTGTGATGGCTCAAAACTTTCCTGAATTCAGGTCCAAGATGGCTGATTGAGGACATGCATCTTTCTCTTCTCCCTCCTGAAATCATATTATAATGATTGTGTTGTTTTGGTGTGCTGTCGGGTTAATTCTGACTCTCAGTGACCTATATGATAGAGTAGAATGATCCACAGGGTTTCCTAGGCTGTAATCTTTACAGGAGCAGATCATCAAGTCTTTTCTCCCATGGACCCGCTAGCTGGGTTTGAACCACTATTCTTTTGGTTATAAGCCAAGCACTTAACTATTGTGCCACCAGGACTTCTTATAATGATAGCAAAGAAACCTACAAGGCATAACCTTTAGCAACAAAGAGAATGGGAGGTCAGGGTCATCAGTCAAGAACTTTCCACATGTGTTTGGGAGGTAGAAAGTAGATGAAAGGGTTGACTGATGAAGCAAAGTGAAAGAAGCTCAGCCCAGAATGAAACTTGGAGGGAGCTGAAGCCAAGGAGGGCATAGGCCTGCTAACAGAACCCAGCAAGTCCCAGACTGAGGGCAGCAAACATGACCAAGGGGAGAGTGGGGAGAAACACTGAAGGCAGGGATTAATTAAAGATCTATCTGTTAAACATGCAACCTCCCTTCCTGCTCCTCACATATAATGCACACTCTCTCTCCCCCACTTCCACAGATAAAATGGTCTGTCGCTTGGCGTTTATCCTTGCAGAAAAAGAAAAAAAGGGAACAAAGAAGGGAGGGAGGAAGAAAGAAATGAAAAGAGGAAGGAAAAGAAAAGAAAAAATATTTTTTTCTAAATAAATCCATTTTCTCCCAGCAGGAGAAAAGACTTGTCCATCTGCTCCCATAAAGATTACAGCCTAGGAAACCCTATGGGGCAGCTCGACTTTGTCTTACGGGTTGCTATGAGTTGCAATCAACTCAATGGCACAAAATAATAGCTCCCAACAAAAAAACAGAGGCTCAGAAATGCTAGGGATTGGAAATAGTATGGAAACAACATAATCTGAAAATAAAACAAGGCATGATTTTGAGCAATTGATGGGGTGTATGAAAGAAGAATCCATTAGTAATTGACTCTGGGCATTTTCCTTTAATGACATTGAAATTGTCGAGAAAGAAATGCCATCCTAACACACTGTTTGGCTCTAGTAAGGAACCCAGTGCCTTAACCATAGCACCACCAGAGATCCTTTAAAATGAATATAACACATCAAAATTAGAACAGGAAGAGAGGAAATGAAGGATGTATACTCGTAAAAGGTCAATAGAAATGTCTCAAATCAATAAATTAAGATATGCTCCTTATAAACCTATTTTTAGACATCTGAGGAGTGTCTTAAAAACATTGTTGCTGTTGGGTGCCATCGAGCTGGCTCCAACTCAAAGCAACCCTGTGCAACAGAATGAAACACTGCCCAGCCCTGTGCCACCCTCACAATCATTGCTGTATTTGAAACCATTGTTGCAGCCACTGTGTCAACACATCTCACTGAAGATCTTCCTCTTTTTTCACTGACCTAAAAAGAGAACGATTTGAAGTACTTGATTCCAGTTGCTTTCTGAGGATAGAAAAGCAACTAAGTTGTAGTACGGTGAAATATTTTGTATGGTTCTTCCTGCCATGGTCTTTGTGACTCCCACCAGATGACTAGGTGGGACTATGCAAATGTGAGGTGCTAGTGACCCACCAAGGGGATTGGACAGCTTGCTAATAATGTTGATAAGGTACATGGCACCCTTGGGGGGGGTGGCTGTTGTTGTTGTTATGTGCCATCACGTCGGACCCAACTCATAGCGACCCCACCTTGGGTTTCCGAGTCAGTATCACTATGGAAGTAGATTGCCCAACCTTCCTTCCAGGAAGTGGCTGGGGGATTGAACTGCCAAACTTCTGGTTAGCAGGCAAGTGCCTTAGGCACTAAGTAGGACATGGAAATAAGGTGTATGAAACCCTAACATGGCATTAGTCAGTTGTGCCATTCTGCTAGGCTTGAAATACGAAGCGGTCTCACTACCATTAAGAAAGAGAGTCAAGAGTGGAGCACTTCCTTGGACCCAAGGTCCTTGCACTGAGACGGCAGAAAGATGGCAGCAGCAACAGCAGAGGCAGCAGAACCAAAAGACTGGCATGAGATGGAGCAGAGGGCTTCCTGGCCCACAGAGTGAGAAAGCTGAATGCCTTCAGGCAAGAGGTTTGCTGGCAGAGTAGGGTATACCTATAGGCAGAGCTAAAAGAGCTTTGTAACACTTGCCTGAGCAGGGCAGAGGCCAAGCCTAGAGGCCTGCAGGCATGGCCATGGAGAGGCTGTCCTGACTGAAGAATTGTATGCTGAGCGTTCCTGAACCTAAATTGTAACCTGTTTCTTCACTAATAAAACTCATAACGTGAGTATTGTCTGTGAGTTCTGTGTGGCTATTGCAATGAATTATCGAACCAAGCAGAGAAGTAGAGAATGCCATGGAAGGGATGGTTGATGTCAGAACTGGAAAATAGGTTGGAGGGTGGCAGTATGTCTGATTTCCATCTCATAGGGATCAGCCGTGGGCTGATGCTGCTGATGGTGATTCTGTCTCCCCCTTGTCAAGTTAGAGGTCAGAGGATGCTGCCACCATGCACTTTTTGCAACAGCACTTCGTTTATTTATTACTTCTTTAACAACAAAGTCTCTTGTCCCTAAAGCAACTTCAAGATTAAGAGAATCAGGCCTGGAGTCTTACCATCCAAGTTGCCACGGAATTGACTCTGATTCATGCCCAATCCATGTTTGTCAGAGTAGAACTGTGTTCCATAGGCTTTTCAATGGCTGATTTTTCAAAAGTAGATCACCAAGCCTTTCTTCTGAGGAGCTTCTGGGTAGACTTGAACCTCCAACCTTCTGGTTAGCAGATGAGCACATTAACCATTTGCAGTGCCCGGGGACTCTGGAGTCAGGCTTAACCAAGCAACAAGTTGCCATCCAGTTAATTCCAATTCATAGCAACCCCATGTGGTGCACAGTAGAACTGTACTCTGTAGGTTGTCAAGGCCGTGACCTTTTGGAAGCAGATCCCCAGGCCTTTCTTCAGAGGCAGCTCAGGGTAGGTTTGACCTACCAACATTTCAGTTAATGTTGTTGTTGTCATGTGCCGTCGAGTCGGCCCCGACTCATAGCGACCCCTCCTTGGGTTTCCAAGGCAGTATCACTATGTAAGTAGGATTGCCCAACCTTCCTTCCGAGGAGTGGCTGGTGGGTTTGAACCACCAGACATCTGGTTAGCAGGCAAGTGTCTTAGCCACTATGCTACCAGAGCTCCCTTTCAGTTAATAGTGAGAGCTTAACCGTTTGCACCACCCAGGAACCCCTGGAGTCAAACCACAAGGGTTCAAATTTCAGCTCATTTATTCCCATCTAATCACTTAATTTCTCCAGAACTCAGTGTTTGCATCTGTCAAGTGATGATGACAAATGTGCCTCCTACTTAGGTAATTGTGAGAATGCGCCCATCAACGCCCCCCTTACTATTCAAAGGATTGACTGGAGCTGGAGCTTGATCCAAATCTGCTTCTCTTAGCACCTCATCCTATTTAATTCTGAGTAAGAAACTGAAGTGACTGTGTTAACTTAACATAGAAAACTGCAAAACTTGCAACTTGCTGGCCAAAGAACTCAGGTAACCCGAGGCAGCAGTAACTCACATAGATTATCAGCTAGGGTCCGGACCAACGGGCATACGAAGTGCAGCTCAGAGAGGCGTGTTCCTCCTGACTTTGACCAGATGAACTGGCTTTCCCAGCTCTGACATTCTGTGACAGCATTAGTTGTTTGCCACTTGCTTTGTTACTGATTCCACCAGATATTAAAGATGCTGAATAAAGTTGTCTCATTATCCATCTGGTGCTTACCACATGACAATATTCCCAAATCATTTATATTCTAGGAAAATAAAAATAACACTTTGAATAATTATACCAGCTGCTGTACTAGCAAATCATTTTCATATGTGCCATCTCATCTTTACTGTCACCCTTAGTCCCCACCGCCATTGGGTTGACTCCGACTCACAGTGACCTTATAGGACAGAGCAGAACTGCCCCCATTGGGTTTCCAAGGCTGTAATCTTTACAGAAGCAGACTGCCTCATCTTTCTCTTGCAAAGCGGCCAGTGGGTTCACACCACCGACCTTTTGGTTAGCAGCTGAATGCTTTATCCATTGTGCCACCAGAACTCTTTGTCACCCTTGATAGATATTATAAACCAATTGTAGTGATTGTTTGTTGTTTTTGTTATATGCCGTCGAGTCGGACCCGACTCATAACGATCCCTCCTTGGGTTTCCGAGGCCTAAGGCATTTGACTGCTAACCAGAAGGCTGGCAGTTCAAACCCACCAGCAGCTCCTCAGAAGGAAGATGGGGCAATCTACTTCCATAGTGATACTGCCTCAGAAACCCAAGGAGGGGTCGCTATGAGTTGGGTCTGACTCAATGGCACATAACAACAACAACAAACAATCACTACAGAAGTAGATTGTCCCATCTTCCTTGTGAGAAGTGGTTGGTGGGTTTGAACCATCAGTCTTCTGGTTAGCAGTCAAGTGCCTTAGGCATTACACTACCAGAGCTCCCATAAACCAATTAGGGAAAGGATACTCAAGGACGCTAAGTGATTTATCAAAGTTGACACAGTAAAGTGTTGAATCAAGATCCAAACCCCTGGCTACAGATCCTTAAGACTCTTCTGACTCTACCACGTTGTTCATATAATAACAGCCTCCACATTCTTTAGTGTTTCCCCTGAAACTTTGTCACGTTGTTCAATAAATTCTAAGAGCCAGAACTGTGAGGATGGCACAGGACTGGGCAGTGTTTGGTTCTGTTGTGCACAGGGTTACTATGAGTCTGAAGTGACTCAACAGCACATAACAACAGAACAGCCCTGGCCAATATAGCAGCCATAAACCACATGTGGCTACTGAGCACTTGAAATGTGGCTGGTGCTAACTGAGACATTTTCTAGTGTTAAATATACACTGGATTCAAAGACTTAATTAATACACTGAAAAGAATATAAAATATCTCAATAATTTTTTATATT
>NW_006921618.1:10314810-10315853 GCF_000298275.1 Orycteropus afer afer | reverse complement strand
CACTATGAGTTGGATCTGACTCCATGGCAGTGTGTTGCATTTGTTGTGTTATGTTTATTATGCTTCTAATGGACAACACTGAGCTAGACCATTCAATTAACAGGGGCAAGACATCTGTGGTTCAAATAGAAAGGATGTTGGTGAAGTCAGTGGACCCAACTTCAAGTCTTAGCTTTGCCACTCCCTAGCTGTGTAGCCTTAAGCAAACCATTTACCCTCTTTGATCCTCAGTTTTCTCCCTTGAAATTGTGGGGCTGGATGAGATGATTTCAAAGAACTTTCTAGATTGACAGTCTAAGTTTGTATAAGCAACTCTACCAGCCCTCAGCACTTACTTACATCTTTGTCTTGTGGGAGTTCTCAGCTGGGAGTCCTATCTGTTCCTTCTAGATCATGAATTCCATGAGAATAGAAAAGTACAACAGAGGAAGGAGAGTCCGTCCTTGGAAGTGGGATTATTGCTTTCCCCTAATCACAGCATTGTACCAAGGACATGGATGGTAAGTAATAATAACTTGGTGGTGGTTGATACTTGTTTAAAACATATTATTAATAGCTCCAACTTTCTTCTCATATTTCTCTCCACTTCCCCAGAAATTCACATATGACAACTCCAAGGGGCATGAAATGAGAGTGCAGTTTGGCAAAATCTTGCTTCAACTGTTTACCAGCTGTGTGGACTTTGGCAAATCACTCACTGTCCCTGAGCTTCCTTCCCCTAACTGTTTTGTAGTATCTACCAAAGAGCAACTGTAAAGGTGAGATGGCACAAACCTTGCCACCTGATGTGCAACAGGTGAAGTGTAAAGCTGAAGGGTGGATGTCATCTTCCATTCCAGGACTTCTGATCCCACTTTGATCATCAGAAGTAGCAGAAAAATATAAACAGGGGGCAGCTTTTTGCTCTTGGGGTTGTTTTCACTCATTCTGAATGGGCGTCCCAAGTCACACAGTCAATTATGACACTAATCTGATTAAATTGAAAACACAGGTGGATTCACCCCACAAACAGTTCTGGTTTTAAGATTTATTTATTTATTTTT
>NW_006921618.1:10311491-10313095 GCF_000298275.1 Orycteropus afer afer | reverse complement strand
CTTGAAATGTGAGAAGGGTCAGACATGTAGGGAATGTCCTGGGGGGAGTATAGTGCAGGCAGAGCAGTCAGGGGAAGATTCTAGGGCAGGCAGAAGCATGTGCTGAGAAGGCCCATGTGGCAGGGGCATTGAAGAACAAGGAGGAGGGTACTGAGAGTTGAGCTCAAGAGATCACCAGGGACCCTTCATGTAAGGTCTTGTGAGCCATGGTAAGGACTTTGTATTTTATTCTTTTTTTTCTTTTTCCTTCCCCTTTCCTCCCATCCCCAGTAACCAACAAAATGAATTTTGTTCCCTCAATAAACCTTTCCTTGAAGTTTTATAATAATAGACACATACAATATTTGTCCTTCTGTGATAATTTCACTCAGCATAATGTCCTTCAAATTCATCCACGTTGTGAGGTGATTCACGGATTCTTCATTATTCTTTAATGTTGCATAGTATTGTATTGTGTGAATGTACCATAGTTTGTTTATCCATTCATCTGTTGATGGGCACTTAGGTTGTTTACATCTCTTTGCTATAGTGAATTGTGTTGCTATGAACATGGGTGTGCATATGTCTATTCATGTCCTGGCTGTCATTTCTTTAGGATATATTCCTAATAATGGAATTGCTGAATCAATATTTTCAAATGTTTAAGGAACAGCCATACTATACACAGTGGCTGTACCATTTTACAGTCCCACCAGCAGTGTATGAGAGATCCAGTCTCTCCACACCCTCACCAGCAATTGTTACTTTCTTTTGTTAAACTTTGCTATTATAGTTGGGTGAGATGATATCTCATTGTTGTTTTGACTTGCATCTCTCTAATGGCTAATGATCCTGAGCATTTCCTCATGAGTTCGTTGACCACCTGTATATATTCTTTAGTGAAGTATCTGTTTATGTCTTTTGTCCTTTTTTTAAAAAAAAAAAAAAAAAACTATTGTTATTTGGGTGAAAGTTTACAGAGCAAATTAATTTTCCATACAGCAATTCAAATACATTTTGTCTTGCAACATTGACTGCAATTTCCCATGCAACAGCTCTCTTCCCACTCTCTCCCATAATTACTCTTCCCTGTGTCCTTCTCTCCCAAGCACTCCCACCCTCCAAGCTGTTTCCCTAAGCATACACAACCCTTATATTCTCCATGATTGATCTCTCCAAGGAGTGTATCCAGCTAATATAAATGTTTAGCTCATATGCCTATCTTCTTTTTGGCTGGAAGCCACAGGAGTGAGTTCAATTCCAGACCCTTTTTTTTTTTTCTTTATGATTTTGAGTTTTGTTCCACATTGTTCTCCCACTCTATGTAAGATGTCCTACATAGATCCCCCTCCAAGTGGTTGACAGTGGTAGCCAGACACCATCTACTTCTTCTGGACTCATAGTCATATAGGCTGAGGATTGCATGGCTTACCAGTCCCGTGGACTAATTGTTTCCATGTGTCTTTGGTTTTCTTCATTCTTCTTTGCTCTGAACAAGGAGAGACCCATTGCTGAATCTAGATAGCCACTTGCAAACTTTTAAGATCATAGTCAGTATTCACCAAGGCAGGATGTGGAACAATGTTTTTGTGTAGCATGTTATGCCAATTGACCTTGATGTCTCC
>NW_006921618.1:10300949-10305231 GCF_000298275.1 Orycteropus afer afer | reverse complement strand
GTTTTAATTGTCTTCAACTTCAACTTGAACGTGCATATGAGCAGTTGATGGTCTGTTCCACAATTAGCTCTTGGCCTTGCTTTGGTCAAAGATATTGAACTTCTCCATCACCTCTTGCCACAGATATAGTCAGTCTGATTCCTGTGTATTCCATCTGGTGAAGTCCAGGTGTATAGTCACACTTATATTGTTGATAAAAAGTATTTGCAATGAATAAGTCATTGGTCTTGCAAAATTCTATCATGCGATCTCCAGTGTTATTTCTATCACCAAGGCCATATTTTCCAACTACTGATAATTCTTCTTTGTTTCCAACTTTTGCATTCCAGTCACCAGTGATAATCAACACATCTTGACTGAAGGTTCGATCAATTTCAGACTGCAGAAGTTGGTAAAAATGTTCAATATCTTCATCTTTATCTTTGATGGTTGGTACGCAAATTTGGATAATAGTAGTATTAACTGGTCTTCCTTGTAGGCATATGGATATTATCCTATCACTGACAGCATTGTACTTCAGGACAGATCTTGAAACAGTCTTTGTGACAATGAATGCCATAGCATTCCTCTTCAATTTGTCATGCCCAGCATAGTAGATCATATGGTTGTCTGATATAAAATGGCCAAAACCAGTCCATTTCAGCTCACTAATGCCTAGGATATTGATCTTTATGCATTCCATTTCATTTCTGACAACTTAGAATTTTCCTAGATTTCATATTTCATGCATTCCGTGTTCCAATTATTAATGGATGTCTGTATCTGCTCATTTTGAGTTGTGCCACATCAGCCAATGGAGGTCCAAAAGATTTACTCTGTCCATATCCTTAAGGTCCTCTCTACTCTGGGGAGTCAGCTCTTCCCTGATCAATTTTTGAGTGCCTCCCAACTTGATGGGTTTATCTTCTGGCACTATGTTGGACAATGTTTCAGGGCTGTTTATAAAGTTTTCCAGTAATATATCATTATATAGCAGTAATATATCCAGTTTTCTATGTTTAGGATCATGTCATCTGCAAATAGAGATAGTTTCACTTCTTCTTTGCCTATTTGGATGCCTGTTCTTTCTCCTTCTTGTCTTATTGCCCTGGCTAGGACTTCCAATGCAATGTTAGACAGAAGTGGTGATAGAGGACATCCTTTTCTGGTTCCCATTCACAAGGATAATGCTTTGAGTATTTCTTCATTGGCAATAATGTTGGCTGTTGGATTTGCATATATGCCCTTTATTATGTTGAGGATTTTCCCTTCTATTTCCATTTTGCTTAAAGTTTTGAACAGGAATGGGTGTTGGGTTTCAATTGCCTTTTCTGCATCAATTGATATGATCGTGTGGTTCTTTTCTTTTTTTTTTTAATTTATGTGATGGATTACATTGATTGTTTTTCTGATGTTGAATCATCCTTGCATAACTTGTGTGAATCCCACTTGGTCATGGTGTGTTATTTTTTTGATATGTTGTTGGATTCTGTTAGCCAGGATTTTGTTGAACTTGTATTTTATTCCTGATGTGATGACAAGTCATTAGGAGGTTTCAAACAATGACATCATGTTATGTGGAGAATGGATTGTAGAGAAGCCAAGAGCAGATAGATGGCCACTGCAGTGGTCCAAGTGAGAAATTATAGTGGTCTGCTGAGAGCCTTTCGAGAAGGTAAACAGTGGATAGATACACACTTGGGACATATTTTGGAATTAAAGCCAATACACTTGAAGGATATGGGGAGTAAGGGAAAGGGTGGAATAAAAAATAAGGCTTAAGTTTGTGGCTTGAATACAGGATTGAGACAGGGACAACTCAAACAGGTGGAAAAAGGTGTGTGCACATAACAGAGACTGTTTCAGTGACGTTAATTTGTCTGTTAAACACTGCTGTGAAGATGTCAAGTAAGCAGTTAGATGCAGGTCTGGAGCTTGATGAAAACAGGAGGGTGGGAGACATAACTTTGGATAATATCAGCACATGAGTGCACCTCAACACCAAGAATTGCATAGAGTCCGGACAGAAAAGAAGGGTGGAGAAAGCAAAGTATATCTTTTCAAGTACTGAAATACTTGGCTGATTCTAGGGAAAAAATGCAGCTTACAGTGGGAGGATCCAGCTGTCACCTAATGATCCAGGTTAGCATCACAACAAACAGAGAAAAACCAGACATTGTTCGCATCCAGTGATGCCAGGTAAAGTATACAGCATCACTTCTGAAATGTTCACCACACAACACTTTATCCCAAATCTCACAAGCCTGTGCATATAACTCCCAATTGCCAGGAAATACAGGGCATAGAAGAACATGTTAATTGACATATGAGGAAGGTGGGACATTACTCAGGACAACTGTCCTGGTGTCTTCAGTAGGTCGATTAAATAAATAAATAAATAAATAAATAAAAACCTCTCCATCTAGTAAATTCCAACTCATAGTGACCCTATAGGCCAGAGTGGAACTGTCCCATAGGGTTTCCAAGGCTGTAAATCTTGAGGGAAGCAGACTGCCTCACCTTTCGTCTGCAGAGTGGCTAGTGGGTTCAAACCACTGACCTTTTGGTTAGCAGCCAAACGCCTTAACCACTGTGCCATCAGACCTCCTAGATTAGAAAAAACTCCAAAAAAAAAAAAAACACAAAGAAACTAAAATCACTGCCATAGAGTCATTTCTGACTCATAGCGACTCCCTTTGGGTTTCCCAGGCGGTAAATCTTTACAGAAGTAGATTGCCCAGTCTTCCTTCTGCTGAGTGGCTGGTGGGTTTGAACCGCCAACTTTCAGGTTAGCAGTCAAATGCTGGGTCAATCACCAGTCTGGGTGCAGGCTGGTGGACGGGTTTCTGCACCACCACTGGGCAGAGAAGAGGGTCTCGCTTTGGCCAATGAAAGAGGAAGGAGCTTGGGCCGGGCCGGGGTTGGGGTGGGCATGATGGAGGGAGTGCAGCACTTAGCCCTGAGCGAGAGTGGGGGGTGGGAAGGGAGCCCGGGCTGCTCCTCCCACGGTGCGGGGGGGGGGGGCGGAAACACCATGAGACTTGTGAGCTAACAAGTTAGCCTGTCACAATATGATGGATGATGGCAGAAGACAGAAGACTCCTGGACTTTATTACTCACAGCACAGTAAGCTTCGGGAGATTCATGTTTGCATCAGTTCCCTTTGCCCCCAATCCCCTGGGACTATGCAGATCAGCCAGGTAGATACTGAGCACACAGAGAATTTGCATCATAGCTGGGGAAACTCAAGTTTAGGAAACCCAAATCTTTAGTAATGGAATGCAAACAAGCCTGTCCTCTCCCCTCCCCTCCCGGCATCATCATTATTTAAAAAAAAAAAAAATGTCGCTGAGGTATGAGATCTTCATTATCCTGGACAATAAGCAACCTGAGGGAGACACTGTCTTCCAAGGTTGTTCACTCTACAAATACCCTTGAAAAGATAATAGCTCTGTCCCAACACATGCAGAAACACAAGAGATCCCTGGAAAACGGTCTCCCAATAGTGGACAATTGGGGAAATTCACATCTGGACTGAGTATAAGGTGAAATTAGGGTACTGTTGCTAGTTTTGTTAGAGAAGATGATGGTTGTCATTAGGTAAGAAAATGTCCTAATTTTTGAGATTCGTATTTAGGGGTGAAATGTTATGATGTCTGTAATTTATCTAAAAATTTTAAAATATATTATTAAAATATAGCAAAAAGTTAATTATTGTTAAATCTTGGTTTATTTGAATTAATATCTTATATTCAAATAATGAATAATGATGTTCATTATTTGATTCTGTTTTTCTGATGTTTGAAATTTTTCATTATGGAAAGAGTAAAAAATGCTTATTCTTTTAAACTACAAATGTAAAACGTGACTTAGATAACATAAAAGGTCAAATTGTCAAACCAGACTCATATGAGTCATAGATCTTACCCAGGACCAAACATGGGCAAATATTCTTTGAGAAATCCCGGATCATCAGTATGTTCTTGTTGTTGTTATGTGCCGTGGAGTCGGCCCTGACTCTTAGCGACCCCTCCTTGGGTTTCAGAGGCGGTATCACTACGGAAGTAGATTGCCCAACTTTCCTTCCGAGGAGTGGCTGGTGGGTTTGAACCGCCAGGCTTCTGGTTAGTACTCAAGTGCCTTAGGCACTATGCTGCCAGAGTTCCTATGTTGTTGTTGTTGTTATTTGCCATCGAGTGGGCCACGACTCATAGCGACCCCTTCTTGGGTTTCCGAGGCAGTATCACTACGGAAGTAGGATTGCCCAACCTTCCTTCCGAGGAGTGGCTGGTGGGTTTGAACC
>NW_006921618.1:10290128-10300264 GCF_000298275.1 Orycteropus afer afer | reverse complement strand
TGTTTGGAATGTATCCTTCCGGTTCTTTTTTATATATTTGCATTTATGTATATGTATATATTGATGCCTTCGAATGATGTTATTGGCAAAGAATATTAAATATACCATGGACTACCAATACATAGACCAAGAGGTTGTTGTTCGAACTGAACAAAGAGATACAGCATGGTTTAAAATCAGAGTGTGTCAGGATTGTATCTTTTCACCGTACTTACTCAATTTGTATACTGACCAGATAATCTGAGAAACTAGACTATATGAAGAAGAACATGGCATCAGGATTGGAGGAAGACCCATTAACAACCTGTGGGATATGCAGATGGCACAGCCTTGCTTGCTGAAAGTGAAGAAGACTTGAAGTACTTACTGATGAAGATCCAAGCCTACCACCATCAGTATGGATTAAACCTCAACATAAAGAAAACAAAAATCCTCACAACTGGATCAATAAGCAACATCACAATAAATGAAGAAAAGAGTGAAGTTGTCAGAGATTTCATTTTACTTGGATCCACAATCAACACTTATGGACTCAGTGGTCAAGAAATCCAATGCTGTATTGCACTGGGCAAATGTGCTGCGAAAGTGTTTAGAAGCAAAGATGTCAATTTGAAGACTAAGGTGTACCTAACCCAAGCTATGGTATTTTCAATTACCTCATATGCATGTGAAAGTTGGACAATGAATAAGGAAGACTGAAGGAAGAGTTGATGCGTTTGAATTGTGGTGTTGGCAAAGAATACTGAAAATACCACGGACAGCCAGAAGAACAAATAAATCTGTCCTGGAAGAAGTACAACTAGTGCCTAAGGCATTTTGACTGCTAACCAGAAAGCTGGAGGTTCAAACCCACCAGCCACTCTTCAGAAGGAATGTTGGGCAATCTACTTCTGTAGTGATACCACTTCAGAAACCCAAGGAGGGGTCACTATGAGTTGGATCTGACTCCATGGCAGTGAGTTTGGTTTTGGTTTAGAGGAAATATACTAACAATGTGTTATGATTGAACCAGCACTTTATATCCAAAGATTGTGCCTTCTAACCTAGTCATAAACTATAGTGTTTATGACACAAATGAAAAATTAACTCAGATTATCTTTTCTCAGAACACAATGAACTACTAATAATTAGCCAGATCCAAAAATTAATTTACCAATTCATCCTTAGTTAATAATTTTCCATATGTCTCATGAGATTGATCCCAGACTTTATATAAATAACCACAAATTCCCCGGGAAGACATATTTCTTCCTAATCTAGTTACAGAATGGCATTCAACGGAACATGGCAAGTATATGACCAAGAAAACTCAGAGAATTATCTACGAGCTCATGGTAAGTTTGACATGGCTCCAGGGGCTAGACTGTTTTTGAAAGGAGTATTAAGACCAAGTTAAAAAAGTCATCTGGTGGTTCCCTGGAAAATTTTCCCCAGTGAAGAAGTTGCTATAAGGTTCTCAAGGTGAATCTGGACTAAAAGTTAAGAGTTTGGGTTTCAATTCCTGGCTCTGTCATGTACTTATTGCATGACACTGAGCAAGTCATTTTTACTTATTGATCTATTAAAATCCATTACTTCATTCAAAAATAATTTCTTTGATCATTATCTCTGTGCCAGGCACTAAAAATAAAAAATTTAACAAATTGAGGAGGAAATCCTATGTTCATCTCAACGGATGCAGAAAAAGCATTTGTAAAAGTCAACATCCTTTCTTGGTAAAAATTTTAATAGACTATGATGGGAACTCTGGTTTTGGATTTTCTATGTACACAATCATATGTAAGCACGTAATCCAAAGGTACAGATTAGAAAGCTCAGAAACATACTTAAATGTCTATGGATCCTTGGCATATGGCTATCCTGCGGCCAGTTTGTACCAGTATGTTGCACCAGAGATGGGCAGAGGGTTGGGCAAAGGGCTGCACATAGGGCTGTGACAGCCAAGCACAGGCTGGTCCTGAAGCAGGTGTGAGCTATTACCCTTTTATATCTGGGTTCCATGGTGCTGGCCCCAAGTGAAGCTGGGCAGCAGGATAATACAGGTGCAGGTATGTACAGCCCCAGCCCCACAGCACTTCTGAGCAGACAGCTGGACCCATCTCATCCAAATGAAGGATGTGCAACCCTCTGTGCCCATGGGTCTCACATCCACCCTATGGCATCTGAGCAGTCATGGGATTCAAATAGCCTGAGCACAGTGGCCAGCCAGCTGTACAGTGGGGTGGAATGCGTGTGTCTGTAGTGCATCAGCCTCACCCATCTAAGTGGCCTCTCCAGTTGGGTGCACAAACCTGTACACTCCTGGGCTGTGGACAGCCACCTGTTTCCATGGCACAAAAGTGATTTCTTTCTGCATTGGAGCAAGTGGTATGCAGAGCAGGGAAGGCATCTGCTGGGAGAGGGGCTGCTTTAGAAACTCAGGGGTAGACTGGTGAGGGGCTGCTGCTGAAAACCAAACCTCAGTGTCAACAGGCACCAAGACAAAGACTTAAATCCACTGGACAGGAAAAAAAAAAAAAGAATTGAAATTGAATTCAGCAACATGTAAAAATTACTGATATAGCATGCTTATGAAAATAACAAGGGGGGTTTGTACAGTATGCAAAAACATATAATATGCACATTAATTGCATAAAAATATGGTAATAAGAAAGTTTAACAGGGTTTCTGGATATACAGTACATTACAAAAAGCCATTTTACTCCTTTGCATAGTTATAAATAGAAAATGAAAATTTACAAAAAGATGTCATTTGCAAGAGTATAGAGAATATGAAGTACTTAAAAAAAAAAAAATGTACCAAAAGATGCCAAGACCTCTGTGGAGGAAATTACAAAATCTTATTGAGAGACATTAAAGAAGATCTAAATAAATATAGAAATATACCATGATCATGGGTTAGAAATTCACCATTGTAAACATGTCAATTTTCTCTGAAATTGATACAGAGATACAATGCAATGCCAATCAAGGCTTTTTGTGGAACTTGACAACCTGATTCTAAAATGTATATGGAAGTGCAAAATTAGCCACAACAGCCTTGAAGAACAAGGTAAGAAGACCTGCTCTACCAAATTTTAAGGCATTTTTAAACCTTTAGTAATTAACATAGTTTGGTATTAGCACAGGGATAGACAAATAGGTCAATAGAAGAGATTAGGGAGTCTGGAAACAGACCTAAACTTCTATATACCTTTGATATTGACAAAAGTAGCACTACACATCAGTGAGAGAGAATGGTCGTCTAGTATATGGTGCTGAAACAACTGGATATCCATACACTGAACATAAAAATGACTTTCAGATGGAATGAAAAACCTAAATACGAAAAATCAAAATTATAAAATATTTTTTTAAATAATATTGAAAATATCTCCATGATCTCAGAGAGGTAAAGAATTTCTTAAACAAGAAACAAAGGGCTTTAACCATAAAGAAAAACATGGATAAACCTGATAATAGTACAATTAAAATTACGGTTCACCAATAATACAGAGAACAAAAAAGGAAGCCATCAAGTACAAAAGTTATTTGGAATCATAAAAACACAAAAGACTATAATATGAAATGACAAAGAATCCCAACAGGGAAATAGACAAAAGCCTCAAATATTTTGTTGGTGTTAGATGCCACTGAGTTGATTCAGATTCATAGCAACCTTATGCGCAACAGAACAAAAAGCAGCCTGGCCGTGCGCCATCTTAGCAATCTTTACTATGCTTGAACCCATTTTTACAGTGTCAACCCATCTAGTTGAGGGTCTTCTTCTTTTGCACTGACCCTCTACTTCGCCAAACATGATGTCCTACTCTAGGGACTGGTTCCTCCTGATTATATGTCCAAAGTATGTGAGACAAAGTCTTAACCATCCTTGCATCTAAGGAACATTCTGGCTATCCTTCTTGCAAGATAGATTTGGTCATTCTTCTGGCAGTCCATGGTGTATTCAATATTCTTTGCCAACACCATAATTCAGAGGCATCAGTTCTTCTTTGGTCTTCCTTATTCATTGTCCAGTTTTGCCATGCATATGAGGCAATTGAAAATTCCATGGCTTGGGGTCAGGCACAACTTAGACCTTAAAGTGACATTCTTGCTCTTTAACACTTTAAAGAGGTCTTTTGCAGCAGATTTTCCCAATGCAATATGTCATTAGATTTCTTGACTGCTATTTCCATGAACATTGAGTGTGGATCCAAGTAAAATGAAATCCTTGCCAACTTCAATCTTTTCTCTGTTTATCGTGATGTTGCTTATTGATCCAGTTGTGAGGATTTTTGTTTTCTTTATGTTGAGATGACATCCATACCCAAGGCTGTAGCCTTAGACCTTCATCAGTAAGTACTTCAAGTCCTCTTTGCTTTCAGCAAGCAAAGTTGTGTCATTTGTACATCATAGGCTGTTAATGAATTTCCCTCCAATCTTGATGCCACATTCTTCTTCAAATAGTCCAGCTTCTCATATTATTTGCTCAGCATATAGATTGACTAAGTATGGTGAAAGGATACAACCCTGATGCCTATTTTTTTCTGATTTGAAACCATGTAGTATAACTAACATGCAAGTGGTAGAAAGTAAAGAAATAGTACATTGTGACCCATTACCATTGAGTTGATTCTGACTCACAATGATGCTATAAGAGAGTTTAACTGCCTCATGGGGTTTCCAAGGCTGTAAACTTTACAGAAACAGATTGCCACATCTTTCTCCCATGAAGCAGCTGGTCGGTTCAAACTACCAAGCTTTCAGTTAGCACTGGAACACTAAGCCACTGTGTCACCAGAGTAAGAAACTTAAAATTCCCCAGCATGCTCCCTCTCCAATTGGAACTACATCTTCACTCTCCTCCCTTAGATAACCACTCTCCTGGCTTTAAAAATAATGCCCTAGCATTTATATATAGTTTTATTATATATGTACATATCCTCAAACCACCACTTATCTGTCATTTGTCATACTGTGGTGGCTTGCGTGTTGCTGTGAGGCTGGAGGCTATCCCACCGGTATTTCAAACACTAGCAGAGTCATCCATGGTAGAGAGTTTTCAGCAGAGCTTCTGGACTAAGACAGACTCAGAAGAAGGAAGAGGCCATCCACTTCTCAAAGAATTGGCTGGTGACTGACAAGGGAAAAGGTTGTGATGACTTCTTGGCCACAGCCAGCAACCTAGAGGGAACTAGTAGTTGGATCTGTGGGCTCAGGACTATGATCCCAGAGGACACAAAGCTCAATTGGCATAACATATTACACAAAAACATTGTTCCATACCCTACTTTGGTGAGTACTGATTGGGATCTTAAGAGCTTGCAAGTGGCCATCCAGATGCAACGATGGGTCTCTCTTTGTCTAGACCAAAGAAGAATGAAGAAAACCAAAGACACATGGAAACAATTAGTCCAAGGGACTGGTACACCATGCCATCCTCAGCCTACATGACCATGAGACCAGAAGAACAAAATGCTGCCCAGCTACAACTGTCAACCACTCAGAGGGGAATCTGTGTAAGAGATCCTGGATAGAGTGGGAGAACAATGTGGAACAAAACTCAGAAATATTTAAAAAAAAAAAAAAAGACCAGGTGTGCTAGTCTGATAGAGCCTGGTGAAACCCCTGAGACTATGGCCCCTACCTGCCCTTCAGGTCTGGAATTGAACTCACTCCTGTGACTTCCAGCCAAATAAAAGACCAGTATATGGAGTGTACATTTTACAGCAGGTAGATACACTCATTGGAGAGATCAATAATGAGAGAACAAAGGGCAGTGTATACACAGGGAGACCCCTCGGAGGGCAGGAATACATAGGAGGGAAGGACACAGGGAAGAGGTAACTATGGGGAGGAAGTGTGAAGAGAACTGTTACACTATGGGAAATTGCAGCTGGTGTCATGAGACAAAATTTGTATGAACTGTTTTATGGAAAATGAAAATTGCTCTGTAAACTTTCACCCAAATCACAATAAAAATTTAAAAAAAAAAAAAAAAAAAGGCCTGTGGAAACCTTATGAATAGCAGTGAAACACTGTCTGATATAGTACTGGAAAACTTTATGAATGGCCCTGAAACATTGTCCAGTACTGTGGTAGTTAAGTTTGTGTGTCAACTGCTGGGCCTGGTTGAGTGGCTGGGCAGCAGGTTGTAGTATTTCCCATGATGAGACTGGTAATCAACTCCATGGTGTAATCTATTGTGAGCAGCTGAGTAGCTGCCTTAGGGATGTGGTCTGCTTCCTGTGTATAAGGAGAAGCCTTGGGGAACAGTCTCTAACTTATGGCACGATTGAACCCTGCATGTAGCTGAGTCATTATTCAGCAGCTCACCATGCTCTGCTGATCCTGGGACTTTCAATGAACTTGAATCAATGGCCTGCCATGTTGTTTGGTAACATCAGGACTGTGCCATTTTATTTGTCAACCTTGGGCGTGTTAGCCTCAGCAGCCAGCAGCTGCCTGAGTGAAGAGATGCCTCTAGTTAGCTTCAGTGAGTTGGGAGCAAGAGACAGAGCTGAAGCCCAAGGTCAAGGGGCTTTCACCCAGCCCCTAAAGCCTGGCACTTTGAACTTGGACTTCTAGCCTCCCAAACTGTAAGAGAATAGACTCCTGTCTGTTCAAGCCATCTCATTTGTGGTATTTCTGTTAGAGCAGTACTAGGTGACCAGAACAGATACAGTGCTGGAAGATGAGCCCCTCAGGTTGGAAGGCACTCAAAATATGACTAGGTAAGAACTGCCTCCTCAGAGTAGAGCCCACCTTAATGATGTGAATGGAGTAAAGCTTTTGGGACCTCCATTTGCTGACATGGAATGACTCAAAATGAGAAGAAATAGCTGCAAACATCCATTAATAATCAGAAAATGGAATGCACAAAGTATGAATCTAGGAAAATTGGAGGTTGTCAAAAATGAAATGCAATGCATAAAGATCAATATCCTAGGCATTACTGAGCTGAATCGGACTGGTTTGGGCCATTTTGAGTCAAAAGATCATATGATCTACTATGCCAGGAGTGAAAAGTTGAAGAGGAATGGTGCAGCATTTATCATCACAAAGAATGTTTCAAGATCCATCCTGAAGTACAATGCTGCCAGTGATAGGACAATATCTATGTGCCTACAAGGAAGACCAGTTAATACTACTATTTTTCAAATTCACACACCAACTACCAAAGCCAAAGATGAGGAAATTGAAGATTTTTACCAACATCTGCATTCTGAAATTGACCAAATATGCAATCAAGATGTGTTGATTATTACTGGCAATTAGAATGCAAAAGTTGGACACAAAAGAATCATGGGTAGTTTCAAAATATGCCCTTGCTGATAGAAATTATGTTGGAGATCCCATGGTAGAATTTTGCAAGACCAATGACTTATTCATTGTTAATACTTTTTCTCAACAACATAAACAGTGGCTATACATGTGGACTTTGCTAGATGGAGTACACAAGAATCAGTTGACTACATCTGTAAAAAAAGGTCATGGAGAAGCTCAATATCTTCAGCCAAAACAAGCCAGGGCTGACTGTGGAACAGACCATCAACTGCTCAATATGCAAGTTCAAGTTGAAGCTGAAGACAATTAAAACAAGTCCATGAGAGACAAAATATGACCTTGATTATGTTGTTGTTATGTGCTGTGGAGTCAGACCTGACTCATAGCAACCCCTCCTTGGGTTTCTGAGGCAGTGTCACTACAGAAGTAGATTGCCCAACCTTCCTTCTGAGGAGTGGCTGGTGAGTTTGAACCACCAGGCTTCTGGTTAGCAGTCAAGTACCTTAGGCTACCAGAGCTCCAACCTTGATTATATCTCTCCTGAATTTAGAGGCCATCTAAAGAATAGATTTGATGCATTGAATACCAATGACCAAAAACCAGAGGAACTGTGAGCTGACATCAAGAACATCATCCATGAAGAAAGCAAGAGATTATTCAAAAGACAAGAAAGGAAGAAAAGATCAAAATGGATGTCAGAAGAGACTCTGAAACTTGCTCTTGAACAGAGAGTAGCTAAAGCAAATGGAAGAAATGAAAAGATAAAAGAGCTGAATAGAAGATTTCAAAGAGCAGTTCCAGAAGACAAAGTCAATTATTACAATGAAATGTGCAAATACCTGGAGTTAGAAAGTCAAAAGGGAAGAACATGCTCGCATTTCTCAAGTTGAAAGAACTGAAGAAAAAATGCAAGCCTCAGGTTGCAATACTGAAAGATTCTATGGGCAAAATACTGAATGATGCAGGAAGCATCAAAAGAAGATGGAAGGAATACACAGTCACAATTCAAAAAGAATTGGTCAATATTCATCCATTTCAGGAGGTGACATATGATCAAGAATCAATGGTATTGAAGGAAGAAGTCAAAGTTGCACTGAAGGAATTGGTGAAAAATAAGGGTCCAGGAATTGATTAAATACTTGTGTTAGGCTGGGTTCACTAGAGAAGCAAAACCAGTAAAGCTTATATATATGTACAGAGAGAGAGAGAGAAATTTATCTTAGGAAAATGGCTCACACACTCATTATAGAAGTTAGCATGTCCTAAGTTCTTGGATCAAACATCAGGTTGGAGGCTTTTCCCAACTCACACAGCTGCAGGTGTGTAACACAACCTGACAAGCTCAAGGTTGGCAGGCAGTATACCGGCTGTTGACTCAGACGAATGACAGATCCAAGATCACCAGGCCAGATGGTGGATTGTTTGCTCATGGACAGTTGTAGGCAGCACAAGATCCAGATCCACAGAAGAGTGTCTCATTTTCCCAGGATGTCAATAAAGATATTGGAAACAGGCCATACTCCCTTTCAATGGATTGGCTGCTCAAAACATATACATCCAATTTCGTCATAGGAATAGCCCACATCACAACTGCTTAAGCCACTCAGAATTGTGGTCCAGCCAAGTTGACACACAATTCCAACTATCACAGTCTACCCCTTGTCAACTTGGCAGTTATGCATATCTCCTAAACCATATATAATCTCTAAATAAGGACAATTATAAAGTCATATTTGCACCGAACATGATACACTAACACATGTAGAACAAAAACACATTAACCCTGTTTACATTTCATAGCTCATAATAGAAGGGAAAAAAATATTTGATGCACATATACAATGAAGAAATATAACAAGCACAGTCCTCATTACTGCAACTGGTCACATGGTCATAGCTGATACTTAAAACTACCTTCTTCCACCACCCATTCCATATTTCCCTTGCCCTCCGCAAGCCAGCTGGTCGTGGTTCTTTGGTGGGGTGACTCAAATCTTCATTCCTGAAGAGTCTGGGCAATTAATAGTCATATCAGAATTGGGTTGGTGTAGTTTTCCATTGACTTTAATCACAAGGCATGGTAGTACTAAAAGATGTCCTAAAGAATCTCCCGTATTCCAGACATATTCCTCTTTACCTGCATTATGTAATGTCAATACAACTTTCCCTTGGTAATCAGGATCTATCACACGAGATAGTACAGTAATGCCCTTCTTTGTCTGTTGATCTAGAGGCATGAGGAAGCCAAAATGGCCAGGTGGCATTCTTAACTTCCAGTTCAATGCCATCAGTATTGTGTCTCCAAGTGAGAGTGTTCCTCTTTTTGGGACTAAGATCTTCAGACCCACAGAGCATAGGGTAGCAGGGACAGGAAGCACAAATTTTTTGAGTGGGTCACTAGGGGTAATAGTGAGTGGTACCACTCCTGTTTCCACCCCTTGGTTCCTGGACCCGTGAATGCTGGCTATTGGAGAAACAACACTACATATTGGATGCTGGTTTAGAGCATATACAGCCTCCTGGAAAACATTTCCCTGACTCTTCAAGGTATTGCCACCTAGCTGGCACTGCAATTGTAATTTTTAGTAGGTCATTCCATCGTTCTATCAAGCCAGCTGCTTCAGGATGATGGGGAACATGGTAGACCAGTGAATTCCATGAGCATAAGCCCATTGCCGTACTTCATTTGCTGTGAAGTGAGTCCCTTGATCTGAAGCAATGCTGTGTGGGATACCACGACAGTGGATAAGGCATTCTGTAAGCCCATGGATGGTAGTTTTGGCAGAAGCATTGCATGCAGGGGAGGTGAATCCATATCCAGAATAAGTATCTATTCCAGTAATAACAAAACGCTGTCCTTTCCATGA
>NW_006921618.1:10279550-10288141 GCF_000298275.1 Orycteropus afer afer | reverse complement strand
AGCCTCGTGCTGATCTTTCTAAGAGAAATTGTTCAAGCAATGCCCCATGCCACTAGACCCCTAGAAATTTCACTGAGGAGGAAGGTGCCTGAATTTTGTTGGGTTAATTTCCCACCCTCTAACACACAGATGTCTCACCAATAAGTCTAGAGTCATTGTTACTTCTTCCTTACTTGGTCCAATCAGCATAATGTCATCAATATAATGGACGAGTGTGATGTCTTGTGGAAAGCAAAGGTGATCAAGATCCCTACAGACTAAATTATGACATAGTCCTGAGGAATTCATATACTCCTAAGGAAGCATAGTGAAAGTATATTGTTGGCCTTGCCGGCTGAAAGCAAACTGCTTCTGATGGTCCTTTGAAATTGGTACCGAGAAAAAGGCATCGACCAGATCAATAGCTGCATACCAAGTACCAGGAAGATGTACTAATTTACTCAAGCAATGAAACCATATCAGGAACAGCAGCTGCAATTGGAGTCACCACCTGATTAAGTTTACAATAATCTACTGTCATTCTTCAAGATCTATCTGTTTTTTACACAGGCCTAATTGGTGAATTAAATTGGGATGTGGTGGGAATCACCACCCCTACATCCTTCAAGTCCTTGATGGTAGCAATAATCTCTGCAATCCCTCCAGGGATGTGGTATTGCTTTTGATTTGCTATTTTTCTAGGTAGAGGCAGTTCTAAAGGCTTCCAGTTGGCTTTTCCTACCATAATAGCCCTTAGTCCACATGTCAGGGACCCAATGTGGGAATTCTGCCAATTGCTCCATATATCTCTCCCAATTATGCATTCTAGAACTGGGGAAATCACTACAGGATGGGTTCAGGGACCCACTGGACCCACTGTGAGACACACCTGAGCTAAGACTCCATCAATAACTTGACCTCCATATGCCCCCATTCTGACTGGTGGGCCACAGTGATGCTTTGGATCTCCTGGAATTAGTGTCAGTTCAGAGCCAGTGTCCAGTAATCCCCAAAAAGTCTGATTATTTCCTTTTCCACAAATGAACAGTCACTCTTGTAAAAGGCCTCAGATCCCTTTTGGGAAGGCTGGGAGAAAGATTGACATAAATTTTTGGCAATGTAGTGGGGTCCTTCCTCAAGGGGACACAACCTCCCCTTCATTCAAGGGGTTGTGGGTCTGTAAACTGACTCAAGTCTGGGAATTGATAGAGGCACCATGACTCTGTATTCTGGTGATTCAATGTAGACTGCTGTTCATGTGACCTAGAATTCTTCTGTCTATATAGATCAAGTAAATATTTAGAAGGTTTGCCTGTATTTCACTCTTAGGAACACCATGCCTCAGTAGCCAATGCCATAATTCCACATGAGTCAGAGTATTCTGATTACTGTTTTGATTGTGCTGTCGATTGTGGTAACCACACCTACCTTGTATTTGTCTCTTAACTGCTGCCACTTGACCTATACTACCATGGGGTCCAATCAGCCCCATCATAGTTAAGTGTCTTAGTTCAATTAGGCCAGTTCCCACTGTCAAATCCATCTTACACAAAATAGCAATCACAGCAGTCTTCAAGGATGCTGGAGCTCCCTTCACAAATTTGTTCCTCACCATAGTAGTGAAAGGTGTGTCCTCTAGGTGCTCCATTTCTGGCTCTAGGGGTCTAATCTGATAAATCCATTCTAACGTGCCAATTTCTCTAAGCCTCTGGATACCTTCTTTTACATTATACTAAGGCAAGTTTGGTACTGCTAGTTAAGGTAAACTACCACATAATCCATGTTTCAGTAAGCCAACCAAATAAACAATTAGATCCTTTCCTAACCTCTTGAGATGAAACACTGAATGAAGAATCTATACTTAGTGGGCCTAAATCAATAAACTCAGACTGATCCAATGTTGCATTCCTGGCACCATTATACCACACCCTCAGTAGCCATTCCCACACATATTCTCCAGGTTTCTGTCTGTACATGCTAGCAAAATCAAGGAGGTTTTTCAGGTGTAGCGTACCACCTCCTCAGTCACACTTTGTATTTCACCTTTTGGGGCTCCCTTGGACTTAAGTTTAGTTATAGGTCTACCAGCAACAATGGTTGTTCCTGAGAACATTCAGCAATGTCTTCCATGGCATCTACCTCAGGCAATGACCCAGCAGGAACAGTTGGGTTAATTCCCTCAAAGGAAGATGGAAGGGGTAATGATTTTATAGTAATCCCTTCAGATGAAAGGGATTCAACAGAATTTACAGGCTCCATATCTTCATCTTTCTGACTGTCTGCCCATATTTCCCCATTCCAGGTTTCAGGATCCCATCTTTTCCCAATCAATGCCCTCACTTTAACTTCAGACACCATCCTGGGTTGGCAATTCAATTGGTGTTGTAATTCAGCCACCCTTACAATAAGACTCTGGGTTTGGTTTTCAGCAATATCAGCTCTGTTACTAGAAGAAATAAGGCTTTCTTTGAGGGAGCTTGAGCTGTGACTCAGCAGCCCTGAACTCTTCTCACTCTTTCACCACTTTGTCTAGCGTAAGTAGGTAAATAGGATCAACCAGTGAGCTTCCTTGTACTGTTCATGCTGACAAAATTGCAGAAAAGTATCAAACATGTGACCACCCAGAACCTCACTTCTCAAAAATACTTGATCTATTGGTGGTGCTGTTTTGCATATTAATGCTGCCACCTCATGCCACAGATCAGCAGGGCCCTTTTTACTAATGGAGGCAGAGTCACCGGTGCCTTTACAATTAATCAAATTGGAGAACCAAAACAGAATTGGTGAGAACCAATTTAGGAAGCCTATCCTTATGATTTTTTTCTCCCTAGAACCACTCTTGGTACCAAATGTGTTAGGATGGGTTCTCCAGAGAAGCAAAACCAGTAAAGCTTATAGAGAGAGAGGAAAAAAAAAGAAAAAATTACCTTAAGAAAATGGCTCACATGCTTATTATAGAAGCTGGCAAGTCCCAAATTCTTGGATTAAATGTCAAGCTGGAGGTTTTTCCTGACTCACACAACTGCAGGAGCTGACAAGCTCAAAGTTGGCAGGCTGTTGACTCAGATGAATGATGAATCCAAGTTTACCAGGTCAAATGGTGGATCGTTCGCTCATGGACAGTTGTAGGCAGTATAACAGGATCCAGAGCCACAGAGGAATGTCTCATTTTCCCAGGATGTCCATAAAGATATTGGAAGCAGGCCACACCCCTAGGGAAACTCCTTTTCAATGGATTGGCTGCTCAAAACATAAACATCTGATCTCATCATGGTAATAACCCACATTACAACTGCTTAAACCACTCAGAACTGTGGTCCAACCAAGTTGACACACAACTCCATCACAAAGCCATTGAGATGCTTCAACAAATGGATGCCATGCTGGAGGCACTCACTTGGCTATGCTAAGAAATTTGGAAGACAGCTATCTGGCCAATTGACTGGACGAGATCCATATTTGTACCCATTCTAAAGAAACTGATCCTATAGAATGTGGAAATTATGGAACAATATCATTAATATCACACACAAGTAAAATCTTGCTGAGATAATTCTAAAATGATTGCAGCAGTATATTGACAGAGAACTTCCAGAAATGCAAGCTCCATTCAGAAGAGGATGTGGAATGAGGGATATCATTGCTGATGTCAGATGGATCTTGGCTGAAAGCAAAGAATACCAGAGAGATGTTTACTTGTGCTTTGTTGACTATGCAAAAGCATTTGACTGTGTGGATCATGAATTACGAATAACATTAGAAAAATGGGAAGTCCAGAACACTTAACTGTACTCATGAGTACCCTGTATATAGACCAGGAGGGGGTCATTTGAACAGAACAAGGGAATACCACATGAGTTAAAATCAGGAAGGGAGTGTGTCAGGGTTGTATCCTTTCACCATACCTATTCAATCTGTATGCTGAGCAAATAATCTGAGAAGCTGGACCGTATGAAGAAGAACATGGCATCAGGATTGGAGGAAGACTTATTAACAACCTGTAATATGCAGACAACACAACTTTGCTTGCTGAAAGTAAAGATGACTTGAAGTACTTACTGATAAAGATTAAAGTCTGCAGTATGGATTACACCTCAACATAAAGAAAATGAAAATCCTCACAACTGGACTAATAAGCAGCATCACAATAAATGGAGAGAAGATGGAAGTTGTCAAAGATTTCGTATTACTTGGTTCCACAATCAACAGCAATGGAAGCAGCAGTCAAGACATCAGATGACATATTGCACTGGGCAAATCTGCTGCAAACGACCTCTTTAAAGTGCTAAGGAGCAAAGTTTTCTCTTTGAAGACTAAGATACACCTAACTGAAGCCACGGTATTTTCAATTGCCTCAAATGCATGTGAAAGCTGGACAATGAATAAGGAAGACCAAAGAAGAGTTGATGCTTTTGAGTTGTGGCGTTGGTGAAGAATACTGAAAGTACCATGGACTGTCAGAAGAACAAACAGATCTGTCCTGGAAGAAGTGCAGCCGGAATGCTCCTTGGAAGTGAGAATGGCCAGGCTTCATCTCACCTATTTTTGTCATGTTGTCAGAAGGAACCATTCCCTGGAGAAGGATATCATGCTTGGTAAAGTGGAGGGTCAATGAAAAAGGGGAAGGCCCTCAGTGAGATGGACTGACACAGTGGCTGCAACAATGGGCTCAGCACAGCAAGGATTGTGAGGCTGGCACAGGACTGGGCAGTGTTTCATTCTGTTGTACATAGGGTCACTGAGTCAGTGACAGCTTAACAACAACAACAATATATCCCCAAACATGTAATTATATATTTTTTAACTTTTTATGAATAAAATCTTAATTTTATTTGAATAAAATTGTTCATAAATAAAATCTTGGATGTGTCTTTTATAATTTATGACTGTGAGATTCATCCATGCTATTGTTAATAGCTCTAATTCATTTGTTATATTGTTGTACAGTATTTTATTATTTGAATATGCAGTATGTTGTTTATCCAGTATATTGATAATAGGTCACAAGATTGTTCTCAGTTTTAGGCTATTATGAACACTGAAGTTATGAATATTTTTGTACAGGTCTTCAGGCATACCTGGGCACTTTTCTCTACAGTACATATTTAGAAATGGAATTGCTAAGTCAAAGGATATTGCTATCTTCAACTTTACATGGTAATGCCCATTTTCTAAAGTGGTTATACCCATTTACATTCCAACTTCCCTACCCCCTGAAAAAAGTATGACTTTCTTCTTGCTCAATAACCTCACCAATATTCGTTGTTACAGATTTTAATTTTTTTCCCCAATCTGGAGGATGAGTGTCATTGTGGTTCTAACTGGCATTCGTCTGATTAGTTATCAGGTTGACTCCTTTGTAAAAATGTTTATCACCATTTGGATTGCTTTTTGTGTGTGATATTATATTCAAGCCCCACCACTTGTCTGTCAGTTTCTCCTGCTGTGGTGGCTTACGTGTTACTATGATGCTGGAAGCTATGTCACCAGCATTTCAAAAAGCAGCAGGTTCATGCATGGCAAACAGGTTTCAGCAGAGTTTCCAGACTAAAACAGACTGAAAAGAAGGACCTGACAATCTACTTCTGAAAAAAATTGGCCAATGAAAACTTTACAGATAGGAGCAGAACATCATCTGATATAGAGCTGGAAGATAAACCCCTCAGGATAGAAAGCACCCAAAATATAATTACAGAAGAGCTCCCTCCTCAAAGCAGAGTTGTCCTTAAAGATGTGGATTGAGTCAAGCTTCCAGGACTTTCATTTGCTGTTATGGAACAACTCAAAACGAGAAGAAACAATTGCAAACATCCATTAGTAATCAGAACATGGATTCATACAATGTATGAATCAAGGAAAATTGGAAGTGGTCAAAAATGAAACAGAACATTTGAAGATCAGTACCCTAGGCATTAGTGAACTGAAATGGACTGTACTCGCCATTTTGACTTGGACGATCATACTATGCCAGGAATGACAAATAGAAAAGGCATCAAAAAGAACATTTCAAGATCTACCCTGAGGTACAATTCTGTCAGTGATAGGATAATATCCACACACCTACAAGGAAGACCAGCTAATACAACTATTATTCAAATTTACTCACCAACCACTAATGCCAAAGATGAAGAAATTAAAGATTTTTACCAACTTCTGCAGGCTGAAATCGATCAAATATGCATTCTACATGCATTGATAATTACTGGTGATTGGTATGTGAAAGTTGGAAACAAATAAGAAGGACCGGCAGTTGGAAAATATGGAATTGGTGATTGTGGTAGTTAAGGTTGTTTGTTAACATGGCTGGGCCTGGTTGAGTGCCTGGGCAGCTGCATATAGTTATTCCCCATGGTGAGACTGGTAATTAACTCCATGGTGGAATCTACTGGAGCAGCTGAGTAGCTGTTTTAGGATGTGGACTGCTTCCAGTGTATAAGAAGCAGCTTTGAGGAAGGTCTCCAGCTGACGGCATGCTTGAACCCTGAATGTAGCCAAGTGTTCATTCAGCAGCCTGCCATGCTCTGCCAATCTTGGGCTTTTTAATGCATTTGAATCAGTGGCCTGCTGTGTGGTTTGGTAATATCAGGACTATGCCTTTTCACTTGTCAACCTTGGGTTTTTCAGCCTCAGCAGCCAGCAGCTGCCTGAGTGAAGAGATGCCTCTAACTTCAGTGGGCCGGGAGCAAGAGGCAGAGCTGAAGCCCAAGGCTGGGGGGCCTTCACCCAGCTCCTAGAGCCTGGTACTTTGAACTTAGACTTCTATCCTCTAGAACTGCAAGAGAATAAACTTCTGTTTGTTAAAGCCATGCTATTTGTGGTATATTCCTGTTGGAGCGGCACTTGGTAACCAAAACCATGATAGAAATGATGCTGGAGATTGCGTGATAGAATTTTGCAAGAACAATTACTTAACTCATTAGAAATACCTTTTTTACAACATAAACAGTGACTATACATGTGGACTTCATCAGACAGAATACAAAGAATCAAATCAACTACATCGATGGAAAGAGATGATGGAGAAGCTCAACATCATCAGTCAGAATAAAGCCAGGAGCCAACTGTAGAACATATCATCAATTGCTCATATTCAAGTTCAAGTTGAAGCTGAAGAAAATTAAAATGCATCCATGAGAACCAAAGTACCACCTTGCATATATCCCATCTGAATTTAGAGACCATTTGAAGAACAGATTTGGCACATTGAACACTAATGACCAAAGACCAAAGAAGTTGTGGGATCACATCAAGAATATCATAATAAAGAAAGCAAAAGGTCATTATAAAAAGACAGGAAAGAAGAACAGACCAAAATGGATGTCAGAACAGACTCTGAAACTTGCCCTTGAACAGAGAGTAGCTAAAGCAAATGGAAGAAATGATGAAGTAAAAGATCAGAACAGAAAAATTCCAAGAGCAGCTCAAGAAGACAAAGTATTTTAAAGAAATGTGCAAAATACCTGGAGTTAGAAAACTAAATGGGAAGAACACACTCAACATTTGTTAAGCTGAAAAAATTAAAGAAAAAATTCAAACCTTGCAACATTGAAGGATTCTCTGGGCAAAATATTGAATGATGCAGAAGAGAAAGATGGATATCAAGAGAAGATGGATATCACGCACCTGACAACAACACCCCCCAACTCTGCCCCAACTGAGTCCTAAAAAAAAAAACTCACTACCGTGGAGTTGATTTCAACTCATAGTGACCCCTCCTTGGGTTTCCAAGGCAGTATCACTATGGAAGTAGCACAGACCTAATACTCAGAAGGAATAACTTGATTGACTGGCACTTGTTTCAAACTAATTGTTAGCAACCCTTACTTCCTCTGGTTATGGGGTGGGGAGGTGTCTTTGCCTTCTACTGACGAAGAATTGAACAGGAGAGTCAAAATGTCCACACGAACCAAAGTTTCCTGAAGGGAAAGGAGAGGGGAGGAGGGCTCAGGAGGGAGAATCAGAGAGGGTCTTCTGCCTATGCTAGCCTCCAGTCTCTCACAGAACAAAGGATTTCCTAAGGTTTATAAAGGGTTTTAGGCTGGAGTAAGGCATCATCTTTATTCATAAAATAGGTGTGTTTCTGGGGGGGAAAAAAAGGTGGGGTTCTGAAAAGCAGTTGTGCATGCGGGAAATAGCCAAGATAGATTCCACTGGAAAGGCTGTGGGAACAAAGATGGAACCTGTCATGCTGGGATGCTTGCCATGACTTATTCTGGGATATTGTGCATGTATGATGTCTCTGGTTCCTGGTTCAAGTTTCAGCAAGGGACTCCTGTTCTTGACTGTCTCTGGTGGAAGGTCACTTTGTCTGTCAAACTGAATTTTACTGAACATGTTCTGTACCTGGTGAGGAACTTGAAGGACAACTCAGGAGGTGTATCAACATTTTACAACTGGTCAAGCTAGTGGGGCTTTTGAAATGTAACTTTATCTTGCCTAAGGGCTAGTTTGTTAATTGCAGGTAATCCTCTGCTGCCAGGGGGAGCTCTGGTAGCATAGTGGCTAAGACACTTGCCTGCTAACCAGACGCTGGCGGTTCAAACCCACCAGCCACTCCTCGGAAGGAAGGTTGGGCAATCCTACTTCCGTAGTGATACTGCCTCGGAAACCCA
>NW_006921618.1:10274081-10279050 GCF_000298275.1 Orycteropus afer afer | reverse complement strand
TTTTTTTTTTTTTTTTTTACTTTTGATGCAGTAAATTAAATGAAAACATTAAATAATGTGTGTCTTATATAGACTTGACTTTTAAATCTATGAAACTCACCAGAAGAAGTAGACAAATATGAGCAAGCAGAGGATCTCGTGTTCTGGGCTATTTTGTATGTCTTGATAGATAGCAATCATGAAACAACTCTTTTGTGAATTAAAGTACAATAAGATTATCGCCATATATAAAGTTCTACAAGAAAGGATGTCCTATTTCACCGCCTGTTATGGATTGAATTGTATTCCCCTTTCCCCAAAATATGTGTTGGAATTCAACCCCTGTACCTGTGGATATAATACTGTTTGGCAATAGGGTTTTCTTTGTTATGTTAATGAGGCCATATCAGTGTAGGGTGTGTCCAAAACCTAATCACTGCTGAGTTTTAAAAAAAGAGCAGATTAAACACAGAAATAAGCACAATGAGAAAACAGTCTGGGGCTTCCTCAAAAATCTAAAAATATAAATATAATATAATACGTTGTTATGTGCTGTGGAGTCAGACCTAACTCGTAGTGACCCCTCCTTGGGTTTCTGAGGCAGTATCGCTATGGAAGTAGATTGCCCAAGCTTCCTTCTGTATAATATAATATATATCTATTTCAATATAAGAGCAGTGGCACTGTTCTGGTTACCTAATGCTCCTCTAACAGAAAAATACCACAAATGGGATGGCTTAAACAAACAGAAGTTTATTCTCTTACAATTTTGGAGGCTTTAAGTCTGAGTTCAAAGTGCCAGGCTCTAGGGCTTAGATGAAAGCCCTCAGCCTTGGGCTTCAGCTCTGCCACCTGCTCCCAGCCACTGAAGCTGTAGGCTTTTCTTCACTCAGACAGATGCTGGCTGCTGAGGCTGACAAGCCCAAGAAAAACCAAACCAAACTCACTGCTGTCAAGTGGATCTGACTCATAGAGACCCCTCCTTGGGTTTCTGAGGCAGTGTCACTACAGAAGTAGATTGCCCAACCTTCCTTCTGAGGAGTGGCTGGTGGGTTTGAACCGCCAGTCTTCTGGTTAGTAGTCAAATGTCTTAGGCACTATGCCACAAGCCCAACATTAACAAGTAAAAAGGCACAGTCCCATTGTTACCAAACAACATGGCAGGACACTAATTCAAGTCCACATGAAATCCCACGATTGGCAGGGCATAGCGGGCGGTTAAACAACTATTTGGCTACATGCAGGGTTTGCAAGAGGCCCTTTAAGATAGAACTATTGGTCTCTACTTGTATAGAGCAGAGGAGAATGAGGAAATCAAAGGCTAAAAAAAAAAATTCTAAATCATGAAACTAATAGCTCACATGAACCATAGCCTCTCCTAAACTGAGACCAGCACTACATGGTGCCCAGCTACCACTACCTATTATTCTCACCAGGGACACAATAGAAGGTCTCAGATAGAATGGGAGAAAAATGTAGAACAAAACTCAAATTCTTAAAAACAAAACAAAAAGGCTAGACCTACTGGACTGATGGAGACTAGGGGAATCCCTGAGACTATCATGCTAAAATACCCTTTGAACTTAGAATTTAAGCTATTTCTGCAGGGCATCTTTCAGGCAAATAATAGACTGGCTTATAAAATGAACAATATTGCCTGTGAGTAATATGCTTCCTTAAACAATTAAACTATATGCAATCAATATCAAAATGTGTATACATTGTTGAATGGAAAACCAATTTGCTCTGTAAGCTTCCACCCAAATCACAGTAAAAAGTTTTTATAAAACATTAACTATGTTGTTGTTGTTATGTGCCGTCGAGTCAGACCCGACTCATAGGGTCTGACTTGGGTTTCCAAGGCAGTATCACTACGGAAGTAGATTGCCCCATCTTCCTTCCGGGGAGTGGATGGTGGGTTTGAACAGCCATCCTTCTGGTTAGCAGTCAAGTGCCTTAGCCACTATGCTACCAGAGTTAGGGGTAAATTAACTATATGAGACCAAATAGTCAAAATTTATCTAAAAGTGAAAATGGGAAAACAAGGGGAGGAAGGGAAGCTAGATTGATGGAAACAGAACAAACAGAATGGAAATAATGAGAATGCTGACACATTGTGAAAAATGTAACCAACGGCATGGGAGATTTGTATAAAAATTGTTAAAGGAGAACTTAACTTGCTGTGTAAACTTTCACCTAAAATACAACTAAAAGTTATTTAAAAAAAAAAGAAGAAGAAGAAGAAGGAAGCACAACAGGGGGAAGATAGAAGATCTTGAAGATCTCCAAAAGGAACCAAAAATCTCCAAAGAACCAAGGAACACCAGGGCTACAGAGGCTGAAAGGAATAAGGATCATTCCCTTAGAATCAACAGAGAGTGCCCTCCCCTGTGGCCAGTGCCCTCGTCTTGGTTCTCCAGTGCTGCTATAACAGACAAACCACAAGTAGATGGCTTAACAGACAGGAATTTACTCTCTTACAGTTTACGAGGATAAAAGTGCAAATCAGTGCTGGCTCTAGGAGATCGGTGAAGACCCTTTGACCTTGGGCTTCAGCTCTGCCTCTTATTCCATGCCCACTGGAGCTAGAGAAATCTCCTAACTCAGGCAGCTTCTGCCTGCTGAAGCTCAAAAACCCAAGGTCGGCAGGTAAAATGGCACAGTCTCAAGATCAGCAGGCAACACAGGAGGCCACTGGTTCAAGACCAGGAACTGGAGATAAGGATTCCACCAAACACAGGATCCAAATGTGGCAAAAAAGCTAGAGACCTTTCTCAAAACTTCTTATATGCTGGAAGCAGGCCACACCCCTAAGGCAGCTACTTAGCTGCTCCCAGCAGATTCTACCCATGGAGGTGATTACAATCTCATCATGGGGAATGACGACATCCAGCTGCCCAGTCTATCAAAATCAGGCCCAGCCAAGATGATACACAGCCTTAACTGCCACAGCTCTGAATTCAGACTTCTAGCCTTCTCAACTGTGAGAAAATTAATTTTTGGTCTTTAAAGGCACCCACTTGTGATGTTTCTGTTACAGCAACACTAGGAAGCTAAGACACTATCTTTCATTATGATTGACTTCTTTGAGGTCAGGGGCTCTGTCCAGTTCATCCTGGTGAATTGGACCCAATGTGGGCACTGGGAGGTCCCAATAAATGATCTCAGAGAATTACACTAAAGCAGCAACCGTAGCTACCAAGTTTGGGAACTTGGACTGTGGTGACATGGCTGTTGGTTTCTCAGTAGCAAGTGGTGGAGATGCTCCAGAGCTCCATGGGTTTCATGGAGTCACAAATTAAGAGCTGAAAGGGACCTAAGAGGACATCATGTGTAATCAGCTCACCTTTGACAAATGGGGAAACTGAGGCTTTGGGAGGTGAGGGGACTTGTCCTAAGTCACACAGCCAGTAAGTGACAGAAGTTCAAACCCATATTTTCTCTGGAGACCAGTGGATCTCAACTGCCATTTTCCTGTCGTGATACATAGGAGGGAAATGGAAACTGCCATGAGTGTTGGAAAGATACTGTCAGTGATTCATGATAAGGGGAGGGGGCATCCTGGGACTCCCAACTCTCACCTCCTGCCCAACCACGAGTCCTTGTCATAGATCTCATACTTACCATCATTCCAACAGCCTAATTAAGGACATTCACTCTGGAAAAATGAGGAGCCAGTCAATTTAGGAAGGTCCCACGAAACTGAAACTCAGACTTCTATGCAGGAAGCACTGTTCAGCTGGTACCCTCTGAGAGGGGTGCAATGAAGCTGCTTCTGCAAGTGTTAGAAAAATTGCAAAGTAGATTCAGCTTTGATTATGGAGAAGGAAGTGCCATTGCTGGGGTGATGCATGGGAACAGAAAGCAAACTGGAAAGAGCAAGTCCCTTCATCCTCCTCCACCCCTGCAGCCTTCCTCTAGCAGAGCGTAACAGGAAACCAGCTGGCAAAGCAGAAATGTAGTTTGCAGAGTCCCGACCCAGCACTGCCAAGAAGAGTATGAGAGGGAAGGTTGGAGCTAAAAGACATATGTGGCATAACAATCAACAAATTAGGTTAGGAAGTGATAAGTGCTATGGGGGGGGGGGGAATAGAGCAAAATAGAGGATCAGGAGCGTGGGTGTTACTGTTTTAAGTAGGATGATCAGGGTGGACCTCACTGAGAAAATGGTATTTGAGCAGTAACTTAAAAGAGATGAGAAACTACACCAGCAAAGAGACTGCTGAAAAGGAAATAAGAAAATTAATACATTTATAATAGCTACCCAAAAAAATAAAATACTTGGGAATAAATCTCACTAGGGACACAAAAGACCCGTACAAAGAAAACTTCAAAACACTACTTCAGGAAACCATCAAGAGATCTACATAAATGGAAGAACATACCATGCTTGTGGATAAGAAGATTGAACATTGGGAAAATATCAGTACTACCCAAAGCAAGCTGTACATTCAATGGAATCCCAATCCAGATCCCATCAACATTCTTTAAGGATATAGAAAAACCAATCACTCATTTTATATGGAAAAGAAAGAGACCTCAGATAAGCAAAGCACTATTGAAGAAGAAGAACAAAGTAGGAGGTTTCACACTCCCGTATCTCAAAACCTCCTATACAGTCACAGTAGTCAAAACTGCCTGGTACTGGTATAAAGACAGACACAAAGACCAGTGGAATAGAATTGAGAACCCAGAAATAGATCCATCAACCTATGGTCAGCTGATCTTTGACAAAGGGCTGAAATCCATTAAATGGGGAAGAGGTTGTCTCTTTAACAAATGGTGCTGGCAAAATTGGATATCCATTTACAGAAAAATGAAACAAGATCCATACTTCACACCATACACAAAAACTAACTCCAGATGGATCAAATGTGAAACCTAAAACTATAAAGTTCCTCAAGGAAAAAATTGAGACAAATTTAGGGGCTCTGGTAGCATAGTGGCTAAAGCACTTGACTGCTAACCGGAAGGCTGGCGGTTCAAACCC
>NW_006921618.1:10271714-10273731 GCF_000298275.1 Orycteropus afer afer | reverse complement strand
ATTTTTATGTGCTTCCCAAGACTCTCCAAAAGAGTCAAAAGAGAACATACAGACTGGGGGAAAATATTTGGCAATGACATATCTGACAAGGGACTGATCTCTCAAATTTATGGAAAACTCCAACACTTTAACACCACAAAGACAAACAATCCAATTTAAAAATGGGCAGAAAACATGAAAAGACACTTTACCAAAGAGGCTATTCAGGCAGCCAACAAACACATGAAGAAATATTCATGATCATTAGCCATTAGAGAGATGCAGATCAAAACAACAAGGAGATACCATCTAGCCCCAGCACTAATAGCAAAGTTCAACAAGATAGAAAATAACAAATGCTGGTGAGGATGTGGAGAGATTGGGACTCTCATACACTGCTGTTGGGACTGTAAAATGATACAACTACTGTGGAAGGTATTACGGTGATTCCTTAAAAAGTTGGAATTAGAGGTATTATTTGACCCAGCAATCCTATAACTAGGTATATATCCTAAAGAAGTCAGAGCCAGGACAAGAGCAGATATACGTGCACACCCGTGTTCATCACAGCACTATTTACAATAGTAAAAAGATGGAAACCAATTAGGTGCCCATCAACAGAAGAATGGATAAACAAATTATGGTACATACACACAGTGGAATACTATGCAACCCTAAAGAATGACATAGAATCTGGAAAACACCACAAAACGTGGATGAACTTGGAGGACATTATGCTAAGTGAAATAAGTCAATCACAGAAGGACAAATATTATATTAGTCCACTATTGTGAAAAGTCAAGGAAAGGTTTATATATGGAACAAATCTTCTTTTTTGATTATCAGGGGTGGTTGTGGAGGGCAGGGAACACTGCTAGATAGGTAGAGACAAGTATTGATTTGGGTGAAAGGAAGGGCAATGCACCAAATGTGAGTGATCAACACAGTGACATTGAGAAAAAGGAAGACATAGAGAAGTACATAGGAGATACAGACAACAAAGATGAACCCTTTTACACATACAGTACTGTGTTGTCAGTGATGGCAAACACTGATCTATAGGTGGATAGATGGGTAGACAGGTTGAATGATCAGGTATGTCTAGGCAGGAGGCAGTGTGCCCATGACCATGTATAGGGTTAGCAGATGATGTTTCTATAAGAGTATTTGTATGTGCTGTAAGAATATCCAGGTATATAGTAGAGCTGACAAGGGACAAGGTTGTGGTGACTTCGTGGCCACAGCCAGCTACCCAGAGAGTGTGAATAGTTGGACCTGGGGGCTCAGAGCCATGGTCCCAGGGGACATCAAGTTCAATTGGCATAACATATTACACAAAAATAGTTTTCCATATCCTACTTTGGTGAGTAGTGATTGGGATCTTAAAAGCTTACAAGCAGCCATTTAGATGCAACGACTGGTCTCTCCTCATTCAGAGCAAAGAAGAATGAAGAAAACCAAAGATGCATGGAAACAATTAGTCCAAGCAACTGGCAGACCATGTGATTCTCAGTCTATATGACCATGAGACCAGAAGAACAAGATGCTACCCAGCTATAACTGTCAACCACTTGGAGGGGGATATGTATAGGAGATCCTGGATAGAGTAGAAGAACAATGTGGACTAAAACTCAAAAATATTAAAAAAAAAAAAAAAAAGCCTAGGTTTGCTGGTCTGATGGAGCCTGATGAAACCCTTGAGACTATGGCCCCTAGTTTCCCTTCAGGTCTGGAAGTAAACTCACTCCTATGACTTCCAGTCAAATAAAAGACAGGCATATGGGCATATGAACATTTGCATCAGCTACATAAACTCCTTGGAGAGATCAACCATGGGAGAACAGAAGGGCTGTGTATGCACAGGAAGACAGCTCAGTAGGCAGGAGTGCATGGGAGGGAAGGACACAGGGAAGAGGTAACTATGGGGAGGAAGTGGGAAGAGTGCTGTTACATTCTGGGAAATTGCAGTCAATGTCATGAGACAAAATGTGTATGAACTGCTGTGTGGAAAATGAATTTGCCCTGTAAACTTTCACCC
>NW_006921618.1:10258051-10262783 GCF_000298275.1 Orycteropus afer afer | reverse complement strand
TCCCTGTGCATAAGCAGCCCTTCTTTCTCAATGATTGTACTCTCCAAAGAGTGTATCTACCTCAGGTAAATGTTCAACTCATATGCCTGTCTATTGTTTGGCTAGAAGCCACAGGCGTGGGTTCAATTCCAGACCTGAAGGGCAGCTAGGGGCCATAGTCTCAGTCGTTCCACCAGGCTCTATCAGACGAGCAAACCTGGTCCCCATCTTTTTTTTTTCCTCCAAATGATTTTGAATTTTGTTCCACATTGTTCTCCCTCTCTATCCAGGATATCCTACATAGATCCCCTTCCAAGTGGATGACAGTGGTAGCCCGGCACCATCTAGTTCTGGTGGTGACCTACTTTTGAATTGCAATTGCGAAAACCCTGCGGATCATGATGGTCTGATCCACAACCTATCATGAGAAGGTGCAGTATCAGGCAGCGTTTTTCTCCATTGTGCGTTGGGAAACCATGAGTCGGAAGCCAAATCAACAACTGCTAACAGCAACAACATACATTGTCAAAAGTCATTGAATTGTACACCTAAAATGGGTGCATTTTAATGCATACAAATTACCCCTCAATAAAAAAGTTGAGCTGTTAAGAAATGTTCTGTTTCAGTAGAGCTTTCAAGGCAGGCTCTGTCTCTGAACATGGCTGGAACAAAACAAGTCGAAAAAGAAGCTGTCTCAGCTCAGTATCCTAAGCAAAGTCTTCTCCAGTTCTAAAGGTATGGGGTTCTGAGCCACACTTCCCAGAAATCTTTCTCACTCAGGGTTTAATTTGTGCCCTTTGAAAGGCTAAAAGAATGAGGTTTCCTGACTCCATTCACCAAGTTGAAGGTCATCCTCCTGTGGGCTGAAAACAAGCCCCAACTATTTCAAGCCCAAAGGCAACATCCTTGATGAAGTTCCTCTCTGGAGATCTCCATGGCAACCTGTCCCAGGCCCAGGCTTGGCAGGGCTCCAGGCACACAAATAAAGCCAGTGGAATGTGGTGCAGCACTCAGGGCGGAGTGACTGGGAACTTGCCAAGTTTCCATGAAAACCAACAATGTGAGGCCTCAGCCCCTGAAAGGTGCCAGTAGGGAAGCCTGTCCCACCAGGGTCAGCCCAGGGAAGTGTAACACATTGTATTGGTTACCTAGTGCTGTTGTAATAGAAGATATACCACAAATGGGATGATTGAACAAACAGGAGTTTATTCTCTTATAGTTTGGAGGCTTTAAGTCTGAGTTCAAAGTGCCAGGTTCTAGGGACTGGGTGAAAGCCCCTCAACCTTGGGCTTCAGCTCTGCCTCCTGCTCCCGGCCCACTGAAGCTGGAAGCTTTTCTTCACACAGACAGCTGCTGGCTGCTGAGACTAACAAGCTCAAGGTTGACAGGTAAAAAGGCACAGTCCCAATATTACCAAACCGCACAGCAGGCCATTAACTCAAGTCCATTATGAGTTGGGTCCGACTTGACGGCAAATAACAACAACAACAACAACATTGAAAGTCCCAAGATTGGCAGAGCATGGCAGGCTGCTGAACAATGACTTGGCTGCATGCGGGGTTCAAGCATGTCATAAGCTAGAGACCATTCCCAAAGCTGCTTCTTAAATACGGGAAGCAGACCATATTCCTAAAACAGCTACTCAGCTGCTCCAATAGATTCCATCATGGAGTTAATTACCAATCTCACTATGGGGAATAACTACATCCAGCTGCCCAGACACTCAACCAGGCCCAGCCAGGCTGACACACGAACATAACTACCACACACATTAATAGAAACACACATAAAGAAGACCTAAAATCAGCAACCTAAGCTTCCACCTTAAAAAACCTAGAGAAAGACAAGCAATATAAGCTGAAAGTAAGAAGAAGAAAAGAAAAAATAAAGATCAGAGGAAAATAATAGAAAAAGAAATCAATGAAACCAAAAACTAGTACTTTGAAAAAGATCAATAAAATTGATAAACTGCTAGCCAGGCCAACTAAGAAGAAAAGACACAAACTGCTAAGAAATGAAATTGCTTTCAGAAATGAAACTGATCACAACTGATCCCATGAACATTAAAAAGATAATGGTGCTGTTGTGTGCCATCAAGTAGATTCTGACTCATAGCAACACTGTGAGACACAGTAGAAATGACCCATAAGATTTCCTAGGATGGAATCTTTAGAAGAGCAGAGCACCAGGACTTTTCTTCCACGGAGCCACTTCATGGGTTCAAACTGTCAACCTTTCAGTTATGAGCTGGGTGCTTTAACCATTGCTCCAATAGACTTCCTTAAAAGGAAAATAAAGGTATGTTATGAACAACCCTGGAAGTAAAGCTTGGTGATCTACTTCTGAAAATCATCCACTGAGAACACTATGGATCACCAAAGTCCGATACCATTGTGCATGGGGTGGCTGTGAGTCGGGGTCCACTAACAACAACACGAACCACTCTATGCTTTCACACTGAATAGCTGCAATGAAACTAAGTAATTCCTTGAAAGACACAATCTAGCAAAACTCTCACCAGGAGAAATAGACAATCTGAAGGTCCCTATGTGCTAAAGAAATTGGATCAATTATTAATAGCCTTCCTAAACAGAAAGCACCAGGCCTAGATGGCTGCACTGGTGAATTCCACCAAATATTAGTAGAAATGATACTAATACTCTACAATCTCTTCTAGAAAACAGAAACAGAGAGACCACTTCCTGACACATTCTGGGAGGCCAGCATTACCCTAATATCAAAACCAGGTACAAACAGTACAAGAAAGGAAAGCTACAAACCAGTATCTCTCATAAACACACACAACCTGCACTGAATCTTGAAAAAGAAGCCTCCTGAAAGGAGAGGACTGCCCAGACAAACTACGAATACAATGCCCACTCTGTCACTTAGTAACCTCAGGCAAATTTCTGAACTGGCTAGCCATAGCATCCGCTCCCTGCCTTGACAATTTCACTCAGAGATCATCTTCTCCATGAGAACTTCCTCCATCACCTTATATCAAATTGCAACCCTCCAGCCCCCGTGCCTGCCCTGCTTTATTTTTCCCTTAACACCATCTGACATGCTATGTATTTCATCTATTTATCTCATTTATTATCTCGTTAAGTCCCTGGGTGATGCAAATAGCTTGTGCTCAGATACTAATTGGAAGGTGCAGTGGAAGAAATGCCTGGTGATCTGCTTCTGTAAAGATTGCAGCCAAGCAAACCCTATGGAGCAGTTCTGCTCTACAACACCTGGGTCACTGTGAGTCAGAATCGACGGCAGTGGGTTTGGTTTTTTTGGTTTAGTGTCACTCCCATTTACAGTCTTCATGTGGTAAGGCTTATCATGAATAAAACTTCACTACCACCCTTTAGAAGGAGCTCTGGTGGTGTAGTGCCTAAGGCACTTGACTGCTAACCAGAAGGCTGGCAATTCAAGCACTCTGGACCACATTTTAAAATTATTTTCCCAGGATCTTACTTTGCCTACTTGACCCCCTGAGCCCAGAAACTTATCCTGTATTATATGATGTGGGGTTGCCTCCAACTCATAGTGACCTTTTAAGATAGAGTACAACTGCCCCATAGGGTTTCCTGGGCTGTAATCATAGTAACTCTATAGGACAGCAGAACTGCCCCATAGGGTTTCCTGGGCTTTACCAGAGCAGATCTCCAGGTCTTCCCTCCCAGAGTCACCGGTCGGTTCGATCATCAATCTTTCGGTTACCAGCTGAGCACTTAACCATTGTGCCACCAGGGCTCCTTATCCTGTGTCCTAGTTATGCAAAATCATTGGATATTAAAAGACAATGGAATCAGACATTCAGTCGACAGAGACATTTTCCTGACTCTAAATATTTGTTAGATAACTGAGTAATTCATTAATTGGAAAGCAAGATCTTCAAAAATGCAATGGTTTAAACAAGCAGGAAATGTTTAACCTGCAAAAGGAGAGAACTAACACGTATTTCTTGCATTCTTGACAGAGGTGGTACATTAGGCATGTCTTACATTGTTTCATCCTTGTGTTCACCTTACAAGGGAGGTACTTAAGAAAGAAGCAACTGAGGTTAAGAGGTTAGGAAACCAGCCTGAGGCCTCTCAGCAGTAAGTAGTGGTACAGGAATTACACCCCAAGTAGATAAAGCCCCAAAGCCCGTCTTCTTTCCACTGTCCCACCCCTGACTTAGAAGACTCATTTGGCAAAAGGCCTTGTCTGCCAAGCTCAAGAGTTTGGATGTATTCTGCAGGCAAGTCTAAAAATAAAAAAGAAATTGAGTGTAAGGTATCATGGGAACTCTGGAGAAAGGAGAACTCATTCTACTTGAGATAAATCAGAAAAGCTACAGAGTAGAGGTGACCCTGGAGCTGGGCCTACTAAATGCCTTGGGGACTTGTATTTCTGCTTCCTTAACTCATTTTTGCAAAAGATGTCGCTGGCTTTTGAGCCCAACATGTGACGATGAACAGCTCTTTCTGTTTGTTTGAGTTTTCCATCTTGTCATCTTTTCAGCAGGTCATTCCTTTGGGATGCTTTACGTTTATTTATAGCTCTTTGTATCATTTCATTGCCAGAGTTTAGCATGTCTGGAAATGACCTAACAACAGCCTTTTTCTGAAGGGTTGGAGCCTTTAGCACCACAAACCTTTAAGAAAGCAGGTAACATGGAAGTTTCTCCAGAATATAAACCAGGAGAGTCTGGTCATCCCCTTATCTGAATTAGGAAGCTATAACCAATGGTGTGTTGGAGTCAGTTTGAATCAGC
>NW_006921618.1:10254907-10257816 GCF_000298275.1 Orycteropus afer afer | reverse complement strand
GACGGCACATAACAACAACAACAACAACACTATAGGACAGGGTAGAGCTGCTCCATAGGGTTTCCAAGGCTATAAATCTTTATGGAAACAGATTGCCTCATTTTTTCCCCACAGAGTGGCTGGTGGGTTCAAACCACTGATCTTTTGGTTAGCAACTGAATACTTTAACCACTATGCCACCAGAGCTGCTTTTGGCATTTGGGTTAGCAGCTTGAAATCAGCAAAGGTGGAAGCATTTATAACACACACACAAACCCTAGCCCATAGCCATCAAGTGGTTTCTGACTCATGACGGATCCGTGTGTTTCATACTCGATAGGGTTTTCTTTAGTTGTGGTCTTTCAGAAGTAGATCACCATGCCTTTCTTCTGAGGCTTGGGTTTGAACTGTCAACCTTTTGGTTAATAGTGAAGCATTTAACCATTTGCACCACCCAGGCACTCTTACTGATACCATAGAAACCAACAAATGCTACAAATCAAGGTTTTTTTTCCCAACACAGCCAGTTGTTAAACATTCACCATAATGCTACTGCTCTTCCAGGCCCCCTGAAACCTTTACTGTGAAAGAGCTGAAAGAATCCTGGGTGAGAAGTCAGAAAACTTGAGTTTTAACCTGATTTTATTAACTAACTCACTATAAACCTTAGACAGGTAATTTTATTTTCTGGCCTCAGTTTTCCTTATCTATTAAATCCAAGTGATTAACTAGATTCAAAACCAGGATCCCTCGGTCCTGAGTTACCCGTCCCCCACAAGAAAACAACATAAAGGGTCTTCAAGTTATTTTCTATATCTCTAAAAAGAAAATGAAAATCATCCATTAATTTCCTGAGAAGTCCACATAGACTAACTTAATAGTTATGTTGTGTTTGGTAGTTAAAATCTTTCAAAATATGAAATACCTGGGGGAAAAGATAGTAAAAGGGCCAAGAAGGTCAAACTCTCCGTTCTTTTCAATCCAATGTATTGAGGCCCTGAACGGGGACAGTCACTGCTGGACACTGATGTTACAGTGCTAAAGAAGACAGGCTTCCTGCCCTCAGGGAGCTTACAGACTAGGGAGGCAGGTAAGGTAGACACAGGCTTCCAGAGACCATATAGCAGAGGTACTGAGGTGCAGTGAATTATTTAGTATGGCTTTTCTAGCCATAGTCTTTGTAATTCCCACTGAATTACTGGGTGGGATCATGCAAATAAGGTTTGTAAAACTCTGATGTTGGGATTGGTTAGTATTGTCACTCTGCCAGGCTTAAAATGAGCCATCCTAGAGACAGAGAGGGGACTCTCACTGCCATCAAGAGAGAAGAGCTGGAGTGCATCCTTGGACCTGAGATCCCTGCACTGGACCTCCCTGGCAGAGATGCCCAGCAGAGAGAGATGCCTGGCAGAGAGAAGGTTGCAATGGAACCAGGAGGCACGAGACAGAGTGACAGGCTTATCTGGCCCACAGAGCAAGAAAGCTGAGTGCCCTGGGGCAGGAGCTTTGCTGACAGAGTGGGGTTCACATAGGTGTACCTATTGGCAGAGCTGAAAGAGCTTTGTAACACTTGCCCAAGAAGGGCAGAGGCCAGGCCAAGAAGCCAAGGGCCAGAGAGGGATGTCTGAGGGCATAGCAGAGGGGAGACTGTCCTGATATCAAAAAAACTGTATCCTGAGCACATTCCTGAACCTGAATTGTAGCCTGTTATGTTCCTAATAAATCCCATAATCATGAGTATTGTCTGTGAGTTCTGCATAGACATTCCAATGAAATTATCGAACCCAGCAGGGAAGTAGTGAGTACCATGGATTGGATGTTTGGTATTAGAATTGGTAAAAGGCTGGAGGGTGGCAGCATGTCTGGCCTCATAGGAATAAGCCTTGGGTTGCTGATGGTGATTCTGTCTTCCTCTTGTGAAGTTAGAAGAGATCAGAAGTTGGCCACCCCATGCCCTTTTTGCAGGTTGGGTGATCTACTTCCATAGTGATACCACCTCAGAAACCCAAGGAGGAGTCTCTATGAGTCAGGGCCGACTCAACAGCACATAACAACAACAACAACAACAACACAGTGATAGGAGCCTCAAGAATGGCTTCTTGGGAAAAGGGACAAATAATGGGATTTAAAATCCACAAAACTGTGAGGAGCATTGGGGGATTGTAGTAACTGAGAGTAGCTGAAAAGTATGGTACAAGTTGATGTTGGGAAGGCACATTGTTTTGCTACTACTTGCTGTCAAATTGTGCCCTGACTCATGGCAAACTCATGAACAACAGAAAAAAGTGCTGCCCCATCCAGCACCCATGTAATTAGTTGGGGATTGGACTGTTGAGATCCACGGGGTTTTCCCTGGGTGCTTTCCAGAAGTAGATGGCCAGACCTCTCTTCCTAGTCCATCTTCGTCTGGAAGCGTCAATGAAACTTATTCAGCATCATAGCAATACACAAGCTTCCAATGATAGATGGGTGGTGGCTGCACTTGAGGTGTTGTTGTTGTTGTTGCTGTTGTTGTTGTATGCCATCGAGTCATCTCTGACTCATAACGACCCCTTCTTGGGTTTCCCAGGAGATATCTCTAGGGAAGTAGATTGCCCAATCATCCTTCCAAGGAGTGGCTGGTGGGTTTGAACCACCAACCTTCTGATTGGTGATAGGGACTACACCACCAGAAATCAAACCTGGATTTCATGTATGGAAGAGGAGAATTCTACCACTGAGCCAGCCACCACTGTTTCCATGAAAGTGATATTTGTCGTTGTTTGGTGTAGTCGAGTCGGTTTGAACTCATAGTGATCCCATGTGACAGAGTAGAAATGCCCTATAGGGTTTTCTTATCTGTAATCTTTATGAAAGCAGATCATCAGGTTGTTCTCCTGCAGAGCCACTGGATGGGTTCCAACCACCAACCTTTTTGTTAGCAGATGCAA
>NW_006921618.1:10239820-10254597 GCF_000298275.1 Orycteropus afer afer | reverse complement strand
GGAGTGGCTGGTGGGTTTGAACCGCCAGCCGTCTGGTTAGCAGGCAAGTGTCTTAGCCACTATGCTACCAGAGCTCCCGAAAGGCACATAGGACCTTGTATATCAGGTAAGGGAGCTCTGAATTCATCTTTAGAGTACTGGGAAACCTCTGAAAGAGGTGCTTAAAAAAAAATAGGGGAGTAATTTGAGCTTTACAGAGCTCATTCAAGCTGCCGCATGAAGAATGAAATGAAAGGAACCAATTCTGGGAGCAGAGAGAGACAATTTGAAGCAGTATGTCAACTCACAGTAGCAAATTCAAAGGACTTCAGTTGACCTCTAGAGATACTCTTCTCAGATTACAACCAAGCTAGTAACCTGGTTGAGGGTATTAGTAAACCAGAAGCTTTCCAGCTAACACCAAGTCAAAGACAGAAGCAAACAAACAGCTTTCAAAGAATGTTGCTCAACAGGAATTATTCACCCTGAGAAAACTTACAAGAAGTGGAAGTGCAAAGACCAGAGCTAAGGAAATTTCTGCTTGGCCATCCTGGGTTTATTCCTGACAAAGATTGTTGTTATTATGTGCTGTTGAGTCAGCCCCAACTCATAGTGACCCCTCCTTGGGTTCCCATGGTGGTATCACTACGGAAGTAGATTGCTCAACCTGCCTTCCGAAGACAAAGATTAGAAGAAACAAAGAAACTATACATCTTCCTTCTCTACAGAAGTTTTAAGATACGGCATGAAATGCTTACCCTGCCAACCAAAAAGTATGGTCATACACTCAAAGACCAATTAGGAAGGAGACGAGAGACACAGTTCTTGTCCCAGGTTTGTTCTGGATGAAGCACATTTTCTTCCCTCTCTGGACCTTCATTTTGCTGTCTGAAAAATGAGCAGGGTGAACTAGATCACTTTCAAGGGCCCTTTGAACCATAAAACCCAATTATTTTTTGCTTTCCTTTTTACAAAATATCCAATTGTGCACTGAAGACCGTTAGACATCTATTATCTTTAGGGTCTCCACATATAACTATTGAAGTTGTGCACTGAACAAATCCAGAGAGCACCATTCACATTATAGTCTGTAAATTATATTTCTTCTATTGGATGGTGCACAACCTGAACATCCATATATAGTAGCCCTGATTATTCTCTTTAATGTTGTAGAATATTTAAGGTTTCACTTTTTATTTTCTTAATAACCATTATTTCTTGGCTTTTGGCCCCTACCTGCAGAGATGAAACTACATTAATGACTGATATTGAGCAAAGTACTCTTTTATTGATTAATTCTTTTCTGCACTCATGGAAAGGACCTCTGGTGATACAGTGGTTAAAGCATTTGGCTGTTAATCAAAAGGTCAGCAGTTTGAACCCACCAGCTGCTCCCTGGGAGAAAGATGAGGCAGTCTGCTTCTGTAGAGATTTAAAGCCTTGGAAATCCTATGGGGCAGTTGTCCTCTAGGATCACTATGAATTGGAAGCAACTCAGTGGCAGTGGGTAGTAGCCCTCATGGAACTGAAATGAGGATAATAATAATTTATTCTTATACTATAAATATTGTTATGATAAAAATATTATTTGTTGATCACTACTATGTGCAAGACACTTTACATATATTACTACACTTAATCCCTATGAAAACACTATGAGGGATATATTATTATCTTTGGATAAGAAAGTTGAGGCTCAAGAAGACTAAGTAACTGCCCAAGGGTTCACACCCATTAATAGAATGAGGCTGAAATAAGGATTCAAACCCATCTCTGACATCAAAGCCCATTGTCTTTTCACTCCAATATCCATCAGAGGAGCCCTGGTGGTACACTGGTTAAGCACTAGGCCGCTAACAGAAAGATTGGCAGTACAAACCCGAGAGCCACTCAGTGGGAGAAAGATGTGTCAGTCTCCTTCTGTAAAGATTACAGCCAAGAAAACCCAATGAGGAAGTTCTACCCTGTCACATGCAGTCACTATGAGTTGAAACTGACTAGACAGCACCTAAATAACACAACAATAGCAATCCATTAGAGAACCTTTTATATGTCCTATAATCCCCCTACTGGTTCAAACCCACCAGCCACTCCTCAGAAGGAAGATGGGGCAATCTACTTCCATAGTGATTCTGCCTCGGAAACCCAAGGAGGGGTCGCTATGAGTCAGGTCCGACTGGACAGCACATAACAACAACAACAACTTAATCCCCCTACAAGCTCAACATATAAATAAGTGCAAGTAATTAGAGCATTCAATTAACTAGAAACAGTGGTAATGTAGCATAACCTCCCTGGAAAGAAAGTCATCCCTTGTCAGTTTCTATCCTGATGTTGTCACTAAATAGACATGTGCTTATCTCTCTGTGGGCATCAGTGTCCTCATCTGACAAACAGGGGTGATGTCTCAAGACCGTTTTAGGATATTCAAGTACCAGCAAGGAGCACTTAATTATTTTCATTCTCTGACTTTTAAAATATATGAGTCTTTTCTACCACAACTATACTCCTATGCCACACTTTTGGCCACTACAGCCACTAGGGAGAGTCCCCTGTGGCCCCTACTTCTAAAGCTTGTTGTAGTGCCTCCCTAAGGCACTTCTGTATTTTCCCCTTCATGCTCAATGCCCCTGGCCAGATCTGAGTGCTTACTCCATAAAGATCTGTTGTTGGTATTGTGTGTTGTCAAATCTATTTCAAATCATTCTGACCCCACAGGGCAGAATAGAACTGCCCCACAGGATTTCCAAGGCTGTTATCTCTACAGAAGCAGACAGACATATCTTTCTCCCATGGAGCAGCTGGTGGGTTCAAACCACTGACCTTTCGGCTAGCAGCTGAGCTCTTAAAAACTGCTGTGTCACCAGGGCTCCTCAAAGATTTGTAGACTTTTAGGCATTTGCTTATTCCTTCCCTCCCATGCCTCCAGCTTTTTCCAGGATTTTCCCAGTGAAGCAAGCATTCCATTCCTAAAGAGGCTGGCAAGAGAGCTATGGTCAAGCAAGGTGTGAAATGAAAGAGTGGGTGCTGTCTGCTCTTTCACAGACCCTGTTTTTTGACTCAACTTCACACAACAGAACGAGAAGCCAATATTAATTAATGAGCAAGCTTAACAGCTTTACATCCAGACCAAGTTTCCTGTCTCCATGTGAATAATCAAAGCATTGTGGGGAAGGGGGAGAATCTGAACAAAATATTTCCTTGAATGCAAGATAAAATCTTTTCTTTATTATTCTACATCAAATTATATCTGACTCTGAGCTTTTGCCTGTCTAGATGGAAAAAAAAAAAATAGAATCTTAAGTTATGTGTGGAGGTCCTACACTCTTCCCAGAATGGTACTAGTGAATCAGGGCACTTAGACAATCTAGAATTTTGGTGGAATGTTCTCTGATCTTTAGTCTGTCATGGTGAACACCAAGATACTCTTTACATACACAGTCCATTAAAAGGAGGTTCATAGCATCCACCCCCTCCTTGCCCAGCCCAGTCATAGGGCCTTTACTTACTCCCATGATGCTTAGAGTTTCAACCAGGGTTCCATGTGTCACTTCCAACAAAGAACTTGCCCCTCCCAGAGTGCTGTGTGATGGCTGAACACTAGTCTCTTCCACTCTTGTGACCACCACAGCCAACAGAGAGAGTTCCCTGAGGCCCATGCTTCTCCATAGCTCCAGCTCTGCTGCCTAAGTCTGGAAAAGGCACAGTGATTCTCGAAGCCTAAATCACAGGTCCCCACTGTAGCTGCAGGGAGGTTGGGAAACAAGTATTAACTCGGTAACATCAGAAGTGTGAGGCTATTTCTACAACAATAACAAAATGACTAAAGTGTGAAGTAGGTTCTGTCTCTCACTGGGACATATAACATGGGAAATTGCCCAAACTGGGCATGGGGTTTAGTTGGCCAGGTAAAAAAGAACAACAAATGTCTACACTGCTTTTAACCTGTGGATTTTGGAGAAACCCCTTATCCTCTCACCCTCTGCATTGTTTGAAGATAAGGATAATAATACCTATTTCACAGAGTGAAAGCCCAGAAGGCCATGGCAAACCTGGGCACTCTTGCTTCCTTTCTGGCAGGGGGAGAGGGATTGAGACAATTGTAAGGAGTATGATGAGGAGCAAGAATGTCTTCATTATCAAAGCTAGGACCTAAGTTGAAAGTCATTCATTTATTAAAACTTGGAATGAAACTTCCTTTCCAACAGACATCACCAAGCAAAGAGGAAGACAGAGTCAGACTAAAAGAAAGGTAAAAGAGAAAAGAGATAGTGATCTAAAGTGAAGCATGTACACAGAACCAGAAGGAGGAACGTCAACACCTAGCACAGTCCTAAAACAGAGATCATCTTGCCTTAAATCAAGATTGTGTAACAGCTTAAACTTCTCACCAAGGGCTCCAAGTCACCTGATTCTCCCACATGCCTGTGAACTGTGTGTTAACCGTCAGATGGTGGCAAAAACAGCAGGGAACTTAAACAGTTAAGAATTAATGCATTTGAATTACGATATTGGAAAAGAATATTGAATATACCATGGACTGCCAGAAGAGCAAACAAATCTGTCTCCACTAAGCACAACTGATTGGCCTCATAGGATCATCCTCTGAGAAGCTACGTTGGCTGCATCTTAGTCTGAAACAATCTCTTCTCCATTTCTTCCATTTTCTTTTGGTGTGAGGTTTGTCCCACCAGTGCTACTCACATTGCCCATGAAAGGCACAGGGATGGGCATGAGGCAATGTGCTGCCCTATGGAGGCTGCATGAAGTTGATTGGAGACCATGCAGAGCTGGTTGCCCCAATGGCAGATAGAACAAGAGGCAGGTGAGACCAGGAAGGTCTGAAGTGATGCATGTAGTTGTTGTTGTTGTTGTTGTTGTTAGCTGCCATCAAGTTGGCACAACTCATGGCAATCTCATGTGTAATGGAATGAAATAACTGTCTGACTCTGTGCCTCCCCCATGATCAGTGGAGGATCAGACATTATGTGATCCATAGGGTTTTCACTAGCTGATTTTCAGAAGTAGCTCACCAACCATTTCTTGTTAGTCCATCTCAGTCTGGAAAGTTCACTGAAACCTGTTCAGCATCATAGCAACACACCTGACAGATGGATGGTAGCTGCTCATGAAGTACTTTGCCCAGGTCCCTCACATGGAAAGTGAGAATTCCACCAGTGAACCATCAATGTCTTCATGAAGTGATGCATTGTTGTTGTTGTTATGTACCATTGCGTTGGACCCAACACATAGCGACCCCTCCTTGGGTTTCTGAGACAGTATCACTATGGAAGTAGATTGCCCCATCTTCCTTCCAAGGAGTGGCTGGTGGGTTTGAACCACCAGCCTTCTGGTTAGCAGTCAAGTGTTTTAGGCACTATGCTACGAGAGCTCCTGAAGTGATGCATAAGAGCTGTCTAAGCCACTCCTTGGAAGGAAGGTTGGGCAAACTACTTCTGTAGTGATACTGCCTCGGCAACCCAAGGTGGGGTCGCTATTAGTCAGGTCCTACTCGACAGCACAGAACAACAACACAACAACAACAATATAGCAATTAAGGATAGAGAATGACAAGGGGAATAATGTCATAGACAAGATGATCAAAAAGGGTCACTCAAGGACAGAACTTTTGAGCTGAGATTTGAATGATAAGAGAGGATGAGCCTTGAGAATAACTGAGGCACAGCATTCCAGACAGAGAGAACAGCAGGTACAAGGCCCTGAGCAGGGAAAGTACATTATATATCTGAGGAATAGCAAAGAGGCTCAGGTGGTCAGAGGGAAGTTAGAGAGGGAGAAAGACATAGGAGCTGAAGTCCAACAGGTAGACCAGGGACAGACTGAGTAGGGCCTAAAGGCCTTTGGTAAGAACTTTGCATTTAATTCTAAATCCATTTCAAGTTTTAAACTGATTTAAAAGGATAACCCTGATTGCTTTGTGGACAATAGTAAAAACAGGGTCAGTAGATAAAGAGATTTGCAATAATTCAGGAGAAAAATAATGATGACCTTATTCAGGATAGTAGCAGTGGAGTTAGAGAGAAGTTGTCAGATTCCAGCCACATGCAGCTAACAGAGTATAAGCACAAGAGAGACCCAGAGAATAAAGGGAAAGACTGCAGATAATTGCATAAATAAAGGGTGGAGCCATCTGATGGCTGATGTTTCAAAGATGTTGAGAGTTGGGAAAAGGAGGAAGAAACAAGGACCAGAAAGTGGCAATGGGGAGCAAGAAGGGCCCCTACCCATCCCCAGACCCAGTGGTTTCAGAGGAGCATTTCTCAAGAACAACTAGCATTCAGTGAGAGCAAGAAAATGAAGGCAGTCTTAAGAAAAGAGCTTTAGATGTAAGAGATTTTGATGATGACAGTTTGAGAGTTCCAGAGGGCAAAGGACTTGAGAAATCAGAAAAGGATGGATGATTGGATAAGATTAGGGGAATTACAGAGCCACAAAAGAATGAGAGAATCTAGGGCCTCTTCTGGAGGTCTTTTTGAAGTGACCTAAGTAAACAGGGTTATTAAGACCTGGTGGGATTTGTCCTCACGGCTTCCTAAGGTGAGGTGGGTCATCACTTCTTTTTTTTTTTTTTTCAGCAGGCTTCACCTAGGGCCAAATTATACAATCTGGCATTCATGACAGGACTCCAATCACTTGAAAGGATCATCACTTCTAATTAAGCATCCTCAGGATGAGTCTCTTGGGCAATTTTTAGTAGAGTGTGGTGTCCTGAACAACATGAATATGTGGGACATGTGTGTCCCCTTAATTGATTTTATTAAAACATTCAAATAGCTACATTATCTATGGTAATTTTTCAATTCTTTATTTCCCATGATCCATCTCCTTTAAAACATGTTCATGAGCCTGTCCCTATGGGGAATAGAAGGGAGAACACTGCTAATTTATAAGCAGTGTTTGAAAAATTAATTATATTTGCAGCTTCTGGGAAAAACGATTAGTTCTTCTGGAGATGAAAGGGATAGAGAGAAAAAAAAAAGAAGAAGAAGAAATGGAAAATGAATGGAAAAGCTCCTTCGCTAAAGAGTAAGGAACTGACTGATTTGGAGGTAACTGTAAGTAAAGTGAAAAACTAGAATGACAAAAGAAAGATGATTGGTCGAGGAAGCTGGACATAGGGCACGGATCAGAACAGGAAGGCCCTCTACTCCTACAGTAACAGAGCGTGATCTAAAGAACTTCTGAGGTAGAACTAGATGGTGCCCAGCTATCACTGTCAACCACTCAGAAAGGGATTGGTTCAGGAGATCCTGGATAGAGTGGGAGAAAAGTGTGGAACAAAACTCAAAATCATAAAAAAAAAAAAAAAAGAGAGAGACCAGGCTTACTGGTCTTATAGAGGCTGGTGAAACTCCTAAGACTATGGCCCCTAGTCACCCTTTGGGCTTGGAATTGAACTCCTGTGGCTTCCAGACAAACAGTAGGCAGATATATAAGGTGAACATTTACACCAGACAGGTAACTCCTTAGAAAAATCAACCGTGGGAGATCAGAAGGGCAGTGTTTGCACAAGGAGACAGCTCAGAGAGCAGGAATGCACAGGAAAGAAGGACAGAGGGAAAAGGTAACCACAGGGAGGAAGGGGGTTGAGAGCTGTTACATTATGGGGATTGCAATCACTCTCATGAAATAAAATGTGCATGAAGTGCTATATGGAAAATGAAGTTGCTCTGTAAACTTTCACCCAAATCACAATTAAAAAGAACTTCTGAAGTATTTGGTGGATGTTTTGGATTCTCTATAGCATAGTGCTTAAGGCACTTGACTGCTAACCAGAAGGCTGGTGGTTCAAATCCACCAGCCACTCCTAGGAAGGAAGATGGGGCAATCTACTTCCCTAGTGATACTGCCTCAGCAACCCAAGGAGGGGTCGCTATGTGTCGGGTCTGACTCGATGGCACATAACAATAACAACATGGCTTATGTAACCTAGCTGTCTTTAGTTTCTTCAGTTGTCAGGATTGGTGCCCCTCCTTTCAATACCCCCAATATCATAATTAAGATACCCATTTTTAAATGCCACTAGAATTCAGTCTGTTCTCAAAATATTTCTGAGGCCCTTCAAGAGGTCTCCTGCTATTTGAAGACTAACAGACATCACTTCCTTCAGATGTTCTTAACCACCCCTATCAAGCTGGACTATAAAATTGTGGGAGTAGTAATATCAGTGGTAGCATTGTCAGAACCTATCTAACTTCAGGAGGATAATGTGAATCAAGATCAGCCCAAGGCTGCCCATGAGGTGGAGGTCAGACATACCTTTACCCTCCAACTTCCCCACCACCACCACCACCACCAGTTTTGACATCAGCCTTTCCCTCATGGCACTCTCTACTTCTGCAATGGCTGCACAGAACTCAGACCACACTTACAGTTAAGTGGTTTATTAAGGAGCAGGGTACAACTCAGGATCAGGATCACCAGGCTACATCTCAGGACAGGATGCAAGCAGGCAGTTTCCCTTCAGTGCAGGACAGCTCTCTGAGCTCCTCTTGGTCATGCAGATCTCCTTTCAGCCCCCTGAGGACAAGCTTCTCTTGGCCCTGCCATCTGTTGCCACTGGCTCTGCCATTGGGACCCTTCCAGGCCTTTTGCCATCTTCAGTGTTACAGCCCTTGTTACAGCTCTTCCAGGAGGCTCCTTGCCTCATCTTTCTGCTTCTTTTCTTCTCTTCTTTCTTCCTCCTGCTTCTTCTTGACACTTTTCTTCTTGCTTCTTCCTGTCTCAAAAACTTCAGTGGGGCTGGCTGCTTATATATTCAACTCCTTGTCCATTTCACTCCCACCAGAGCCACAAACTGACCAATCCCCTCTTAGAAGGCCACAGAGACTTCATTTACATAGTAGGCTACAACTTACCTCATATGTAGTCTATTGACCAACCCTACAAAGTGCATACCAACCACAGCATAGACCACAGCCCAGAGCCAGACAAAACGTCAACTTGTTTACTACATACCCAGGAATTATTGATCAACCTGGACAAAAGTAACAAATCCTCTAGGGTAGAAAATAGTGCAAAGTTAACTCCAAAGGGCTTAGAAGAAAAAATCTCTCAAGCTTGTTTTCCAAAGAAACAATGCAAAAGGCTACATAAAGGAATTCATTTTACCATGACCCCTTCCCTCTGTTCCTATAGACCCATATAAAATTACAGTAACAGAGGTTAATGGTTAAGTGCACAGCATTGAAGCCAGACTGCCTGAATTCAAATCTCAGCTCTTGCTTCTTCCTAGTTAAATGACCTTGGGTAAGTCCCGTCATCTCTCCATCATCAGTTTCCTGATCTGTAGAATGAGAAAAATAATAGCACTTATCTCAGGCTTGGTGCAATGATTAAACATATTAATATGTGCAAAGCTGCTGCTAAAGTGTCAGCTTGAAGGTAATACTCTATAAGCATACAATATAATCAACTCCACAAAAAAAAAACAACAGCAGCAATATGGCATTGTGTCCCCAAAAAGAAGAATTCACAGGTCCAGGAAGCAGAAGAGTTCCCATTTACCATTATTCCCAATGATCCACTGGGAGGCATTGTGTAGGATTTGAGATCTTGGTCTCCCAAAGGAGCCGTTCTTGCCAGTGTCACAGCCATTAAGCTACAAGCTATGACTTTGGACCTCTCATGTCTAGGAAGCAGTGGGTGTAAAGAGTAGTCACCATCTTGGTAGGAGTACTTGACATTGACCAGCTGGAAAACATAGGTTGCTGTTACAAAACAGAGGTTGAGGAGAGTAGATAAAGAAACCATTTGTGTAGAACTCTTTTTGTGGATATATAAAACTATATATGATATTTCTTTTTAGCAATACTAGAAAACCAAGACAGCCAATCTACAAAGAACAATAACACTTGTCAATTCTGTGAAGCCTTTAGGGCAAGATTCCTCACTCTCCTTTCAGCCTCAACATGTCCTCCAAACACCATTTGGTAAACCATGGTTCCTTGACCCACTTTTTAGGCAAAGTAGAGAACCATGTTTGGCACTGTGTAAGAGTCACACTCTGAAGTCGAACAGTCTGGCTCAACTTTTGTTCCAGCATTTGAGAACTGATATTTTTAAAGATGAGATATTAGGACATGTTGTTTATGCTCATAGAAATAATCCAGAAGAGAAAAGAAATTGACAATATGGTTTTACACATCCACAAGAAGAGCTGCACACAAATGTTTGTAGCAGCTCCATTCACAACGGCCAAAAACTAGAAGCAACTGAAATGTCCATCAACAGTTGAATGGATAAACAAATTGTAGTATATCCATGCAATAGAACACTACTTGGCAATAAAAGTACATGAATTATTATTGATACATGCAAAAACTTAGATGAATCTCACAAATATTATGTTGAGCAAAAGAAGCCAAACACAAGAATATACATACTGGATGATTCCATCTATATGAAATGCTAGAAAAAGGTAAATATAATATATAGTCAAAGAAATCAGATCAGTGAGTGCTGGGGCCAGAGTGTATGGGAAATTGACTGAGATGGGACACAAGGGAACTTTTGGGGGTAATGTTCTAGATTTTAATTGTCATGGTTGTTACACAGGTGGTATGTATCTATCGAAATGTTTTGAAAGGCCAAAAATATCCCCTAAATTCTTCTTAAATCTGAACAATAGTTTAGCTTAACTAGTAAAAAGATGTCTGCCTTGAGCACTGTTCTTTTAACAACAAAAAAAAAAAAATCAAACTCATTGTCATTGAGTTGATTCCGACTCATAGTGACCCCCTTTGGGTTTCCGAGGTGGTAAATCTTTACAGAAGTAGATTGCCCAGTCTTCCTTCCTCAGAGTGGCTGGTGGGTTTGAACTGCCAACCATCAGGTTAGCAGTTAAATACCTTAGGCACCACATCATCAGAGTTCCTTTCAGTAACTATCTATATAGGATCAAAGTGACAACAGCAACTTGAAAGATTAGATAAGAGCCTTAGGGGCAGTGAGTTTTTGTTAATCGAGGAGGAGCAACCCAGAAAAGGAGGGTGAGAATGGCTTCACAATTCGTAATCATTGTCACTGAATTGTACCCGTAGAAACCATTGAATTGGTGTAGGTTTTGCAGTGAATATTCTCAACAAAAGCAACAACAAAATAAATAATTTTTAAAAAAGAAAACTCGTTGAAAGTTACACTTGATGTATATGTATGTTATTGTATGTAAACTATAGGTTAGTAAACATAGACATTTTGAACCATTGGAGGTCCCAAGCAGAGGAGGGATGGTTTTACATATTGAATTTCTGATAATAAATTGTATGAGCAAGAAATTCTGTAGCTTTATAAAACAGCTGAAGTATATGAACAGGATGACCTCCTACATCTTTAGTTGTTTCACATGTCCTTTGTTGTTGTTAGGTGCTGTTGAGTCGGACTCAACTCATAGCAACCCATCCTTGGGTTTCTGAGGCAGTATCACTACGGAAGTAGATTGCCCAACCTTCCTTCTAAGGAGTGACTGGTGGATTTGAACCATCAGCCTTCTGGTTAGCAGTCAGGTGCCCTAGGCACTACGCCACCAAAGCTCCTATGTCCTTTGTTACTTTATACCAAATGTTACATAATAGCCTAGATAACCAGTGTGGCAGTTAAGGTTGTGTGTCAATTTGGCAGGGCCATGGTTTCCAGCGGCTGGGCAGTTGGATGTAATTACTCCTCATGATGAGACTGTAATCACCTCCATGCTAGAATCTGCTGTGAGCAGCTGAGTAGTTGCCTGTGGGCTGTGGCCTCTTCCAATATATATGGAGAAGCTTTGAGAAAGGTCTCTAGCTTTGGGCACATTTGGATCTTGCATTTGGCTGACTCATCATCTCCAGTTCCAGACTTGAACCAGTGGTCTGCCACATTGCCTGCCAATCTTGGGATTGTTCCTGGACTTGAACTGCTGATTTTGGGACTTTGCCATTTTACCTACCAACCTTGGGCTCATCAGAGTCAATAGCCAGCAGCTGCCTGAATTAGGAGACGTTCCTAGCTTCAGTGGGCCTGGAATAAGAGACAGAACTGAAATCCAAGGTTGAGGGGTGTTCACCCAGCTCCTAGACCTGGCACTCTGAATTCAGACTTCTAGCCTCCTAGACTGTAAGAGAATAAATGTGTTTGTTAAAGCCATCAACTTGTAGTATTTCTGTTATAGCAGCACCAGAGAACCAAGACATCAGTCTACAAAGAACAATAACATGAACACTTGGCAACTCTGTGAAGCTTTTAGGTGAAGATATCTCACCTTCCTCTCAGCCCCAACATGTCCTCCAAACAATCACTTGGTAAACCATAGTTCCTTGACCTACTTTTTAGGAAAAGTGGGGAGGCATGTTTGGCACTGTGTAAGAGTCACACTTTGAAGTCAAACTGTCTGGTTCAACTTTTGTTCCAGCATTTAAAACTGGTATTTTAAAAGATGATTGCTATTAGGGCATGTTGTTTATGCTCATGGAAATAATCCAGAAGAGAAAATAAATTAACAATGTAGAAAACAATGGGGCAGGAGCTTAGTGCACAGGGGGAGGGGTTGGCCTTAGATAGGAGCAAGGATAGCCCCCACTGTAAGAAGAAATGCAGGGTAAATGGGGTTCTGATGCTGGTGGTGGAGTTGGTGGTGAGAAGATGAACAAGTCTCTTCTTCAGCTTCTGTTATCTCCATGAAATCACCTGAGTGAGGAAGGTACAGGTAGTGTTCAGGATTGAGAGAAAGAAGGTGTGAAAGAGAAATCCTAGGAAAACAGAGGAGTGAATTGACTAGAAAAACAGCAGGCAGCACTGAGCCCTCACTTGATACTTGTAGTCATAAATGTAGAATGAGAGAGCTATTTGCATGGTTTGGGTGTTTTTCTCCAGCTCACATGCAATTGCTTCTGTACAGGCAGGAAGTAAACAGTTTAACAAAGCGTGAAGTTTTACCAGAAGTCCCTGTGCGGCACAAACGGTTAAGTGCTTGGCTACTAACCAGGAAACTGGCAGTTCGTAGGCACCTTGGATGAAAGGCCTGTTGATCTACTTCCGAAAGATAACAGCCATTGAAAGTCTATGGAACACAGTTCTACTCCGATACGCATGGGGTCACCATGAGTCACAACTGACTTGATGGCAACTGTTTTTTGTTTTGGGGTTTTTTTTTTTTTTGGTTGGGGTCTTACCAGGGTAGTACAACCCAGAAGAGAGGGAGCAAGAGAGGTGAGGAGGAGGACTTATACAAGGAAATCGTAATGGATGTTGGAGTCTAACCTGAATAAGGAAGGAAGTGAGGACTTAAATTTGACTTTCTAATTGTTACCTGGTCATACTGCAGGTGAAGTGGTAATTTAATGAAACTTGGGATTTTTTTGTTTGTTTGTTGTTTGCTTGTTTGGGTATTTTGTTTCAAATGGGATTTGACTATAGGCTCAGTGACACTTATAAAATAACTTGATTCCTTTAAGCAAGCTGACAACAAGCTTTTATCCTGGACCTATTGTTACTCTCTGGGATTAGATAATTACTGGTTAGTATTGGCTGTTATAAAACTAATCTAATCAAAATTAAGGCACAAGTGAATCAATTTTACAAATATTGTGCGGTTTTGCTGGCTTAAGAACTCCTTAAAAACATAGGAACTTTTAGATTTTATCTCCTAAGTCTTGTATAGCACCAGAAAGTCTTTTATAGTGTCTCCAAGTCTCAGTTTCCTTATCTGTAGAGTTATAGCTTCTACTTCACAGAAGTGCAAATTAGATGAGATAATGGAGATAAAAGTGCTTGGCAAAGTATCTGGCACCTAGTTCTTAATCAATGCTAGCTTTTATTATCATTGATTTCTACATAAGTCAATTAGCTCCAACCATGTAATAAAATGTACCCTTCTAACTTAACCAAAAAATCCTTTCTTTCTCCCTTTTTCCTTTCAACTCTGATTTTGTTGAGGGTACCTGGTCAGTCATTAGACTCAGTTCTGGCCAGAAGTATTAGAGGGAATTGTTGGAGAAAGTTCAAATAAAGTAAAGTTGAGTCAATTCTAATAACATGGATGGAGTAAATCTTTTGGAATCTTCATTTGCTGATAGGGTATGACTCAAATTGAGAAAAAACAGCTGAAAACATCCATTAATAATTGGAACATGGAATGTACAAAGGATGAATCTAGGAAAATTGTTGTTGTTAGGTGCCGTTGAGTCAGCTCCAACTAATAGTGATCCTGTGTACAATAGAACAAAACACTGCCTGGTCCTGCGCCATCCTCACATTCCTTGCTATGCTTGAGCACATCATTGCAGCCGCTGTGTCAGTCCATTTCATTGAGGGCCTTCCCCTTTTCTGGTGGTGTAGTACCTTAGGCATTTGACTGCTAACCAGAAGGCTGGTGGTTCAAACCCACCAGTCACTCCTCAGAAGGCAGGTTGGGCAATCTACTTCCATAGAGATACCACCTCAGAAACCCAAAGAGGGGTTGCTATGAGTTGAAATCAACTCGAAGGCAGTGAGTTTGGTTTTTTGGTGCTACTTTACCAAGCACGACATCCTTCTCCAGGGAATGGTCCTTTATGACAACATGATCAAAGTAGATGAGACGAAGTCTGGCCATTCTCACTTCTAAGGAGCATTCCAGCCGTGCTTCCTCTAGGACAGATTTATTCATTCTTCTGGCAGTCCATGGTACTGCCACAATTCTAGGAAAATTAGAAGTTGTCAAAAATGAAATGGAATGCATAAAGATCGATATCCTAGGCATTGGTGAGTTGAAATGGTCTATATCGGTCATTTTGAATCAGGTAATAATGTGATATATTATTCCA
>NW_006921618.1:10215941-10217592 GCF_000298275.1 Orycteropus afer afer | reverse complement strand
AGTAGCAGTCAAGAAATCAGATGACATATTGCACTGGGCAAATCTGCTGCAAAAGACCTCTTTAAAGTGCTAAAAGATGTCTCTTTGAGGACTAAGGTGCACCTAAACCAAGTCATAGGAGCTCTGGTAGCGTAGTGCTTAAGGCACTTGACTGCTAACCAGAAGGCTGGTGGTTCAAACCCACGAGCCACTCCTCGGAAGGAAGGTTGGGCAATCTACTTCCGTAGTGATATTGCCTCAGAAACCCAAGAAGGGGTTGCTATGAGTTAGATCTGACTCCATGGCACATAACAACAAACCAAGCCATGGTATTTTCAGTCACCTCATCTGTGTGTGAAAGCTGGACAAGGAATAAGGAAGACTGAAGAAGAGTTGATGCTTTCGAGTTGTGGTGCTGGTGGAGAATACTGAAAATACCATGGACTGCCAGAAGAACTAACAAAGCTGTCCTGGAGGAATTGCAGCTGGAATGCTCTTGGAAGCTAGACTGGCCAGATTTCGTCTCACATAGTTTGGTCCTGTTGTCAGAGGGGATAATTCCCGGGAGAAAGATATCATGCTTGGTGAAAGAGGAGGGTCAACAAAAAAGGTGAAGGCCCTCAATGAGATGGATTGACACAGTGGCTGCAACGATGGGCTCAGGATAGCAGGATTGTGAGGCTGGCACAAGACTGGGCAGTGTTTTGTTCTGTTGTACATAGGGTCGCTATGAGTCAGAGCTGACTTGACAGCATTTAACAACAACAACAACAACATGACATATAATAGGTAATCAATAAATGTTTTAATAAATTAAGTGTCCAAAATATCTTGGAAAATATCAATGTAGAAACAATAGCTCTGCTGTAGCGTACAGTAGATGTGTCAAATCACTTGATCACTTTGGATGTTGATGGATGCAAAAATAATCCTTTTATGGCCTTTCATAAAAATAACAGTTCATTTATTTAAACAGTACTTGAGTCCCTGCTACTGTTTGGCAGTGTGCTACATGCCAGAGACCTTCTAACAAAAGGTGCTTCCAAGTTTAATCTAATAGAGCAGAGAATGGTTCTCTTAGTAGGATGGGAGGATCCCTCAAGGGCAGCGGCAAGATCAAAACCATCCTAATGCATTGCCTTTTTCATGCTCATTCTCTCAGAAATGTAGAATGGCATTTAGAGGCTACATGGTGTGATACAAGGTGGTGGGATTCGTGCTTGTGTGTTCTTGTGTTTTTAAATTTTCTCATTTAACTTCTAATTCAGTAAATATTAATAGATGTAACCCACATAAACAAAGGTCTTTGGGGTCTTCCCTAATTTAAAAGTGTAAAGAGATTATGAAACTGGAACATGCAAACAAAGAGTACACTGCAGATGACAGGGAGACTACAATGTGGAAAGTTTGGGAATGACCTTTACCAGGAGGTAACAGTGTAAATAGGTAGAGGAGCAAGGACGCCCCAAAACTCAGAAGGGTGCGGGCAAGAAACATCCAGGACAAAGATACTCAAGGAGGGTGGAAGGCATGATGAATGCTCTGGAGATAAACCCATCTCTATGCAGGGGCAACACTTTCTTTCTTTTTGATTCCAACTCACAGTGACCCTGTAGGACAAAGTAGAACTGTTGTATGAATGACAAGGCCCTTAACCACTGTCACATAGCAT
>NW_006921618.1:10213482-10214946 GCF_000298275.1 Orycteropus afer afer | reverse complement strand
TGGCATAACATACTACACAAAACATTGTTCCACCTCTTACTTTGTCAAGTAGCAACTGGGATCTTAAAAGCCTACAAGCTGCCATCTAGATGCAATAATGGGTGTCTCATCTAGAGCAAAGAAGAATGAAGAAAACCAAAAATTCATGGAAACAATTAGTCCTAGCGACTAATTGGACTCTCTCCACTCAGTATAATGTTGGCTGTTGGTTTTGCATAGATGCCTATTCTGGTTACCTAGTGCCACTCTGACGAGAAATATACCACAAATGGGATGGCCTTAACAAACAGGAGTTTATTCCTACAATTTGGAGGCTTTAAGTCCAAGTTCAAAGTGCTAAGCTCTAGGGGCTGGGTGAAAGCCCCTCAACTTTGGGGTCCAGCTCTGCCTCCTGCTCCCAGACCACTGGAGCTAGAGGCATTTCTTCACTCAGCTGCTGGCTGCTGAGGCTGAGAAGCCCCAAGGTTGACAGGTAAAAAGGCACAGTCCCGATGTTACCAAACCACACAGCAGGCCATTAACTTAAGTCCATTTAAGTCCTAAGGTCAGCAGAGCATAGCAGGCTAAGGAGCAACGACACAGCTACATGCAGGGTCCAGGCGTGCCATGTTCTAGAGACCATTCTCAAAGCTTCTCCTTATGTATAGGAAGCAGACCACATACCCAAAGGAAGCTACTCAGCTGCTCACAATAGACGATTACATGGATCACATGGAGTTGATTACCAGTCTCATCATGGGGAATACTACATCTAGCTGCCCAGCCACTCAACCAGGCCTAGCCAAGTTGACACACAAACATAACCACCACGATGCCTTTTATTATGTTGAGGAATGTCCCTTCTATTCCTATTTTTCTGAGAGTTTTGATCAGGAATGGATGTTGGATTTTATCAAATGCCTTTTCTGCATCAATTGATATGATCATGTAGCTCTTTTTCTTTGTTTTATTTATGTGGTGGAAAATATTGATTGTTTTTCTAATGTTGAACCATCCTTGCATACCTGATATGAACCCCATTTGGTCATAATGAATGATTTTCTTGATATGTTATTGGAGTCTACTGGCTAGGATTTTGTTGAAGATTTTTGCATCTATGTTCATGAGGAATATTGGTCTGTAGTTTTCCTTTTTAGTGATGTCTTTGTCTGGTTTTGGTGTCAAGGTTATGCTTGCTTCATAAAATGAGTTAGGGAGGATTCCATTCTTTTCTATGTTTTGGAACAGTTTGAGTAGTATTGGTATCAGTTCTTCTCTGAATTTTTGGTAGAATTCTCCAGTGAAACTGTCTGGGCCAGGACTTTTTTTTGTTGGTAATTTTTTGATAACCTGTTCAATTTCTTTTTGTTATGGATCTGTTCAACTTTTCCACATCAGTCTGTGTTAGTTCAGGTAAGTGGTATGTTTCTAGAAATCTGTCCATTTCTTCCAGATTTTCAAATTTGTTGGAGTACAGTTCTTCAT
>NW_006921618.1:10175614-10211414 GCF_000298275.1 Orycteropus afer afer | reverse complement strand
CAAATCTTGGACAATTTTCTCAGTGGTTTTATTTTTCTCTTCTTGTTCTGAAATTCCAATGACATGTTATTCTTTTTGATTGTATCCCACATGAACCTTAGGCTTTCTTCATTTTGTTTTGATCTTTTTTCTGATTGATCCCTTTCCAAAGAAGAATTTAGGTATTTGTCTTCAATCTCATTAATTCTGCCATTCATTGCATCAATTGTACTCCTTTGCCCTTTCAATGTGTTATCTATTTCTGGCAATTTAGAATTAATCTTCTGGATTTCTATCTGTGGATTTAGAATCATTTCTAATTTTTCATTTGTCGTTTTGTTCTTATATTTTCTTCAAAAATTCTTCTAGGGATTTGTCTGTGTTTTCAGTGATCTGTCTCTCAATCCTTTGAAGATACCTAAATATAATTCTTTTGAATTCTTTATCAGGGAGTTCCAATGTTGTTTCTTCCTCAAGGATGTGTTCTGGGTCTGTATCCTGCTCCCCTGTTTCTACCACTTTATCTTGCTTCTTTGTGTGTACTTTGATGGTCTGTTGTCTCCATGACATTGTGACGTTGTTGTATTTAGATCTTTGTTAACTGTTTGTGAAGAGCAGCTAAGGGTGAATCAGGCTCTTCTTGGGGGTTGTCTATCATAGGCCCATTGGTGGAGAAGGAGGTGGTGACTCTCACTCAGTAAGTGAAGCTGTAGGAGGTGTGGGTGTAGTTGTGTCATATGGGGACTGTTGCTGTCTCCCACTCAGTTAGACAAAACTAACAATTGAATAACCATCAAAAATGTAAAAGCAAACGGACAAAAAACGTACCATGAACACTAACCAAAAAAGAGAAAAGGGAATAAAACAAATACAAAACAAAACAAAAAACACCACAATATCTGAGGAGAGGGCAATAAGAGAAAAAAAGTAGACAAGGAGAATAATGAAGAAAAAATGGGAAAAATGCAAAAAGAAAAACAAGGAATGGGGTTACACAGAAGAAAGAAAAAAAAAAAAAAATAGAACCAGAAACAGGGAAAAGAAAAAAAGCTGAAAACTAGCACCTGGGAAGGGAAGAATAAAGAATGATAATGAAAAGGACAAAAGTAATAATAATAGTAGTCATTTTGAAACAGACAAAAACAAACAAACTAAAAAAAGAAGAAAAAAAAAATCTGGACTGTGCGGGGCAGGGCACCCAGGCTCTGTGGGAGCACACAGACTGGGATGGAATTCCTGCCAGCCTAGAAGGTGAGTGGGAGCGAGAGATAGCAGTACCTGTTCACCAGAGGATGTGAGATTTAAGAGTAACAAGGGGAATGTTGCACCTTTCCAGTAGTCCGTGTGTCCTGTGTGTCCCGGAGGTCCTTGCGGTTCCCAGCAAACGGAGCCTGTTCTCAAGTCCCTGGAATCACTACTCGGCAACAATGAAGCCGTCTGTGCCATCAGGATTGCTGACAGACTGCAGCTTCGTATGTCTCCTTTTTTTGGTATTTTCGTGCAAATTCTTCTGCTAGTTGGAGTTTAGTCCACTTCTTTATCCTCCCTTTCAAAGCTCAGGGGTCCAGGATTATGTTCTGTATCTGTGTTAATTGGTTCCCCTTTTCTTTGTTGAAGATGGTCTGTGCAGTCTTTCTGCCTATTCTGCCATCGTACTGGAACTCCTGAAAAGGTTATGGTTTTTAAAAAGAATTGGGCTAAGGAATAAGGGGGCTTGAGGAATGTTGATAATGTCTTCTTGTTATCAGGAAGTGTTATCGCCTCCTTGTGAACTTTCTGTCACTCTGGTCAGTGATTAAAACCTGCTTTAGTCAGAATTGTTTGTAAACTCTTCATACTTGTCAGGGAAGATTAACTCTAAACCAAACCAAACTCACTGCCATCCAGTCGATTCTGACTCACAGCCACCCCCTTTGGGTTTCCAAAGCAGTGAATCTTTACGGAAGTAGATTACCCTGTCCTCCCTCTGTGGAGTGGCTGGTAGGTTTGAACGACCAGCCTTCTGGTTAGCAGTCAAATGCCTTGGCACTACGCCACCAGAGCTCCCAAGGTTAACTCTAGAGGAGGGGGAAATGTGAAAGTGGGAACACTCAAGCCTCTTAGCTGGGGATGTCGCTGTTTCTTCTTTCTTTGGTTGCTTGGTGTCTCTTTTCAGGGCTCCTCACTCCATAAACCACAGTTGTCAGCTAAAAATGGGCAGTGGGTTTACATCACATGCTCAAAGGAAAGAAAACAACCCAGACTGTGTGATTAACTTATTTACCTACAAGGAAAGAGAGGAAAAAGAAAGATATAAAATTAACCAGCATGGTTAATGTCTACCATAATCATAGCTGTTAATTTGTTATAAAAAACCATAAAACCAAACTCACTGCCATTGTGTCTTTACGGAAATAGATTGCCCAGTCTTCCTTCCCTAGGGTGGCTGGTGGGTTTGAACTGCCAGCATCCTGGTTAGCACTCAAATTCTTTAGGCACTACGCCATCACAACTCCTTATTTAATTTGTTATACTTCTTAATTTCTCAGCAAGATGGCTTCTCTAGTCCTTCAACAGAACTTCCTCCATAGTTTCTAAGCCTTTAATCTGTAGGGATCCCTGGTGGCATAGGAGACCTAGTTAAGGCCAGGCTGCTAACTGTCAGGTCTGTGGTTCAAACCCACCTGTCTCCACAGAAGAAAGATGGGAGAAAGGTATGGCAGTCTACTTCTGTCAAGATCAATACCTTGGAAACCCTATGGGGCAGTTCTACTTTCTCCTACAGGTAGCTGAGTCGAAATTGACTAGACTGCAGTGAGTTGCTTTTCTCTGCTTAAGAAGTCTGCCTCATCTTTCTCCCACAGAGTGGCTGGTGGCGGTTAAACTAACCGCCCACCTTTCGGTTAGCAGCCAAGCGCTTAACCGTTGCGTCACCAGGGTTCCTACATTCAATACAATAGGCTGTAAGTTCTTCCCATGTGGTCAGGGATCTAATAAAAGCCAGGGCATAACTTAGACCGGGCAGGAAATTTTATGGCAATGGTCCATAAATATAATGGTTTTTTGTTTTTTTTTTTCCTCCAGCTAATGATAACTGTAAAGGATTAAAACATCTGCTTCCAGGCTTGGGGCCTAGACAAGGCAGAAAAGAGCGGGAAAATACTAAAGAAAGCAAGCGCGGGTTGCGAGAAAAAAAAGAAACAGCGAAAGAAGCCAATGAATGAGACCGAGACTATGGCGCGCACCCCAGCCGTCTCCACGCGCAGGCGCACGGCTCGTGATCTCGCGGGAAAAAACCATTGCCGGACCCGGCGTTGCGCGGAGGTAGGGCGGGGTAGAGGCGGGAGTGAAGTCTCGCGAGAAGAGGAGGTCGCCGTAGCGGAGCTTTCTGGCTGTGTCTGTGTGTTTGAGACTCCACCGTAGGACGCGCGGACGGTTTGCGCAGCCCGTTAGTGCCCCTGGCCGAGATTCAGTCCGGAGACATGTCCCGCTACCTGCGTCCCCCCAACACATCTTTGTTCGTGAGGAACGTGGCTGACGACACCAGGTTTGTACAGGGGAGGTATGCCGAGTATACTGTGGGGGGCCGCAGGCGTACGGAGAGGTTCAGAGCAGCGGCGGCGCTAGGCCAGAGGAGGGGAAGGGATGAAGATGGCGGGTCCTGCGTCGGCTTTGGCGCCCGAACTAGGCCGCGCTATCGGCCTCAACTGCCGCTTCAGAGCGAGGGAGGAGCCCCTGGCCCACGCTGGGCCGCTGTGAGGAACGCGGGCCGCGTGGCGGCTTTTTCAGTTTCCCCTCCCCCTCCGTAGTTTGGGGGCCCGTTCCTCCCCCTTTCCTCATGGCGCGTGCAGCGCTGTTCATCGCCCAGACTCAGCGCACCATTGATTTGAAGTTCACGTTCTTTGGGGTGCACGCCCCCTTGGCCCAGAGATTTTGTTTTCCTCTCAACAAAAACAAAAATAAGATTATTTTGCACTGGAATAATGGGATCGAGGGAGAGGATTGTGGCGGAGCATTTTATAGTTTTTAAATACGTTTGTGGTTTTTAATCTGTTGGGAATGTTTAGAGAAAGAGAATGTTGAGATTTGGAGAATTAAATGTTCCCATTGAATCGTGCGAAGTAGCCATTCCCATTTCCTTGGAATTCTGGTCGTTTGAGAAGACGGGTTTAGGAAACCTATACCGTGAAGGCATTGATAATTAAATTATATTAATCCTGCCTGCAGTTTAAATAGCCTTTGTTCCCACCAATTCCCTTAATTACTTCGAATTGCTTTCACGATACTTTGGAAAGTATAAGACTTCGTATTTCACAAATCATCAGTCTTTGTTGGTTTGTTGTAGCCGTGTGTGGTTAAGCGGTTTTTTGTCCTAGCTTTAAGTGAAAGAAAGCAGTAGTAATTAGTCTCTAGAAAATTTTCTCCTTTATCATCTTTAGCATTTATTATTTAAGGAGTTACATATGTTTGAGGATTTTGTTTTTTTCAAACATCCACACCTTGTCTCTCCCTGTTGCTAAAATTTTGGGCAACAAAAGTATATTTTTCACAGTTCCAGAGCTGATTGGATGCTGTAAAAAAATAATAACAATAGAGACTTATCTACAACCTAATTCTGTATTTCTCGTGAAAAATTAACGATGTTGATAAAAATAATAGTAAATTATGATCAAGTTTCTATCTGCCTGTTTTCCTGATCTGTTAATGTGAAATAGAAATAGATACTACTGTTTTTTATCAATATATTTTCTTGTAAGCTGCATTTTATGTTACAAATTCTTAGATCCTATAGCTTTCATTAAGGAGCCTTGGTGGCACAGTGGTTACAGTGCTCGGCTGCGAACCAAAACGAACGATCTGAGTGCAGTTCAAACGCACCATCCACTGTGGGAGCAAGATGTGGCAGTCTGCTTCCGTAAAAATTTACAGCCTCGGAAACCCTATGGGGCAGATCAACTCCATGGGTTTGGTTTTTATCACTTTAACAAAAAGATACGTTGCCTTACATTTTTGTATATTAGTTCTTAAAGTTTGTTTTTAGGTTGAGATTTAGAAGGCTTGTCTTTCAGATTGCTCAGGAACACAGCTGAGACTTACGGGTCACACATTCCCATTTTATTAAACCACAGTCTCCCTTCATTGATTGAGATAGTACAGAATGATACTTATTTCTTACCCAAAAAAAAACCTCTTAAGGACATGAACATAAAAATTTGGGATCTTTTTATGATGTTTTAGGTCTGAAGATTTACGTCGAGAATTTGGTCGCTATGGTCCTATAGTTGATGTGTATGTTCCACTTGATTTCTACACTCGACGTCCAAGAGGATTTGCTTATGTTCAATATCCTTTCTTCAGATGGCTGATTAGTGAGGGGTGTTGAAGTTTGAAATTCAAGTTTAAGTAAGAGGTAACATCTAAAAAGTAGTTTGTTTTTGTCCTCTAATAAATGTCTTGTCTTCACATTTTTTGAAAATTAACTCACACATTGCTCTATTTCTTAAAGTTAATCCAAAAATAATGAAAGTATTTAAATTCCCATCCATGCTACTGAAACTCAAATCAATAATTATAATACATGATTTAAATTTGAATACATTCTGGTTGCTGCTACCTTTAATGTAAGTCATATTAAAAGATAATGTGTTCTTGTGCTTAGCAGTGTAAAGTTTGGTATTCTTGTTTGTTAATTTGAATCACTTGATCAAAGAAACAAATTGTATAAAAATGAGGTCAACTTCTTTAATATTGTCCCCTAATTTGCTGTCCTCTGTTGTTACCTCAGAGAATGTAAAGCTGTACAGTTATGGCGACCCCAAAGAGAAAGCATGAAAGAACCTTTAGAGTAGAGTTCAACACTTAAGGCAAGTAGACAAGCCAAAGACCTCTTAAGGATCAGGCTTGAAGAGAAGGGAAAGTTTGGGAAAAGAAAAAATAAAGAAAAGCTGGAAGAAGGACAAGCCTAATGGGAGACAAAGCCTCGCTTTATCTACAAAGGGGGAAAAGGTTGTTTTTCAAAGTTAAAGATAAAGCCATCTGTCATTTTTGGCCAAGCATCTCATGACAAGTCCTTCTGACAAGCACTTAAAGAGTTAAAGGTCAAGATGAAGTTGAATGATGGCCAAGATTAAAGGAGTCATACCTGATGTATCCTACAGAATAACTATTTTCCTTTTTTTCATTTATTTATGTTTTGTAAGCAGTTAACTTTCAAAATTATTCTGGTTTGGTCTAGTGACAAAACCTGTAACTTGATTTGTGTGGGCCTTTGATGTTGTGATTGTGGTCTTGTATAAATGCACACTCTCTTAAGCTTGTCAAGTTAAAGTGTACCAGAATGTAATATTGTTAAGCTTAAACTCGGTATATTTCTGTTTTGGACCGAGTGATCAGCTGCCACAGGGTGGCAGGCAGTGCTTTTTGAAGTAGCATGAGGTTCTGGGGTTAGGCCAACTCCACAGAACTGTGCTTAAAGGGGAGACAGGTGCATATACTGGGCAGTACTTGGAAATAGCTCTGGTGGTCTTATAAGATCAGAGCCACTAGAAATACTACCTGTCTATAGATAGATTTTTAAAGTGGCTGTGAGATGAGAGACACATATAGACTCCACATTTCAGAAGCTTTGCTCTATGAAACCTGCTGGCCCTGCAGTGCTTTAGCACATGCAATCAGTTGTCCCTGAACGTTTCCCAGAAGGCCACCTCCGTAGGGCAGGTACCTAATCAATGACTAAAGGAAAGCTTGACCCAGAGTTCCAGATGACATTATTTCCTGCCCCTTCAGTGAGATCATCTTGCAACAACAAAGGCTTGGACTGTGGACCTCAGGCTAGGAAGAATTTTAATTGTTTGAATTCAGTAGGTTTCTTGAAACTTAAAAGTTAGCTAAGTCTAATGAGACTGATCTTATGGGGAAAGGCCAAAAGCTGCTCCTGCAAGATCAGTGATCAAGGATAAAGGATAGTGTGGAAACTGGTTGCGAAGCTCTGTTACAGAAAGAAGTAAGTTACATCTGGCATAGTAAATAAAGGTAATGATTTAACCTGGTTTGGGGGTGACCTGGGAACCAATAGTTTTAGTCAGGAGTATATGATAACTTGAGCCAGAAAAAGGTTGTTACCTAAAGGAGAGTTATTCATTCATTCATTCATTCATTCATTTTAATGTGCATACCATAAGCTTTTCTATGGTTTTAAAATACTGTAGTTGAAAGGAATAGGTAATAGCTTTGTTTATGGAAAGACCCTAAAGTGCAAATTTTGCCATAGCTGGCATCAGAGTGATTGATACTTGGCTGTCCCTACCTCTTTACCTAACACCATTCTGTTAGCCTTCTCTTCCTATCCCTGGGTAAACAGGTAAAGTAGAACCTTGCCATGGTCCATCCAGCCAGCCCAGGATTCTGTTACTAAGGGTAGCACCAGAAGATTTATTAACCTTGTTAATAATTTTTATAATTCTCTTGATCTAATTCCTTTTTAAAATTACTATATTCTGTCTCTTGGGGAAACAGAATAGTATACTCACAAGTGAGCCTACTCCTAATTATTTTAGAGCCCAGCTGCAGTAAGCTTGAGGGGGGGGAGGGAGTCACTTAAAGCATTCAATGTTCTAAACTCCCTTTGCCTTTTCATGTTGGAAGCCCAATAATGATTGAGGACTTGGGAAAACCTCTCCTGTTTAAGCTTCATGTTATAGTCTTTGAAAGGGAGCTACTGCAGGCTTTGATTCCTTTCACAAGTGGGAAATTGGGGAGAAAGGTGGAATAGAAGGGTGCTAGTATCAGTGGTGAACTGAATGTGTCGCTTTGAAGGATGTTTTTTTAATTGGCTCTTTAGAACAACTTGTGTCTCAAGTTTAAGAAATAGAAGTGGACAAGCTGAGAACAGTGACTGACTTATTTATTTATTTTAAGATAGAATAAAAATCCATACCTAAACCTTAGTTCCCTTTCCCAGGCTGTCCTGAGTGTACACTTTGCTTCTGTTAGGAGTTGTGATTTTAGGAAAAGAGCTAAGTAAATCCAGGACTTCACATAGTGTAACTGCTAATCTTAAGGGAGGGGAGGACAAGACAAGGCAGTTTAGTTTCTCAGATCTGAAATGGGTACCAGCAGTTCCTGCTTCAGGCTGATAAAAATTATCTTAAAATTCTCAATTTGGAAGCCAGTCCCATACTCATTTCTTTGCAGGAAGCTTGTGATGGTTAGGGCTTTCCAGTCTAGAATGCCTTAGTCTGTTATTTCTTGACAGCGTGCTTTTACAGTCTGCCTGGATAGAATACACTTTTGTTTGTCTTGAGTATTGCTTGATGAGTCTGTCTTGATAACCACAGTGGCTAGTGTGCCAGTCTTCCATGTGTGATGTAAGAAGACAAATACATAAACAATAATATTAGATCTATTTTAGAAACAAGGAAATTAATTTGAGGTTAATGCTCTCATCATATCATGTAAGATATATTCAGCTTGCTTTCATGAGAACTGTTGGCATTTTCTTGTTTTCATTTGAAACAAATATTTGAAAAGCAGTATCTCTTAAGAATTCTTTGTTTTAGCATCCAGTGTAGAACTTTTTGTCTTGTTTTGTAAAGTTTATTATTAAAACTCAGGAAGTTTTTTTTATAGGATTACTTGGTTTATAGGATTACTTAGCTATAACATCTTATTTTAATAATAACTTCTAAAATATATTCACATTTATTTTTAAAAACTTATGCTTTAGGAATCATGAGTGAGTGTTCATAGCTGAGTTAACCAACTAGTGAATGGAGTCTAGTTGATTTTCCAGAGTATCGGGAAATGTGAGTTAGTCCAGACTTACCAAATGAACTTTATATTCATTATCAAAGTTTGCGAAATTTCCCAAGCCCCTTAACATTTAGCACATTTGAGGATGTTCGTGATGCTGAAGATGCTTTACATAATTTGGACAGAAAATGGATTTGTGGGCGTCAGATTGAAATCCAGTTTGCACAGGGGGATCGGAAGAGTAAGTACCCTTATGTCTAACCCGTATAATAGATCATTTCTAACACAGTGTTTTGCTTTGAAGTTCCTTCTTGGAAGTACTTAAGCAGTTTATTCAAAAGTGAAAAGGATAGCTTTTGAGAAGGTAGAGTGTCTCGAATACTTACTTTATTTTATATATATATATATATATATATATGTATATATATTACATTTTTCGGATGACACAGAGTGGTAGAGGAGATCAGAATAGCTGAAATATATTTGGTCTCTTCAGAAAGTTGATGGATCCTATGAATTGTGGCATATTTAATAACAAGGAATAAGATGAAAAGGATAGAACTTTGAAAGTTTAGAGCCTTTTGTCTTCAGAGTATAATTGGGTAATTATAAGTGGGTACATGGAATGGAAATGATTGGATATAGTTAGACTGGGAGAGGCTATATAAATTAAACCTAGAATAGATTTTATATTAGTACTTCATTTTTATTATATATGCAAGCATACACTAGATATTTGCTGCATACTGATGAGGCAGGGCAAGGGCCTTGGTAGTCAAATAGATCTTAAGTTTTAAGTTTTGGCTCAGCCATTATGTTGTCTTGGCCAAGATACTAAAAGATAAGAATTGAAATGGCTGCTGAAGAGAAGAGGAACACTTAGGTGGACAAAGGCTATTATTTTATATTTCCCTAGTTCATGGTTAAGTAATGGGTCACTGGGTATTTACTCTGTTGTATATGTGTATACACATAAAAGTATCTGCTTTGTAGAATTGAAATGAGAATATAATAATGATGGCTGCAGCTGTGTGTGTATATATGTGTTCTCTTTGTCATGCTCTCAGACTGTATAGCTATATATTTGCATTTTGATATTACACATTGCTCTTAGGCCACCAATATGCTTTGTTGTTAATTGTATTCCTAATGAATGGAAACCATAGCAGGGAAATTCTGGGTCCACATGACCATTTTTTAAAATTAAACTTTAAAAGACTTTTGGCTCAGAAGTCTTTCATATATTTCAATTTGAAATTTTAAAAAATACTTTTATGGTATATTTTCATAATGTCAAAGTAGTTGGCAAATCTTGGGCAGCAAGCTAGATGATAGAACTTTGAAGGAAAAAATAGTGAGAGATATTTGAGGATATAATTTTTAACATGTCTTTTATACTTTTTCCAAGATTAATACATTAACTTTGACATGGAACAGGGTGCGGGAAAACAAATTTTACCTTTTTTTTTCTCCCCCTATAATTTAAGTTTTTATGTTTCTAAATACTTCTTTTCTATATATTTCACAGCACCAAATCAGATGAAAGCCAAGGAAGGGAGAAATGTGTACAGTTCTTCACGCTATGATGATTATGACAGATACAGGCGTTCTAGAAGCCGGAGTTATGAAAGAAGAAGGTCAAGAAGTCGGTCTTTTGATTACAACTATAGAAGATCTTATAGTCCTAGAAAGTAAGTGTGATGTCTAGCACAGTGATCTATTAGAAAAGATTTATGTTTGCTAGCACAGTAAAAAAACATTTTTTTAGCCTTTTGAAAATTTTAATTATATGTGTTAAATGTTTCATTGACACTAGAAATATTTTAACATTTCATTTTAAAAAACTTTTTCATTTTGAAAAGTTTTATGGGTTTTTTTTTTGTTTTTTTTTTTTTAATTAAACTTTAAGAGACCTTGTAAACAGACAACTGTCACTGTTTGCTTTTTTTGGTATACTTTTTAGCAGTAGACCGACTGGAAGACCACGACGTAGCAGAAGCCATTCCGACAACGATAGGTAAATAACTTTGTTCTGAAAAAGACCTGTGTATTTTTTCAATTTCAGAGTGAACTTTTGCTCTAAAAATAACAAATTTGATTAATATAGAATCTAATTTTTACTCTAATTGTATCTCTCCTCTGTTTTGAAAGATTCAAACACCGAAATCGATCTTTTTCAAGATCTAAATCCAATTCAAGATCACGGTCCAAGTCCCAGCCCAAGAAAGAAATGAAGGCTAAATCACGTTCTAGGTCTGCATCTCACACCAAAACTAGAGGCACCTCTAAAACAGATTCCAAAACACATTATAAGTCTGGCTCAAGACATGAAAAGGAATCAAGGAAAAAAGAACCACCTAGATCCAAATCTCAGTCAAGATCACAGTCTAGGTCTAGGTCAAAATCTAGATCAAGGTCTTGGACTAGTCCTAAGTCCAGTGGCCACTAATAGTATATAAGCCATGATATTTTTAGGCATGTATCATTCATTTACTCATAGTTTGGTTTACTTAAATTATCAGGAATACAATGTTGCAATGATGCTTAAAAATACACTTGTTAGTTTTCCCTGTACCAGGCAATGGTTATAATTAAAATGATATGCTGTTGAGAAGCCACTCTTAAGAGTCCAGTTTGTTTAATGTTATGGGCAGCTACCAATTTGTGGTGTCTCTGTATATTTTTGTAAAGATTCTCATTTTTTATGCTTGAAGTATTGGTGAAAAGATGTTGGTTGACCATAATTTGCAACATTGTCTTATTAAAAATAAACTTTCATAACCATATTTGGTAGAACTGTTAACCTAGAAATGTAGCTTGTTAATAAGATAGAATGATACAAAAGTGAGGTTGCAGCCACAGATCAACACTGACTGCTCAGACACATTTAGGTTCAGGGTGGACCTTTATGACTTGCTAAAATCTCTAGGCCCATGATAATAGTTTATTTCAATTGGCAGTGTAGAATAGTTGTTTTGTTAGCCCTGCTTTCGTGGGGGATGATGCCAACTAGATTAAGTAGCATTTTCAGGGAGAGATTTTTTGACTGAAACATGGAGCCTTCACTGGTTTTTTCTGGTTTCTATGAAGATTTGAAACATATAAATGTCAGGAAAAACCCACCTTAAATTTGAGCAGATAAATGATGGCAAAAAATAATTTTAGAGGGAAAAAATGCTGTTTTGTAGTTAAACTCTAAATTTTAAGGAGCGTTGTTGACCATGATATTGCTTAGTTTTCTTACTGCTGTTAGAAGTAAGTAATTGTTTCAAAGTAGGTTTTGTTTCTGTGTGTGCTGATAGTGGAAAAGAACTGAATTTTGATGCTTGTTGGACTCCACTGGTGTGTGCGTTTGTATCAAAATCTGCTCACCTCTTTATGAGGAAGGCTTTTGTTTTGCCCTTAACACCTCAAGGTTATTCAGTGTGAGCCAAGTTGAAAAGGCAACACTCCCCATTACTAGGTGATTCTTCGGTGCCATGTAATTTAAAATAATTCTGGGAAAAAAAATTAGTCACTATTAAAAGAGTGACATCTCTTTTTTTATTACCAGTATAGACCTGGCAATACCTGAGTGAAAAGGAGGAAATTATACCACTGACCTTTTATAATTTAATATTTCTCTGAAAGATCATTTTGGGGGCAATAAAAGTGACTCGACAAGTCTAATCTCATTTCAGAATAAAAGCTAGCATCTTTTAAAATCCCAGATTGCTTGCTTGTAGACAAAAGTAAGAAATACTGTGGAGAGGAGATTCCTTTTAGAGGATTATTGTTTTCAGTTTTGGTTTTAGTTGTCTAGGCCTGCCTGTAAAGAACAAAAGATGGCTTTTAAATGCTGTTTGTGAAATGTGTTTTTGAAGGATTGATTCTAGAACCTTTGTATATTTGATAGTATTTCTAACTTTCATTTCTTTACTGTTTGCAGTTAATGTTCATGTTCTGCTATGCAATCATTTATATGCACGTTTCTTTAATTTTTTAGATTTTCCTGGATGTATAGTTTAAACAACAAAAAGTCTATTTAAAACTGTAGCAGTAGTTTGCAGTTCTAGCAAAGAGGAAAGTTGTGGGGTTAAACTTTGTATTTTCTTTCTTATAGAAGCTTCTAAAAAGGTATTTTTATATGTTCTTTTTAACAAATATTGTGTACAACCTTTAAAACATCAATGTTTGGATCAAAACAAGACCCAGCTTATTTTCTGCTTGCTGTAAATTAAGCAAACATGCTATAATAAAAACAAAATGAAGGAAATAATGATTAACTGGAATTATTATAGTTTGGAATATGATTCTAAAATAACAAAACAATCCTTTGTAGATTTAGGAATATTTTTAACCAGTGTTGCACTAGGCACAATTTAACTTTGACTTTGGAAATGACAGAACTTGCCAGAAAATTACATCTTTTACATAATACTTAAAAATTCCTCATGTAATGTTAAAGTTGTTTCATGATTTCTCATTAAGCCTCTTGGGTTAAATACCTTGGAGGTTATTTGGTAGTTTTAAGATAATGTGTTAAAATGAAATTTGGATGGACCAATAATTCTGCTCTCCCCCCTTTCCTAAACAAGATCCATTTCAGCCTTATGTTTATGGCATGGTTTTAAAATATTTTTGCATTGACTGTTGGTGAGCAGTTAACATTCAGTGATAATCACTTTGGGGCAGTGGTTTTAGGTATTTTGTGGTTTGAATTCTAGCTAATTGACAATGGCAGTGATTATAGCTGATATTTATTGAGTATTTATTATGTGCCAGACACTGTTCTAAAATCTTTACATATTAAATCATTTTCACAAAACCCTGTGAAAAAGATACTTTTGTTGTCCCCATATCACAGATGAGGAGATTAAGGCACAAAGAGACAGAGGTCATAAGGCTGTAAATGACAGAGCAAGGATTTAAGACCAGGCCTGATTTTTAGATGATTGTTTTAAATGGATTATAATTTGAGAGATAAAAAATAAACTTTCTCATGATATATCAGACCCTAAGTTTCAATAAGAAACTTAGCAGTAGGCAGTATTGTAATAAACACATTAATCCCAAAAGTAGATTCAGGTGTTAGCCATTGAAATTACTCTCTTTAGAACTGAAGGGATGATGTTTTCATTTTTATTTGCCTCACTTATTTTTGAACTCAGACTGTTTTTCTTAAGAGCCTTGTATGTATATCAAGTGAGTTTCAAAAGGACTTTGTTATGATTGAACCCATCCCATGGTAATTAGGATCCTACTGATACTTGGTAAGGATCCTTACACATTAAGTTAATTTTGGGTTATATTACTGAGTACCTACTGTGTGTCTGGCACTGTGCTCAATATTAAATAGAGTAGATCGTATCAAGATTCAATTGAGGGTTGATAGTTCACCTCTCTTTTTAATTAAGATCTCTCTGCATTTTTTTTTTTTTTTTTTTTAAGCCAAGTAAGCAAGAAGAAAAATGGCAGATAATGCTTCAGTGAGAAAGGAAAGGTGCTACATAGAGTATGAGCTGATAAGTTACAACCCAGGGAAAACACCTGGGAGCTATTGTACTATTCTCTTGAAAATTTGGCCCAGTAAGCTGCTACATCCAGTTCAACTAACAAAATCCTGTGTACCACAGAGAAGAATAAAGAAAACCAAACTGACAAACATCCTTCTTTTATTTAAGACCAAACTGCAGCTGGAATACCCAGTACAGTTCTGCTTACTACACTTCAAGAAAGATCTGAGAAAGCGGAAAAAGAACCAAAGAAGGGCAGTTCAAGCGACCAAAGGGTGGGTGGAAGGTGCTGCAGTATGAATACTGTACGAATATTTTGACTCTGGTCTGAAAAGATAAAAGAATGTTATGGAAACTACATGGAATAATTGAAGTCCCTTCAAGTTTGAAAGTAAGCATTTTAGGACAAATAAAAGGAAATTCAACTTTGTACTTGTGGAAACTAATCCCTAAATATGAATAGGTTTATATTGATTCGTGAATAATAGGTCCATAATAAATTATTGAAAACTAGGATGTCTGAATATGAAGGAAGACAGCCATAGTCTCTTACAGTGCCTCTATTGGTCTGTCTCAAACTGAATTGGGTGGGGAAAGGTATGGTCCAATACAAACATTTTCTTGGTTGTCTCTAAGAAGCCGGTTCCTTTTTTGCTATTATTGGCAAATCTTGCCTTTGTTTATTCTGGTGCCAGTGTTTCTGCTTAATTGTTTGCTTTGTTGGCATCTTGAGTTTACTTGTATGCCACGTGCCATTTACATCTTCCTTAAACTACTCTTTCCCAGGTAATTTCCAAATATGATACTGGACAGCCAGCTAAGGAGGGTCCTCTCATCTCACCTCTTTGATAGTCAGTATATTCAGCAAACATTTATTGAGCCCTTATTGTGGGCAAAACATTGTACTGGGTAATTGGGGAGAAAAGTAGATAATTCATTTATTCAATAAATGTCTACTGAGCACAATCTAGTGAAATCATTACAGTATAGCTTCATTGTTTTGTTTGAGGTGTATTCATAACTATCTTACACCATTCATATCCTAATGTAATTGTAAAACCCAGTATGCTATCAAAAGATAAGTAATTTTGTGGTTATATGCCATTTTAAAGTATCCAGTATTTCTGTTTGCATCCCATTGATAAAAATAATGAGAAAAATGATTTGTTTTAATCTGTAATAAACTGATTTGTTGTGCAGTGACTGTGATATACTAGAGTTATATTGTTAACTCTGCCTCCTCAAACCCCATATTAGGAAATCCCAAAATAAGTATTTAACTTTGCATTAGATACAAAGGAGAGACTCTGGGTGCTAAAATTAGATTTTGAGGCAGACAGCTGTTACCCACCTGATTTAGTATGTTCTGTAATTGAGAAAATGTTCACCAAATTTAATTTTTAGTGATTTACATGTACATTTTATAGGGGACATGTTCTGTGTATAGTGAATAAATAACTTTTTTAGTATCACAAAATGTTTTGGATTCCTTAGTTCCTTATTTTAGGATATGAAGTTTGTTTACCTATACATTGATTCCATCACTCGCTAACATTTGATTTTCATCATATTCTTGCCACATATTTAAAACTTTTCATGTGAAGTTTTTTTCCTCTAAAACCCCAGAAATGGACCTTAACCCTTTCATTTAGAAAGATTTTGAAGATACAGCAGGATACATATAACTAAGGGAAGCATGAAATGGAAGTGGAGGTATTATTACGCCCATTTTAATTTAAAAGAATTTTAACTTGCCCCCAGATCACGAAGCAAGTAAATGGCAGGATCCTAGATTTGTTTTGTTTTAATTTGGTTCATCTTGTAATCAAATGGGGTAAGTTTTTTATAGCTTTATTTTCATGGAGACAATAAAATTGATAGAATGGAATCTATAGAGTTCATTTAGACTGAAGAGGACTAGATTTAGTTAAAAGTATTTTTTCAACACCTTTATGTACTTACCAGAATTAGGGCTTTTGAAGCGGTTTTTAAAGGCCAGGGGTTCCATATATTTTAAAAACTCTTACACCTTTCATAGATGTTTTGCCTCCTTCCCTCATTTCCTTTTGAATCAAGGTTAAAATTAGTTCAAGAAGGGGAGAATAGGATATTCAGCTGAGATTTTCTTATTTAAAAAATTACTGGTGAATACTTTATTAGCCCTCTGGTTCTATTTTTGCTGGAAGATATCTTTTAAATTAAAAAATAAGGCCAGTGTGGCTTTGGCAGCTGTTGAATTAGAATGAGATACTTTATCTTCTGTGCTTTTAATTTATGCCGTATTACTAAGCACTGAACAAGCTGTATGCTTTTTTTTTTCTTTAATGCTAAACGAAGAAAAGTACTATTCCCATTTTATAGATCAGAACATTGTCATGCCGACACTGTTTCACTCTTTCCAGCCTGTAAGATAATTGGTAACTTCTGGGTGGGAAACCTTAAGAGATCAACTGTAATCTGAGATGTCACAGCTACTGTGACTCACTCTTTGAAGCCTGCTTTTCCAAAATTGTCTCTTTGAACATGTTCTTTACCATATCCTGAGGTGTATTTTGTAATGGGAGAGGCTGTTACTTGAGACGGCACAGCATCAGTTCTGGAATAATCTAATGTGTTTTACCTTCAGAGCTTTTAGGACTCCTGGAGGTAAATTGATCTCATTTTATATAGTGAAAAGTTAATAAATAGGAAGGAAGTAACCTATTTGTCTTCAGTTACTGACATCCACAGACGTCCTCTTACCACTATGGAAAAGTTCCTTCTCGGGTTTTTCTTCTTCTGCCCCTTCTTCCAATAGTGTTGGTCTTGTTTATTGAGTTGTTGCTATGTATTAATTTGTTTCACCCATGTATTAAAGATTGGGCTTCTTCATGTGGAATAAAAAATGAGGCATGTAAATTCATTTCATTGAGAGTTGACAGGTTTGTAAAGAATGCTTTTATGCCTAGATTTTTTCAGATCATATGCTGGAAAGAGAAACACTGGTCAAGGAGTCCTGGTGGCACAGTGGTTAAGCACTTGGGTGTGAACGCAGAGGTCTGCTGTTCAAATTTACCAGCCACTGCATGGAGGAAAGATACAGTAATCTTCCTTAAAGATACACAGCCTTGGAAACAATGGTAGCAGTTTACACTAGGGTGGCTATGAGTTGAAATCAGTGACTTGGGTTAAATTTTGTAAATTTAGCTCTTTTTTTGTAAGCTTGTGACTGAGTACACATTTTAAGTGTGTTGTACTCTGTCCTTGTGTTACAAAGTAATTGCCTATGAAAACAACTAATTCCAGTAGAAATTTAGAACTTATCAAAACGCTTAATGTTTTTTTTTTTCCCATCTCATGCTTGTTTTTGGGAAAGTAGCTTGTTGGGATTTATATAAAGATAGGTTAAGGACTCGGCTCCAGCTACCATGTTAGGTTTTTTCCATCTTATTTTGGTTTTCACAAGAACGCCGATTGGGGAAATTCCTGTCACTGTACTTCCTGTAGGCTAACCACAATTTTTTACTCAAGGTTACTCAAGCCAGTAAGGTTTTTTAAATTAAAAGCTTTTTGCACCCTCACTCTCCATTCTCTTAGCACTTTGATTTGCTAGTTTGGCCTGAGTCGGTTATACAAACGAACAAAGATAATGAGGCTAAGAAATAGGCAATGTAGTGAAATTACACTGCGGAATAAAGATTTGGCAATCCTTGGAACTGTAATTATACTAGGAACCTAACAGGAAAACAGACCTAAATGTTGATTTACCTTAACTCTCAATCTTTTTTTAGTTTACCTAAAAAAAAAAAAATAGCTCCTTGCCTCAGGATCTGTCCTCTAGAACTAGTTCGCACTACCCTGTCATTTGGGAATCTATCAATTAGAAAGCAGGTGTGGTTCTTTCCAGTTAAATTCTTTTGTGCTATTTTTTTCCCCATAAACTTAGATCTTAAAAATGTAGACAGAGGAAAGGCATGATTAAACCAGCTTTTTGAAGTTTCCCAAGTATTCTATGTCCGTTTTATGGGGGATAGACAGAAGTTATCAAGTAACTGTTTTAATTGCTTAGGTGTTACTCTAGTCCTAGTATCGTAGACATCAACCAGCAAATTAGTTGCCTTTTTCAAACTAGCAGTCCCATTGTATTTCAGTAATATGCGGTTCCTAAGATTAAACATTAGGCAGTCGCAGCACTTAATTTTCTAAATGAAAACCAACCAACCACTGGGGAGAAAATGATTTTATTTTTAATTTCATGCTTCAAATGCATATTGTACTTTCAAGTAGTACATAAATTTGTCTTTAGGATAGCAGTATTTGATTTGGACAATATTTTATCTGGATTTATTTGGAGAGAGACAACTTAAGCCATTCTGCTCATGAACATCAAAAGCACTGCCAAAATAGAAAATAGGGCTCTTTTGCCATCAGAATTCATAATTAACCTCCCACCACCATTTTTTCTTTTAACTTTTACTGGGTTATTATTTAGCATTTACCTTTAAGTCAGGTAAAACATGTTGTCAATCAAGGTATTATGGAAGAAATTATTTGCATAAATGGTCCCCCTGGGTTGCACTTACAACAAAAATATACTGGTATCGCAGTTACTAGTATCATATACACAATATACTAATACCAAAGGTTACAAGAATTGGTGGAAACCAAAATGAGTCATACAAGGTTGGAGGGACCCTTTAATAGTCTTTGGACTTAAGGAAAAAAATAGTCCTATACTGCATTTAACATCTCTTAAAAATAGCAAGTGTTATAGCAGCTTAAACCTTTTCTGTTGTAAAATTTCTTACAGTAGAATTTATTTTGAAATACAGTTAACAACCAAATCAATTATTACGTACATAACACTGGCACTTCAGCACAAGGGCAAACTTTAAAACAAACTATTTTGAACCTTTAAAATTAGGCCATAGTATAAAAGAACAGTCCATGGTCTTACATTCAGAAAATTCATACTAAAATAGTCTATTTTTATATGATAAAGGCCAAGAAAACTTTACATATGCTACAAGTTTATTACATATATTTACATGGCTCTTTCCTAGGTACTTAAAATGTTCACATTATATAGTCCCCCCACTTTCAGCAAACTTTGCAGGGATGATTTGAGGCCAGATCACTGTCAATAGCTTACACAGTGCTATAATACAAAAAACGTATTTTGTAAGCTATTCAGTGACCACCAAATACTGTCTCTATAAAAAAATAGTTTTGGTGCATTTGTCGGCAGACACCTATCTACTGCATGTAAGAAACAGGGCCATTAGGGTGTATCTTGGCTCATTTTAGTTCCCTAGTGTCCTTTCCACATTCACCACTATACAATTACTAAAATGCAACTACTAAGAAAAATTTGTATTTTCTTTTGGCAGTACATCAGGCGTATTAACTGGTCAAGTGTCTGTAAGACAAACTTTCAAATGTTCAACTAATTTCTCAATTTCTCTGTCTTGGCTAGATGCTTATAATCTAATTCACTAGTTTGCAGCAAGTAAATCTGTTAAGATAATCTTAAATTAGTATTTTCCCCAACAAATAGAAAAAGTTGATTCCTTTACCACTCCCCAAATCTAAACTAGAACAGTGCCACTCAAGTTAGTCAAAATTATCAAGTAAATATTAGTATTTAGTAATTTTAAGTTGCACTGACATGATTATATCACAGTGCACATATGAAGCAAGGAGTCTAATATTTTCTACATTAATTAGCAGTTTTACACACATTCCCTAGTGAATTTGTTTTAGACCCACTGACTATTCTTTAAGATGATACCTAAATTTAAACATTGGTACTTATCTTATTTTATACCTGTACTTTAAGTAAGGTTTTAAGTTGAAATGTCATTGTTTCTTTATCAGAAGGATTAAAGGAAACGGGAACCCAATGGCTTGGTGGTTTTGGAAGAACACTTGGTGATGGTGGCTCACTAAATTTGGCTCCAGCATAGTTATGATTAGTCTGAGACTTAAAAAGTAAGCTGGGGCTTGATAAGCTAGAGTTCCAATTTTGATTATTTGGAAAATGTACTTTGTTCTTCCCCCCATTTTGCATGGCCTGCCATGCAACTGCTGATGAATTATAACCATGTCCTCTTTCTTTTTTCTTATGAACAATCTTCATCTGGGAATTCTGATCCTTGGTCTTCTTCTGTCTATTAAGCTGCTGTTGGTTCTTACTAACATTTCTAGATTGGGGAACTGGAATGTTATACCTCTCTCCACCACCCATCTTCAGCTTCTTTGTCACCTGTAAGTGAATGGAAAACAAAACATTGTTTCAAAGTCCAGAAAGAAAAGTTTGAAATTATCTTTGAAAAGCTTCTATAGTCTCAAATTGTACTCCAGAAGTTTTGGGGAAAACTCAATTGGCTATTCAAGTATTTTTAACTAAAAATAAAGCACGCTGTCACACTGTGTTATATGCAAAACATTTCTTTCTTACTCAAAAAAAAAAACTCACCCACAAATCTGAACAATCCTCTATTTAAAAATGAAAAGTGGTTCAGGATTTGAGCCCATCATAAAATGTTTGGCCAATAAAATTCCCCATTACAATGTGAATCTGTATACCTTTCAGTCTGCTTTTCCGATTGCAGGATTTCCACTACCTGTCGTCTTCCTTGTTGCCAAGCCCAGGATAATAGGTGTTGCTTTCTGACCAATCCTCTCCTTTGTCTGAGTACAGAAGTTTTCATGGGCCGATCTGCTGAGTTCAGCCTGGGAGCTGAGGCCAACATCTGAGTCTCCTCAGCACACAAGTTTGAGAGAAGTCCTAGCTAGAAAAGTAAAACATTACTTCTAATTCAAGAAAGGGAGAAAGTGATCATTTACATTAACAACAGAAATAATTCATTACTAAGAATGGCTACTTCCTGAACTAAAGGTAGGAAATGTCTCCTGAAGATGGCTCTTTGGCCTTCTAACTACCATGATTTAAAAACTCCTTTTATCCGAATCAAGAAATCCAGAAACTCTTGAATCAGTTTTGGAATCTACAGGTTTTGTCATCTTATTCCTGGGAAGTACCTTTCAGAATTTCATACGGAATTTTTAACCAGAAATGTTAGTCAAACTAAAGAAGCGTTAATTTTAAGAGTCATGCCAAGAAACTGGGTTAAAATTTCTATGCAGACACTACACCATGTTTTTAAAATCCCAGCATACTTTTCTAATCTCGACATACCACACACAAAGCCGCCTCTCCTACCATGTTTGTATCATGCAAACTATTTCATTTGGTTAGGAACACTCGCCTTCTCAGTTTTAAAGTAACTTTTCACAAGCCGTAACAACCTAAACCATCTTAATCCCTTAAATAGGTAAGATTCCAGTTACTACGTAATATTCAAGGTTTCATTCTCATTCTCTTTGACATTCCAAGAAACCCAGTAGCTAGTAAACGCGCCCTTACTTTTAAAAAGGATAAGAGGGGTTTCCAGACTTTTTTAGTAAACTGAAATAAATTACGCATTCCCCGGCTTCGGGTCATTCACAACTCGAACCCGGAAAACTCGCCTCTGAACACGCGAGGCTTGGCTTCAGCTCTCATGAGCCCCTGTCAGGGAACCTGGTCCTCCCCGGCCCCCGCCCCCCGCCCCGCGTTCCTGAGCTTGCTTTCGCTCTCCTTCCCCCAACAATGGGGAGTGCGGCCACTAACATGGCCGCGCCCGCGGCGCTGCCACCACTCACCGACTTCAAGCTCGGAACTAAGCAGCGACGCCTCCTGCCCGAAGTAGAAGCCTCCCTCCCCTTCCAGGGAGAGATGAGGCACGGAACCAACAAAGTTCAAGAGCACCGAGGAGGCAGCCACTGACCACCCCAACGTCTCAGATCTGACTTCCTCCTCCTGCTTCTACCAACAAAATGGAGATGGCGACAAGCGCAGAAGCGGAGCCGGGAGCCACCGCGGCCAATGACAACACGAAGGCGCGGGGCCGGGCCAATGAGAAGCGGGCCGCCGCCTGTTGCTGGGGCAGAACGGGGGAGAGGGAGGGGAGGTGGTTGTTGCCAAGGTTTTGAAATCCTCCGGGAGAGGAGCATGTCGGGAATAACTGCTGCGGGCAGAGGCGGCTCTCTGTCCCTTCCCGCCGCTGTCTCTGGTGACCGGACTCTTTGGCCCCAGGCGGCCTTTGTAATGCCTCCCTGTGTGGACGAGCGTCTCCCTCGCTTCTGCAAAGGCCCCCTTCGCTGATGCTGACTTCATTTGAGGCGTCCGACAGCTTGCTCCGTAAACCCTAGGACACAGCCGACTCTGCCCTCCTTCCCCTATTGCAAATGCGAGCCCCTTGCGGCACCTCCGGCGCCACCTGAAAAGGAACGTCAGCCGGCCACCGGGAAGCTGCTTCAACCCGGGTTTATCAGCTTCGAGCCACCGCGGCCCTCAGAATTAGAGTTTTAGACCCCTATGGGAAGTACGAGGAGCTCTGGTAGCATAGTGCCTAAGGCACTTGACTGCTACCCAGAAGGCTGGCGGTTCAAACCTACCAGCCACTCCTCGGAAGGAAGGTTGGGGAATCTACATCCGCAGTGATATCGCCTCGGAAACCCAAGTAGGGGTCGCTATGAGTTGCGGCCCACTCGAGGGCACATAACAACAACAACACATGGGAAGTACGAGGAGCTCTGGTGGCATACTGGTTAACGCATTTCGCTGCTAATGAAAAGAGCCGTGTTTCTTTCCAACCCACGAGCTGCTCCGCGAGTGAAAGATGAGGCAGTCTGCTTCCATCAAGATTTAAGCCTTGGAAACGTTATGGAGCTAGTTTTACTCTGCCCCATAGGGTCACTATGAGCCGGAATCGATGGCAGTGGGTGTGTTTTATGGAGAAATACTAAAGGGTAAACGTTAGATTGAGTCATGTAACATGTAATTTATATATAGAAGCCACTCAAAAAAGTTGCTTTCCATGGCCTGCCTTCTGCCCACCTGTCCAGACTGCTTTTGACAAGCCATTTGTTCTATTACCAGTTACGAAACTTCTTTTCTCATTCCCAAAGCATTCTGTTCCTCATATGGTTCCTTCCTGTCCGCCCCACCCCATTCTGACCCTCAACCCAATTATTCTAAAGTTACCTCCTTTGTGAAGGCGTTTCTCACACCTGGCTCAAGTTAGTAACTTCCTCCTTTGCCCTCTCTGGTCCTTAACTTCAATTAGTGCCTTTTATCGCATCCTGTACATCCTGGACGGCAAAGCTAGGTTTTATTTTCCTGAGCACAGTACCTTGCACATTTTAAGTGCACAGTAAAAGTTGGTTGAGAGAATGAATGAATAAGAGCACCCTTATTTCCTTCTGTCCCATTTGTAAGTAGAGAAAAAACTATCCATCGTTCAGTTGAGTATGATAGGTGAAGGGAAGAGGAAAAAGAGCTACTTTTTTAGAGTAAATGTATATTTAACCCAAAGTGAGTTTTAAAATAGAACACTAATTTCCACTTAAATGAGTAATTCTGGGGTAAATGGTCCAAAACCAGTGTCATTACTTTACACTCATTATAGGCTTTATATGTATTGACTTTTTATAAATCCCACATAATTCGCTTTTCAGTCCAGTTTTTTCACTACAATCACCTCCCACCCCCAATCCAACTCAAATGTCTATGTTCTAGCCATGGATCTTAAGAAAAACTACTGTATCTTAAAGGAGCACTTCTAGGTCAAATTAATTTGATAAAATATATAAAAGATTTTTGAGCACGGGGACTTTCTGGTGCTAATTATAGTCAAATAACATGTACAAGGTAAGCCAACTGCTAGCTTACTGAAAGTGTAATGTAATTCCCCAAAATTCAAGAAGCTGACTGAACCTCCAACCAGATAAATAGCCATGCCACTCCTCTGAAGGAAGGTTGGGCAATCTACTTCCGTAGAGATACCAACTTGGAAACCCAAGGAGAGGTAGCTATGAGTCCAATCGGCTTTATGGCTGTGAGTTTTTAGGGTTTTTTGGGGGGAGGTTGGTATGTTTAATAGGTTCAGGAAAAGGCCTCAGAATAGATGTATTTTTTCTTTTTAATATACTGGTGTGTAGAGGGAACATTCTGGTTTCAGTCCGAGTCCACTCCCACCCCTCCCTCCTTCCTCTCTGTCCTCTATCCATCTCGTTGTGTTACTTTTTTTTTTTTTTTTTCCTTTTGAGCAACAAAGTCTTTATTAAAGAAAAATCAAACCCTGTGCACCACAGGCAACCAAAGTAGGTACTTGTGAAAATAACTAAATTGAAGACTGGGATATTATAAAGAATTTTATCTAGAACTTTCTTACCATCTGGTTCCCAGCTTGATATCATCCTGATATTTTAGTGTTCACTGTTGCTGCATCCATGGTAATCTGCAGAGATGATCCATTCTAAGCACACTTTTTTTTTTTTAACATTTTATTGTGATTTGAGTGAAAGTTTACAAAGCAAATTGGTTTTCCATTCAATTCATATACATTTTATTTCACGACATTGAATGTATTGCCCACAATGTAACAGCACACTTCCTCCCCAGGTTTCCCTGTTTCCATTTTTCCTTTCCTTTCCTTTCCTGCGTTCTGAAGGAGCTGTGGTGATATAGTGGTTAAGGTGTCTGGCTGCTAATGAAAAGGTTGATGGTTCAAACCCAACAGCTGCTCCACAGAAGAAAGATGAGGCAGTCTGCTTCCATAAAGATTTATAGCCTTGGAAACCCAATGGGGGTCACTATGAGTTGGCATCGACTCAATGGCAGTGAGTTTGGTTTGGTTTTTTTGTTTCCTGCTTTCTGAGCTTTTGTGGTGGTGGTGGTGGTGGTGTGCCATGGAGTCGGCCCCAACTCATAGCGACCCCTTCTTGGGTTGCTCTGGCAGTATCATCACTATGGAAGCAGATTGCCCAACCTTCCTTCCAAGGAGTGGCTGGTGGGTTTGAACCGCCAGCCTTCTGGTTAGCAGTCAAGTGCCTTAGGCACTATGTCACCAGAGCTCCTAAATGTTGCTAAGTGAGCAAAAATGTATTAAACAAGTTTCACAATCTAGATGGCATTTATGCATCTGGTAGCGTAGTGCCTAAGGTACTCGACTGCTAACCAGAATTCTGGCTGGGGGTTCAAACCCACTAGCTGTTTCTCAGAAAGAAGGTTGGGCAATCTACTTCCATAGTGATAGTGCCTCAGAAACCCAAGGAGGGGTCGCAATGAGTCGGATCCAACTCGATGGCAAATAACAACAACGACAACATAGCCACAAAGAACTGAAAGCTGCTAACAACCACATGCTACCTATGGATTCAATTGTTGTTGTTGTTATGTGCCGTAGAGTAAGACTGACTCATAGCGACCCCTCCTTGGGTTGCTGAGGCAGTATCACTCTTTCTTCTGAGGAGTGGCTGGTGGGTTTGAACCGCCAGCCTTCTGGTTAGCAGTCACGTGCCTTAGGCACTACACTAGCAGAGCTCCTTTCTGAGCTTTATCCCTGAGCAAATAAATATTGCCCTTTTGATCTTGAATGGTTGACTGTTGTAAGAAGTGCATACCCTCCTGGTTTTATTGTTCGCCTTTTAGGCCTCTTGTTTGGCTGAAAGTTGAGCCATGGGTATGAGGTGAGTTCTAAGCTTGAAGGGTGCCACAGTCTTGGGGGTTCCCCCAGTCTCTATCAGACAAGTAAAAAAAAAAAAAAGTCTTTTTATGATTTTGAGTTTTGTTCCACATTTTTCTCCCACTCTATCCATGACTTTCTATTGTGATCCCTTTCAGAGCAGTCAGTCATGGTAGCTAGGCACCATCTAGTTCTGGTCTCAGGGTCACAGAGGCTGAGGTTTGTGTGAGCATTAGTTCCTGGACTAATTGTTTCCATGTGTCTTTGATTTTCTTCACTCCTCTTTGCTTCAGATGAAGAGAGGCCAATTCTCATGCCTTAGATGGCTGCTCTTGTGTTACATTTTAAAAAAATACTTCAGTGGCTCTGAATTGTCTGAATAAAATCTAAAAACTAAATATTTAGAAAATTTTTCGAGACCATCACCATCTATAATTACTCTTTCACTTCGGTTGTCCACTGAATCTTATCTGAATAAACATACATGTATAATGTATTGGATATTTCCTGTGCCCCTCCCCCTATGCTGTTATTTTGCTTACATTTCATCTACTCCTCACAACCACCTTATATTAGATACTATTTTGATCTCCTCTGTACAGATGAAAAATCTGAGACTTAGTTTAAAGCTAAGAGCTGCACACTTAAGATTCCAGAGCGCAGGCTCTATGCTCCCTGCAGCTATTGTATTTGAGTCATTTCTGTGTCCTCCTGAGTGCCTGAAGTTGCTTTGCCCAAAGCATACACTGACTGACTGCTGCTGTGTTGCAGCTTGGACACTCCACCCTGCAGTCTGTCTGAACCAGATTCTGTGCCAGAAGGGCAGAGTGAGGCTGCCCTCCAGAGGGCGCTGTCAAAGTCTTTACCACATCACATACTCTCAGCACCATCTAAATATAGGCCCGGCCTCATCATTCATTTATATTTACCAAGTGCCTGCCATAGCTCAGAGCTGGAAAGCAGGAGTTAACATAATACCTCTTCAGAACATCTGATACAGCTTTTACCTGTCCCAAGCTGGTCTTTAAAGTCCTTTCGGCCAACACAATCCAATTAGTAGTTCTCAATTCAAATAGGAAAATGTTGATGCAAACAACATCAGGATACTGATCAGCCAACATACACAGGTGTTTAATACAAAACATGTATTTAATAAATGGTAGTTAGTCTGCCAAGCCCTGGGGACACAATGAATGAGGTTCCATCTAGGCCATAAAAAACGAACTGCCATCGAGTCGATTCCAAACTCATAGCAAAGTTCATTGGGTTTCTGAGGCGGTAAATCCTTATGGAAGTAGATTGCCCCATCTTCCTTCCACAGAGTGGCTGGTGAGTTTGAACCCCCGACCTTCTAGTTAGCAGTCAAATGCTTTAGACACTGCACCACCACATCTCCTTAGCTAGGCCTAAAGAGAACTTCAAAGCTGTTCCCTTTACAGTCCATCACAGAGAGTAGCTGGTGTCTGGGAAGATTCATTCCCTCAGTTCTGAGAATCAAGGGCAGGGAATGCCAATTGTAGACACAAAAAATCAACCTATTAAGCCCTAAAACTCGTCTCTAAGAGGTGCAATGTATAGACATTGTACTTGGACCTTACAGAATAGAGAAGGGAAAGAAGAGGTTCCCACACCTTCTGAAACTTTTACACAGGAGAATCTGTTTTAAATTATGTATCAATGGGAGCCAAGACCACTGAAACTTTGTAAATAAACATTCTACACAGTCTGTAAGAAAAGCAGGTTCCTGGGTGGCACGAACAGTTACACTCAACTATTAACCAAAAAAAAAGAGCTCTGGTGGCATAGTGCCTAAGGCATTTGACTGCTAACCAGAAGGCTGGCATTTCAAACCCACCAGCTTCTCCTCAGAAGGAAGATTGGGCAATCTACTTCCATGTTGACAGCCCCTCAGAAACCTAAGGAGGTTGGATCCGACTCGATGGCAGTGAGTTTGGCTTTTCAGTTTGGTAGCTCAATGCCTAAGGCATTTGACTACTAACCAGAAGGTTGGTGGTTCAAACCCACCAGATGCTCTGTGGAAGGAAGATGGCGCAGTCTACTTCCATAAAGGTTTACCGCCTTGGAAATCTAATGGGGGTCGCTATGAGTCGAGACTGACTCCATGGCAGTGGGGTTTGAGTGGGTATTAACCTAAAGGTTGGCAGTTCAAACTCACCCAGTGAGGCCATAGACAAAAGCCCTGGAAATCAGCTCCTGTAAAGATTACAACCAAGAAAACTTTATGGAGCAGTTCTACTCTGTAACGCGTGAGGTCACCATGAGTTGGAATTGACTTAATGGCAAAAACTTTGGATTTGGTTTTCTGTAAGATGAAAGAGGGTAAGAAGGTAATTCTTAAGAAACCATTTTAATTCTCCTGGAATCCAGATTTCTGGGGTTCTTGGAATTGAGGTGACCCACCCGGCCATTTGCTCTTAAGTGTCCTAGTAGAACCTTGAGCTTTGAAGAAACTGGTTTGCTAAAGTCACCTCTAAGCCAAGCAATAGCCTAGTAAGTAGGTTAGTGGAGACCATTTTGCCCTAGGCATTGGGCTCTTCAGGAGAAGTATCTATGCAGTTAGTTTGGAGAAACAGGAATTCCAAGGTCTGACTGGAAGCTGTTTTAGGGAAAATTGTTATTACAAAAACCCTAATCTGGCTTCCCATTTCCATGGCAATACCAACAAGATGTGTTATCAATGGACTACTGTGCAACACTAAAGAATAATGTAGAATCTGCAAAACACTGCATAACATGGATGAACTTGGAGGACATTATGCTGAGTGAAATAAGTCAATCACAGAAGGACAAATATAGTATTAGTTCATTATTGTACAAAATCAAGGAAAGGTTTATATATGGAAGCAAACTTTGTTGATTACCAGGGTGGGAGGGGAGAGGAGGGAACACTTAAAAAAAAAAAAATGCATTGACCCATGTCACTTTAGTTTTGTGTACTTCACTTCATAAATTATATTTCAATAAAATGTATTTTAAAAAAATGTGTTATAAGAATTTTGGAAGTTCTTCTCAACTTCAGACCATTTTTGATTCTCTAGTCAGCTCAAGGAGACAACGTAAAGCATTATTAATGGAATGTGCACAGACCTGGAGCTAGAACACGAAAAGAGAACAGCATGCTAAGCATTTCACAAGAAAAAGAACTCAAGAAAAAAAATCAGGCTTTGAGTTGCAGTATTGAAGGATTCCATGGGAAAAATATGCTCTGGTGGCACAGTTGTTAAAGCATTTGGGTGGTAACCGAAAGGTTGGTGGTTCAAACCCACCAGCTGCTCCACAGGCAAAAGATGAGGCAGTCTGCTTCCATAAAGATTTACAGCCTTGCAAACCCTATGAGTTAGTTGTTCTCTGTCCTATAGGATCACTATGAGTCAGAATCAATTTGCTGGCAGTGAGTTTTGTTTTTTGGGTTTTTTTTTTTTTTTGGTATGGACAAAAAAATTGAATGAAGCAGCATGCATCAAAAGAAGATGGAAGGGATACACAAAGTCACTATACCAAAAAAAGTTGGTCAATGTTCATCCATTTCAGAAGGTACCATATGATCAGGAACCAATGTTATTAAAGGAAGAAGTCCAAGTTGCACTGAAGTCATTAGTAAAAAACAAGGCTCCGGGAGTTGACAGAATATCCATTGAGATGTTTCAACAAATGGATGTAATGCTGGAAGCACTTACTTGTCTATGCCAAGAAATTTGAATGATAGCTACCCAGCCAACCAATTGGAAGAGTTCTGTTGTTGTTGTTGTTGTTGTTGTTAGGTGCTGTCAAGTCGTCTCCCACTCATAGTGACCCTATGCACAGCAAAACGAAACACTGCCCAATCCTGCACCAGCTCCATGATCCTTGCTATACTTGAGTCCATCGTTGCAGCCACTGTGTCAATCCATCTCATTGAGGGCCTTCCCCTCTTTCATCAACCCTCCATCTTACCAAGCTTGATAGCCTTCTCCAGGAAAGAGTTCCATATTTGTGCCCATTCCAAAGAAAGGTGATCCAACAGAATGTGGAAGTTATCAAACAATATCATTAATATCACACGCAAGTAAAATTTTGCTGAAGATAATTCAAAAATAGTTGCAGCAGTACGTTGACAGGGAATTGTCAGAAATTCAAGCAGAATTCAGAAAAGGACGTGGAATGAGGGATATCATTGCTGATGTCCAATGGATCCTGGCTGAAAGCAGAAAATAAAAGAAAGATGTTTACCTGTGTTTTCATTTGACTGTGTAGATTGTAACAAATTATGGATAACATTGTGAACAATGAGAATTCCAGAACACTTAACTGTGCTCATAGACCATAGCTGTACATAGACCAAGAGGCCAACAACAAACAAAACAAGGAAATACAAATGGTTTAAAATTAGGAAAGGTATGTGCCAAAAATTGTTTCCTTTCACCTTTCTTATTCAATCTGTATGCTTAGCAAGTAATCTAGAAGCTGGACTATAAGAAAAAGAATTTGGCAACAAAATTGAAGGAAGACTCATTAACATCTATGATATGCAGATGATAGAACCTTCCTTGATGAAAGCAAAGAGGACTTGAAGTACTTAGTGATGGAAGACCAAAGACCAGCCTTCAGTGTGTACTACACCCCAGTATGAAGAAAAAATCAAAATCCCTACAACTGGACCAATAAGCAACATCATGATAAATGGAGAAAATTTTGAAGTGGTCAAGGGTTTCATTTTGTTTGCATCTACAACCAACACCCATGGAAGCAGCAGTCGGAAAATCAAAGGACATGTTGCATTGGTCATATCTGCTGCAAAATACCACTCTAAAGTGTTAAAAAGCAAAGATATCACTTTGAGGACTAAGATGTGCTTCACCCAAGCCATAATATTTTCATTTGTCTTATATGCAGGTGAAAACTGGGCAATGAATAAGGAAGACTGAAGAAGGATTGATGCCTTTGAACTGTGGTGTTGGTGAAGAATATTCACTATACCCTGGACTGTCAGAAGAAAAAACAAATCTGTCTTGGAAGAAGGACTGACAGAATGTTCCTTAGAGGTGAGGATGATGAGACTTCATCTAAACGTACTTTGGACATGTTATCAGGAGGGACCAGTCCCTGGAGAAGGGCATTAGGCTTGCTTGGTAAAAGTAAAGGATCAAAAACTCAACTCACTGCCATTGAGTCGGAGCTGACTCATAGCGACCCCTCCTTGGGTTTCCAAGGTGGTATCACTACAGAAGTAAATCAGAGGGAAAAAGAAGACCTTCAACAAGACTGAGTGGACTCAAACATAGCAAGGATTCCAAGGCTGACAAAGGACCAAGCCATGCTTCGTTCTATGGTACATAGAGTCATTATGAGTCAGAACTGACTCAATGGCACCTAGCAACAACAACACAGTCAATATGTTACCCTGATTTGCAAATCATATATAAGATAAACTTCAATCTATTATTCTATTATATGATTTTTATTTCAACATTCTGAAAACTTAGTTTTGGAGATTGTGCAAGTGGCATGCTAATGCTTATGGTATTTCAGACCACATGAGTGGCAGGGTCATTGAGGCAATCATCCAGGTTTGCTAAACCCTTGTAACAAGTCTATTCAGAACTGACTAGCTTACAGGCTGGATCATTTCTTACCAGTATGTCTATTTGAAAGCAAAATCTGGTTTGGTTCTTTTTCTTCCTCAAGCTCATCTACAAATTCAGGGTGTCAAGTTTGAAGCAGATCTGTCAGCTTATACTTATTTGAGTCAGGAGAAGCAAATTCTTGGAACTTGATGAGAGTAAAGTGACATTTCCTCATGATTTTATGTGTTTTAGGGCCCTGATCTTGTTGCAAACTGGTATCAAAACACACAGTCCTCCACACATCATGAATTTGTTTCCTAGGAAGCAGCTATTGCATGTTGCAACTTGCTCACACATTCCTGAGTAATTGCAAATCTGTTCTCAGCCATTATAGCCATTTTGGTCCAATTACTAAATTGAGCCATGGCTGGTCCATCAGTTTTTTTGCACTGTGGTGGCTTGTATGTTGTGGTCGTGCTGGAAGCTATGCCACAAGCATTTCAAAAATCAGCAAGGTGACCCATGGGAGACAGATTTCAGTGGAGCTTCCAGACTAAGACAGATGGGGGAAGAGGATCTGGCGATATACTTGTGAAAAAATTGGCCAGTGTAACCCTTAGAATAGCAGTGGGACAGTGTCTGATATGGTGCCAGAAGATGGGCCTCTCACTTTGGAAGGCACTCAAAACACAACTGGGGATGAGTTGCCTCCTCAAAGTAGGGTCGCCCTTAATGACGTGGATGGAGCAAAGTGTTGAGGACTTTCGTTTGCTGATGTGGCATGACTCAAAATGAGAAAAAAAAAAAAAAACAGCTGCAAACATCCATTCGTAATTGGAACATGCAATGTATGAAGTATGAATCTAGGAAAATTGGAAATTGTCAAAGATGAAATTAAATGTTTGAAGATCAATATCCTAGGCATTAGTAAACTGAAATGGGGTGACTTTGAAGAGGGGCTTGGAGGAAGTGGGCCTGAAGCGAAAAAGAGGGTTAAGGCAGTAGGGACGTTGCGCTTTAAGGAGGTGGCCAAAGGGGCCTTGGGAGGTTAAGTCTGAGGGAGCGGGGAACTGGCCTTTGGCATAAAGGAAGAGGCCAGGGCCTCGGGTGAGTGAGAGGAGCAGCTGGTGGGGAGCTGTAGGATATCTCACCTGTCTCTAACTTCGCAGCCTCAGCCCCTGGATCTGGTCGGTCGGCTCATGGAACTGGCCCTAGCGTGCCTGTTGCTCCCAGGATCCCCAGCAACCCCAAGCCAGGCACCCAACCGCTGCCATGGAAACGGCGTTGGGTGCGTCCAGTTGACGCGAAGTGGGGACGGGAAGCCACGCCCAGCAGAGGGGGAGGTCCCGGAAGTGCGTCAGCCTCGCCTCCTTGAAAATGAGTCGCTTGGCCGTCGTCGCTGCCATTTTTTGAATTCGTACCGTCTGTGCAGGAAGCAGTCTTGACGCGGCACTGTTCACCCACCTGAGGCGGACTGGCAGCCCTGAGCATGGCAGTCATGCCAGCTGGACCCATGCAGGCGGTGCCGGGTTCAGATGATGAAGAAGAAGGGCAGAAAGTGCCCCCACCCCCAGAGACACCCATGCCTCCGCCTCTGCCCCCAACTCCAGACCAAGTTATTGTCCGCAAGGACTATGACCCCAAAGCTTCCAAGCCATTGCCTCCAGCCCCCGCCCCTGATGAGTATCTCATATCCCCCATTACTGGGGAGAAAATCCCTGCCAGCAAAATGCAGGAGCACATACGCATTGGGCTGCTCAACCCCCGCTGGCTGGAGCAGAGGGACCGCTCCATCCGCGAGAAGCAGAGCGATGATGAGGTGTATGCACCAGGCCTGGATATCGATTGCAGCTTGAAACAGTTGGCTGAGCGCCGTACTGATATCTTCGGTGTGGAGGAAACTGCCATCGGTAAGAAGATTGGCGAGGAGGAGATCCAGAAGCCAGAGGAAAAGCTGTGGCTTTACTTTCCCTTACAGGTGACTTGGGATGGCCACTCAGGCAGCATGGCCCGATCCCAGCAGGCTGCCCAGGCCAATATCACCCTCCAAGAGCAGATTGAAGCTATCCACAAGGCCAAAGGACTGGTGCCAGAAGATGACACCAAAGAGAAGATTGGGCCCAGCAAACCCAATGAAATCCCCCAGCAGCCACCACCTCCATCCTCAGCCACCAACATCCCCGGCTCAGCCCCACCCATCACCTCAGTGCCCCGGCTACCTGCGATGCCGCCTCCAGTCCGCACCACAGTGGTGTCTGCCGTGCCCATCATGCCCCGTCCCCCGATGGCATCCATGGTCCGCTTGCCCCCAGGCTCTGTGATTGCCCCCATGCTGCCCATTATCCACGTGCCCAGGATCAACGTGATGCCCATCCCTCCCTCAGCCCCACCTATTATGGCGCCCCGCCCACCCCCCATGATTGTGCCAACAGCCTTTGTGCCTGCTCCCCCTGTGGCACCGGTCCCAGCTCCGGCCCCAATGCCCCCTGTCCACCCTCCGCCTCCAATGGAAGATGAGCCTACCTCTAAGAAACTGAAGACGGAAGACAGCCTCATGCCTGAGGAGGCGTTCCTGCACAGAAACAAAGGTCCAGTGTCCACCAAAGTCCAGGTACCCAACGTGCAAGATAAGACAGAATGGAAACTGAATGGGCAGGTGCTGGTTTTCACCCTCCCGCTCACAGACCAGGTCTCCGTTATCAAGGTGAAGATTCACGAAGCCACAGGCATGCCTGCAGGGAAACAGAAGCTGCAATATGAGGGCATCTTCATCAAGAATTCAAACTCCCTGGCATACCATAACATGGCTAATGGTGCCATCATCCACCTGGCCCTCAAGGAGAGAGGCGGGAGGAAGAAGTAGAAGAGAGAAACTTGCTGTCGGGTCCCAGCCACTGCCACTTATGTCTCCTGTCCCCGACCCGCTACCCCAAACCCTTTAAATTGTACTCTTTAAAAGTGAATTTTATATCAATATATTTAAATTGAGGTGACTCATATCTCAGTAAAGCTGTTGAAGAAAGATTGCAAGAGAAAGAAAGAAGGCAGAAATTGTGTTAAGTGCGTGGCTCAATAAATACTAGTCATTCTTAAAAAAAAAAAAACCTGAAATGGACTGGTATTGGCTATTTTTAATCAGACAATCATATGGTCTGCTATGCCAGGAATAATGAAGAGGAATGCTGTTGTATTCATTGTCAAAAAGAACATTTCCAGATCTATCCCAAAGTACAATGCTGTCTGTGATAGGATAATATCCATATGCCTACAAGAAAGACCACTTAATATAACTATTATTCACATTTAGGCACCGACCACTGATGCCAAAGATAAGAAATTGAAGACTTTTACCAAGTTCTGCAATCTCAAGTTGTTCAAATGTGCAGTCTACACACATTGATAATTACTGGTGATTGGAATGGGAGAATTGGAAATGAGAAGAATCAGTAATTGAAAAATGTGGTCTTAGTGAGAGAAATGATGCTAGAGATCACATAATACAATTTTGCCAGACCAATGACCTGTTCATTCAAAACACCTTTTTCAACAACATTAATGGCAACTATACATGTGAACATCATCAGAAAGAATACACAGGAATCAAATTGACTACATCTGTGGAAAGAAATGACAGAGAAGCTCAATATCAGTCAGAACAAGACCTGAGCTAACTGCAGAACAGATCATCAATTGCTCATATGCAAGTTGAAGTTGAAGATGAAGAAAATTTTAAAAAGTTTACAAGAACCAGAGTACAACCTTGAGTATATCCTACCTGAACTTAGAGACCATCTCAAAATAGATTTGATGCATTGAACAGTAATGACTGAAGATCAGGTGAGTTGTGGGATGATATTCCAAAAATGGTATGGGGTGGCACCAGACCTCCTCTAACTTCACAATGGGGGAGAAGGATCAAGATCAATAGCAACAGCCCAAGGCTGATTCCTATCAGGTGGAGGTCAGACATGCCATCACCCTCTAACCCTTTTGCCAATTCTGACATCAACCATCCCTCCCCTAGTACTCACTACTTCTCTGCTAGGTTCAATAATCTGTTGCAATGGCCACACAGAACTCACAGACAATACTTATGGTTATGGGGTTTATTAGGTATGTTAGGCTGGGTTCTCTAGAGAAGCAAAACCAGTAAAGCTTATAGAGAGAGAGAGAGAAAAAAAAAATTATCTTAGAAAAATGGCTCACACACAGAAGCTGGCAAGTCCCAAGTTCTTGGATCAAAGTCAAGCTAGAAGCTTTTCCCAACTCACACAGCTGCAGGAGCTGATGAGCTCAAGATTGGCAGGCAGTGTACTGACTGTTGACTCCAACGAATGATGAAACCAAGACCTCCAGGCCAAATGGTGGATTGTTGGTTCATGGACAGTTGTAGGCAGCACAACAGGATCCCGATCCACAGAAGAGTGTTTCTTTTCCCAGGATGTCCATAAATATATTGGAAGCAGGCCACACCCCTATG
>NW_006921618.1:10164380-10175399 GCF_000298275.1 Orycteropus afer afer | reverse complement strand
TGGACAGCCTCTTAACTGTGCCCAATGGCAGGTCTCTCTCTGACTGTTGACCCCTTGGCCTGGCCCCTGCCCTGCTTGGAAAAATGTTACAAAGCTCTTTTAACTCTGCTGATAAATGCCTAGAGACACCGCACTCCACCAGTAAGCGTTGGCCTGAGGCTTTCTCAATCTGTGGGTCACATTGCCCAGCAAGTCTCCCACCCAGACTATGTTGTCTTACGCCGGTCTCTGTTCCACTGCCTCTTTTACCACCATTTCTATGCCACTGCTTCTCACCGTCTCTGATGTCACAGCTTTCTATCTCCTGGATCAAGGTTCAGTGCAGGGATCTCAGGTCCAAAGGATATGCTCTCCTCCTGGCTCTTCTTTCTTGATGAAAAGAAGTCCACCTCTGGGATGGCTCATTTTAAGTTGAGCAGGATGGCAAAACCAACCAATCCCCACATTAATGTTCCATATACCTTATTTGCATAGTCCCAACCCACAAGGGTGTCATATACCTTATTTATATTATTAACAAGCTATCCAATCCCCTTGGTGGGTCACAAGCACCTCACATTTGCATAGTCCTGCCAGTCATCTGGGAGCTCTGGTGGCATAGTGTCTAAGGCATTTGACTGCTAACCAGAAGGCTGGCGGTTCAAACCCTCCAACCACTCCTTGGAAGGAAGGTTGGGCAATGTACCTCCGTAGTGATACTGCCTCAGAAACCCAAGGAGGGGTCGCTATGAGTCAGATCCAACTCAACAGCAGTGGCTTATCTCTAGGAAGTAGATTGCCCAGTCTTCCTTCTGAGGAGTGACCTGTGGGTTTGAACCACCAGCCTTCTGGTTAGCAGTCAAATGCCTTAGGCACTACTCCACCAGAGTTCCTCAAATCTCTTTTAGCTCTGCTGATAAGTGGCCAAAGGCTCTCCACTCTGCCAGCAAAACCTCCCACCTGAAAGCATTCTGCTTTCTCACTCTGTGGTTTGGGAAGTCTACTGTGTTGTTTCGTGCTGGTCTCCTGGTTCTGCTGGCCTCTGCTGTAGCCATTTTTCTGCCACTGCTTCTCACCATCTCCAGTGTTACACCTCTCTGTCTCCTGGGTCTAGAAGGTTCCAGCACAGGGATCCAGGTTCCATTCATTTCTCTCCCATCTCTTCTTGGTGGTAGTCATGTAGTCCTTTCCACCTCAGGGTTGGCTCATTTTAAGCCTAGTAGGATGGGAAAACAGACCAAACCCCTCATCGAGACCTGTACACCTTATTTGCATGATTCCACCCCCACAAAAGTGCTATGCACCTCATTTACGTTAATAAGTTATCCAATTCCCTTGGTGGGCCACAAATACCTCATTTGCATAGTTTCACCCAGTCATTTGGTGGGAGTTACAAAGACTATGGCTGAAAGAAGCAGATTAAGTCATTCACTGCACCTCAGGATCATAACAAACCATGGTTAACTTGCGAAGAATGGCAATTCCATAACACTTCATTGTGCTCATGTGGAACCTGAACATAGACCTAGAGGCAGTCATTTGAACAGAACACAGGGATACTGCTTGGTTTAAAATCAGGAAAGATGTGTGTCAGGATTGCATCCTTTTATCATACTTATTTAATCTGTATGCTGAGCTAATCATCTGACAAAACTGGACTGAGTAAAGAACGCAGCATCAGAATCAGAGGAAGGCTCATCAACAACCTGCGATGTGCAGATGACAGAACTTTATTTGCTGAAAGCAAAGAGGACTTGAAGCACTGACTGATGAAGGGAAAACACCTTCCTTCAGTATGGATTACATCTCCATATAAAGAAAACAAAAATTCTCACAACTAGACCGATAAGTAACATTATGATAGAGAGAGAAAAGCTTGAAGTCATCAAGGATTTTATTTTCTTGGATCCATAATCAACGCCCACGGAAGCAGCAGTCAAGAAATCAAATGATGTATTGCATTGGGCAAATCAGCTGCAAAAGATATCTTTAAAGTGTCCAAAGAAAAATAAATAAAGTATCTAAAAAGATTCAAAAGATGTCACTTTGAGGCTGAGGTATACCTGATCCAAGCCATGGTCTTTTCGATGGCCTCATAGCCATGTGAAACCTGCACAACGAATAGGGAAGACCAAAGAATTGATGCCTTTGAATTATGGTGTTCATGAAGAATACTGAATATACCATGGACTGTCAGTAAAATGAACAAATTTATCTTGGAGGAAGTACAGCCAGAATGCTCCTTAGAAGTGAGGATGGTAAGACTACATCTCATATACTTTGTATGTGTTATTAGAAGGAACTAGTGTCTGGAGAAGGACAAAGTGGAGGGTCAACGAAAAAGAAGACCCTAATGAGATGGATTGACACAGTGGCTATAACAATGGGCTCAAACATAGCAACAATTGTGAGGGTGGTGCAGGACTGGGCAGTGTTTCATTCTGTTTTACATGGAGTCACTATGAGTTGGAACCAATCTGATGGAACCTAACAACAACAAGATCGATCCTGAAGTACAGTACTGTCAGTGATGGGATAATTTCCATATGCCTACAAAGAGGACCAGGAACTCTGGTGGTGTAGTGCCTAAAGCATTTGACTGCTAACCAGAAGGCTGGTGGTTCAAACCCACCACCCACTCCTTGGAAGGAAGGTTGGGCAATCTACTTCTGTAGTGATACTGCCTAGGAAACCCAAGGAGGGGTCGCTATGAGTTGGGGTCCGACTCAACAGCACATAACAACAACAACAACAGTGCCGCTCTGACAGGACTATACCACAAATGAGATGGCCTTAACAAACAGGAGTTTATTCTCTCAGTTTGGAGGCTTTAAGTCCGAGTTCCAAGTGCCAGGCTCTAAGGGCTGTGTGAAAGCCTCTGAACCTTGGGATTCAGCTCTGCCTCTTGCTCCCGGACTGCTGAAGCTAGGGGCATTTCTTCATTCAGGCAGCTACTGGCTGCTGAGGCTAACAAGCCCAAGGTTGACAAATAAAATGGCACAGTCCTGATGTTACCAAACCACATGTTGTTGTTGTTGTTATGTGCCGTGGAGTCATACCTGACTCATAGCAACCCCTCCTTAGGTTGCTGAGACAGTATCACCACAGAAGTAGATTGCCCAACCTTCCTTCTGAGGAGTGGCTGGTGGTTCAAACCTGGTTAGCAGTCAAGTGCCTTAGGCACTATGCTACCAGAGCTCCTCCAAACCACATGGCAGGCCATTAATTCCAGTCCATTGAAAGTCCCTAGGTTGGCAGAGCATGGCAGGCTGCTGAACAACGACATGGCTACATGCAAGGTTCAAGTGTGTCATAAACTAGAGACCATTCCCAAAGCTTCTCCTTATATATGGAAAGTAGACCACATCCCTAAGGCAGCTATTCAGCTGCTCACAGTAGATTCTACCATGAAATTGATTATCAATCTCATCATGGGGAATACTACATCCAGCTGCCTAGCCACTCAACAATGCCCAGACAAGTTGACACACAAAGTTAACTCCACACCCTTCAAGCCTAAAATTGAGCATACCCCCAGAGATCAACTTTCAGACAAACAATAGACAGGCCTATAAAGTGAATGGTAACACCAGGGAGGAACATATTCCTCGGTACAATCAACAGTAGGAGACCAAAAGGGTAGCATTTTCCCGCAAACCAAGATCAGAAGGCAGAGACAAAGCAAGGGGTAACAAAGAAGGGTGAATGGAAACTAGGAACCCAGAGAGGACTTGGAAAGAGTGCTGTTAGACTGAGAGAACTGCAACCAATGTCATGAAACAAAATGTGTATAATTTGTTGAATGTAAAGCTAATTTGCTGTGTAAACTTTGACTTGAACTACAATAAAATGTTCAAAGTATAAAAAAAAAAAAAAGTCCAAAATGTCCAGGTTTTCCAAACTTTTCCATTATATTTAAAATCAACTCCATCTCTTCCCCTCAGTACTCTTCCTCCTGTCTTAAAGTTCTGTAATGTCTTGTGGAACTCACAAACCACTAAGGAAATGGCTCACATGGTTGTGGAGCCTGGTAAGTCCCAAATCCATGGATCAGGCATCAGTCTGGAGGATTCTTCTCATTCATGTGTTTGCAGGGGCTAATGAACCCAAATCAACAGGTCAACAGGTTGTTGGCTTATAAAACTGCAGAAGGTGGTGAATCAGGTCAGATGATAGGCCGGCTCAAGTCCTCAGAATGCAAGGTCAGATGATGACACAGTAGATGAAAAATCCAGAGCAAGAGAGAGAACTTTACAGAGTATTCATGTATGTTGTTGTTGTTGCTGTTGTCATTAGGTGCTATTGAGTTGGTTCCTACTCATGGTGACCCTGTAGACAACAGAACAAAACACTGTGTGGTCCTGCACTATCCTCACAATCATTTCTCTGCTTGAGCCCATGTTGCAGTCACCATGTCAATCCATCTCATTGAAAGTCTTCCCTTTTTTCTGACCTTCTACTTTACCAAGCAAGGCATCCTTCTCCAGGGACCAGTTCCTTCTGACAATATGACCAAATCAAGTGAGATGAAGCCTGACCATTCTTGCTTCTAGGAGCATTCCAACCGTACCTCTTCCAAGATTTAAAAAAAAAAAGACAAACTCACTACCATCAAGTTGATTCTGACTCACAGCAACCCCCTTTGGGTTTCCAAGGCAGTAAATCTTTACAGGAGTAGATTGCCAGTCTTCCTTCCACAGAGTGGCTGGGGAGTTTGAACCACCACCCTTCTGGTTAGCAGTCAAATTCCTTAGGCACTATACCACCAGAGCTCCTTTCTTCCAAGATAGACAACTTCAATCTTTTCTCCATCTATCATGATGTTGCATATTGGTCCAATTGTGAGGATTTTTATTGTATTTTGAGATGTGATCCATACTAAAGGCTATATATAGTCTTTGATCTTCATCAGTAAATGCTTCAAGTCCTCTTTGCTTTCAGCAAGCATAATTGTGTCATCTGTATATTGCAGGTTGTTAATGAGTCTTCCTCCAATCCTCATGACACATTCTTCTTCATAAAGTCTAGTTTCTCTGATGATTTGCTCAGGATGCAGATTGAAAAAGTATGATAAAAGGATACAACCCTGACACACACCCTCCCTGATTTTTTAAAAAAATTTTATTGTGATTTGGATGAAAGTTTACAGAACAAATTCATTTTCCATACAGCAGTTCATACACATTTTGTTTCATGACATTGACTGCAATTCCACACAATGTAACAACTCTCTTCCCACTTCCTCCTTGTAGTTACCTCTTCCCTGTGTCCTTCTTACCTGTGCATTCCTGCCGTCCTGAGCTATTTCCTTGTGCAAACACTGCCCTTCTGTTCTCCCACAATTGATCACTCTAAGGAGTATATCTACCTCATGTAAATGTGTACCCTATATTCCAGTCTATTATTTAGCTGGAAGCCAAGGGAGTGAGTTCAATTCCAGATCTGAAGGGTAACTATGGGCCATAGTCTTGGGGGTCTCACCAAGCTCTATCAGACCAATAAGCCTGGTGAGTTGTTTTGTTTTTTTAAGTAATTTGAGTTTTGTTCCACATTGTTCTCCCATTCTATCCAGGTTCTCCTATGCTGATTCCTTTCTGAGTGGTTGACAGTGGTAGCTAGGCACCATCTAGTTCTTTTGGTCTCATGGTCATATAGGCTGATGATCGCATGCATGGGATCTACTAGTCCCATGTACTAATTGTTTCCATGCATCTTTGGTTTATTTTGTTCTTCTTTCCTTTGGATGAGGAGAGACACATTGTTGCATTATCTAGGCCTCTTGCAAGCTTTTATGACCCCAGTTGCCACTTACCAAAGTAGGATGTAAAACAATGTTTTTGTGTAGTATGTTATGCCAATTGAGATTGATGTCCCCTGCAACCATGGTCCTGAGCCCACAGGTCCAACTACTCACTTCCTCTTGGTGGTTGGCTGTGGCCAAGAAGCTATCATAGCTTTGCCCCTTGTTAGTTCTATTATATATTTGGACATTCTTATAGCACATATAAATACATATGTAGAAATATCATCTGCCAGCCTTATATATGCTCATGGGTTTATTCCCTTTTGCCTAGACATAGCTGATCATTCAGACTGTACTCATCAATTTACCCATAGAGTAATGTTTGTTATCACTGACAATGCAGTATTTTATATGTAAAAGGGTCTATCTTTGTTGTCTGTACCTCTTGTGCACCTCTCTGTGTCTTCCTCTTCCTCAGTGCCACTGTGTTTGTTGTACATTGCCCTTCCCTTCACCCAAATCAATACTTGTCTCTACCTCTCTAGCAGTGTTCTCTCCCCTCTCATCCCATCCCTGGTAATCAACAAAGGAAGTTTTCTTCCATATATAAATCTTTCCTTGACTTTTTACAATGGTGAACTAACACAATATTTGTCCTTCTGTGATTGACTTATTTCACTCAGCATAATCTCCTCCAAGTTCATCCATGTTGTGCGGTGTTTTGCAGATTCTACATTATTCTTTAATGTTGCACAGTATCCCATTGTGTGTATGTACCAGTTTGGTTATCCATTCTTCGGTTGATGGGCGCTTAGGTTGTTTCCATCTCTTTGCTATTGTGAATAGTGCTGTGATGAACATCAGTGTGCATATATATCTGTTTGTGTCCTGTCTTTCACTTCTTTAGGATATATACCTAGTAACGGGACTTCTGGATGAAATGGTGTTTCTAATTCCAACATTTTATGGAATCATCATGCTGATTTCCACGGTGGTTGTTGTATCATTTTACAGTCCCACCAGCAGTGTATGAGAGTCCCAATCTCTCCACATCCTTGCCAGCATTTGTTATTTTCTGTCTTGTTGAACTTTGCTATTAGTGCTGGGGTGAGATGATATCTCATTGTAGTTGATTTCCATCTCTCTAATTGCTAATGCTCGTGAACACTTCTTCAGGTGTTTGTTAGCCACCTGAATATCTTCTTTGGACAGTGTCTGTTCATGTCTTCTGCCCATTTTTCAACTGGATTGTTTGTCTTTTTGATACTGAGGTGTTGGAGTTCTCTACAAATTTTAGAGATAAGTCCCTTGTCAGATATGTCATTGCTGAATATTTTTTCCCAACTTGTAGGTTCTTTTTACTCTTTTGGAGAAGTCTTTGGAAGCACATAAAAATATAATTTTTAGAAGGTCCCATTCATCTAGTTTATATTTTGCTATTTGTGCATTTTGGGTTATGCTTTATAGTCTATTTATGCCATAAATTAGGGCCCATAAGTTTTCCCCTATTTTTTCCTTGGTGAACTTTATAGTTTTAGGTTTCACATTTAAGTCTTTGATCCATCTGGAGTTAGTTTTTGTGAGTGGTGTGAGGTATGGATTTTGTTTCATTTTTGCATAACCAGTTTTGCCAGCACTATTTGTTAAAGAGATGATCTCTTCCTCATTTAAGGGGAAAGGATTTGAGCCCTTTGTCAAAGATCAGCTGACCATAGGTCGATGGATCTATTTCTTGGTTCTCAGTTCTATTCCACTGGTCTGTGTGTCTGTCGTTATACCAATACCAAGCTGTTTTGACTACTGTGGCTGTATAGTAGGTTTGAGATCCAGGAGTGTGAGGCCTCCTACTTTGTTCTTGTTCTTCAAAAGTGCTTTGCTTATCCAGGTCTGCTTCATTTCCATATAAAATTAGTATTAGTTTTCCATATCCTTAAAGAATGTTGATGGAATCTGGATTGGGATTGCATTGAATGCATAGATTGCTTTGGGTAGTGTTGACATTTTTCACAATGTTCAGTCTTCCCATCCATGAGCATGGTATGTTCTTCCATTTACGTAGATCTCTTATGATGTCTTGAAGAAGCATTTTGTAGTTCTCTTTGTGTAGGTCTTTTGTGTCCCTGGTAAGATTTACTGCAAAGTACTTTAATTTTTTGGTAGCTATTGTAAATGGTATTGATTTCCTTATTTTCTTTTCAGCAATCTCTTTGCTGTTGTAGAGGAACCCAACTGATATTTAGATATTGATCTTGTATCCTACCACTATGCTAAATCTCTCAATTAGTTCCAGTAGTTTTCTTGCTGAATCTCTTAGATTTTCTATGTACAGGATCATATCACCTGCAAATAGAGATAGTTTCACTTCTTCCTTACCAACTTGGATGCCTTTTATTTCCCTTTCTTGCCTTATTGCCCTGGCTAGGACTTATAATACAATGTTGAATACAAGTGATCATCCTTTACGTAGTGAATAACACACAGGTAAACATCTTTCTGGTATTTTTTGCTTTCAGCCAAACTCCATCTGACATCAGCAATGATATCCCTTGTTCTACATGCTCTTCTGAATCTAGCTTGAATTTCTGGAAATTCCCTATCAATATACTGTTGACACCATTTTTGAATTATCTTCAGCAAAATTTTACTTGCATGTGATATTAATGATACGATGTGATAATTTCTGCATTCTCTTGGATCAACTTTCTTCAGAATGAGCACAAATATGGATCTCTTCCTGTCAGTTGGCCAGGTAGCAGTCTTCCAAATTTCTTGGCATAAATGAGTTTTAGCACCAATTCCTTCAGTGCAGCTTAGACGTCTTTCTTCAATACCATTGGTTCTTGATCATATGCTACCTCCTGAAATGTCTGAATGTTGACCAATTCTTTTTGATACGGTGACTTTGTGCATTCATTCAATCTTCTTTGGGTGCATTCTTCACATTGCTCAAATTTTCCCATTAGAATCCTTCAGTATTGCAATTTGTGGCTTGAATTTTTTCTTTAGTTCTTTCAGCTTGAGAAATGCCGAGCATGTTCTTCTCTTTTGGTTTTCTAATTTCATGTTTTTGCACATTTCATTATAATACTTTACTTTTTCTTCTTGAACTGCCCTTTGAAATCTTCTGTTCAGTGCTTTTATTTCATCATTTCTATTTGCTTTATCAGAGTATCTTCTGACATCCATTTTGGTCTTTTCTTCCTTTCCTATCCTTTTAATGACCATTTGTTTTCTTCATTTTTGAGGTTCTTGATGTCATCACACAATTCATCTGGTCTTCAGTCATTGGTGTTCAATGCACTAAATCTGTTCTTAAGATGGTCTCTAAATTCAAGTGGGATATACATAAGATTGTATTTTGACTTTTGTGGACTTGTTTTAATTTTCTTCAGCTTCAACTTGAACTTGCATATGAGCAATTGATGGTGTGTTCCACAGTCAGCTCCTGGCCTTGTTCTAACTGATGACATTGAGCTCCTCTATCACTTCTTTCCACCACTCATCTGTCAGTTTGTCATACTGTGGTGGCTTGCATGTTACTATGAAGCTGGAGTATGTCACTAGTGTTTCAAATACCAGCAGAGTCACCCATGGTGGGCAGGTTTCAGCAGAGCTTCCAGACTAAGACAGACTTGGAAGAAGGAAGGGGCCATCCACTTCTCAAAGAAATGGGCAGTGAAAACCTTATGAATAGCAGTGAAACACTGTCTTATATATTACTGGAAAACTTTATGAACAGTCCTGAAACACTGTCCAATATAGTGCCAGAAGATGAGACCCTCAGGTCAGAAGGCACTCAAAATACTATTGGGGAAGAACTGCTTCCTCAAAGTAGTCAACCTTAATGACGTGGATGGACTAAAGCTTTTAGGACTTCCATTTGCTGATATGGCACAACTTCTTTACACAGATGTAGTCTATTTGATTCCTGTGTTTTCCATCTGGCAAGGCCCACATTTATAGTTGCCATTTATTTCATGCTGTTCATTTGCAATGAAAGTCATTAATCTTGCGACATGCAATCTCTGGTGTCATTTCTTTCACCAAGGCCATATTTTCCAACTACTAGTGCTTCATCTTTGTTTCCAACTTTCACATTCCAATCACCAGTAATTATCAATACATCTTGATTGTATGTGATGCTTCCAGCATCACGGAAACATTAAGCTATCCACAGTAGGACAAACTGACAGATGAGTGATGGCCATAATGCAACGCAACACAATGCAACACACTGCTGTCAAGTTGGATCCAACTCATAGTGACCCCTCCTTAGGTTTCCAAGGTGGTATCACTACAGAAGTAGATTGCCCAATCTTCCTTCTGGAGAGTAGCAGGTGGGTTTGAACTGGCAGCCATCTGATTAGCAGTCAAATCCCTTAGGCACTATTCCACCAGAGCACCTGATTGATGGCCATATATATTAGATAAAGACTATACTCTCAAGGAAACAAAAGTGATGACTTGAGTCACACCCTCTAATAAGGAAGTGACTCAAGATACATCCTACCCTAATCCTGCCTCATTAACCTAAGGGACACAAGCCAAAAAGAAAAATTCACTGCCATAGAGTTGTTTCCAACTCATAGCGACCGACATTGGGTTTCCGAGGCAGTAAATCTTTACAGAAGTAGATGATCCCATCTTTCTTCCATGGAGCAGCTGGTGGATTTGAACTGCCAACCTCCTGGTTAACAGTCAGATGCCTTTGGTACTGTGCCACCAGAGCTCCTTAACATAAAAGACAAAAATGGGACCCTAACCACAGGTATAAAAACAAACCCAAACTCACTGCTGTCCAGTCAGTTCTGACTCATAACAACCCCAACTAGGTTTCCAAGGCTATAAATCTTTACAGAAGCAGACAGCCCCATCTGTCTTCTGTGGAACAGCTGGTGGGTTTAAACCACTGACCTTGTAGTTAGTAACAAAATGCTTAACCACTACACCACTAAACTCAACTCACTGCCATCCAGTCAATTCCAACTCATAGTGACCCCCTTTGGGCTTTTGAGGAGGTGAATCTTTATTGAAGTAGATTGCCCAGTCTTCCTTCCTTGGAGTGGCTGGTGGGTTTGAACCACCAGCCTTCTGGTTAGTAGTCAAATGCCTTAGGCACTACCCCACCAGAGCCTCACTACACCACTTGTTGTTGTTGTTGTTGTTATGTGCCGTCGAGTCGGCCCCGACTCATAGCGACCCCTCCTTGGGTTTTCGAGGCAGTATCACTACGGAAGTAGGATTGCCCAACCTTCCTTCTGAGGAGTGGCTGGTGGGTTTGAACCGCCAGCCATCTG
>NW_006921618.1:10150683-10163902 GCF_000298275.1 Orycteropus afer afer | reverse complement strand
GGAAACCCAAGGAGGGGTCGCTATGAGTCAGGGCCGACTCGACGGCAAATAACAACAACAGTGACTCATCTGTCACCCATTTCACGTTCACTGCACCACTAGAGCTCCTTAAACCACAGGTATGGAAGCTAGGATTTACAATACACCACTAGAGCTCCTTAAACCACAGGTATGGAAGCTAGGATTTACAATACATCACAAAATGGAAGACTGTGGCTAGAAGGGCCATATTAAGTAATTCATTATATTGCACTGGTATATAGAAAGCCCACCAATTCTGAACTGGGCTTTTGTTTTTGTTTTTTAACAAAAATGGTAGTAAATGATTTCTATTGTTTGGTTACCTGATTTTTCTTTTTTTACTTTTTAAACTCAACATATTGTAAATTGTCCAACTCTTACCATGGCTTATGTCAAGCACACCTTAGTCTTCAAACTGACATCCTTGTTGGACAATGAATAAAGTGAACTGAAGAAGAATTGATGGATTTGAATTATGGTGTTGGCAAAGAATATTGAAGGTACCATGAACAGCCAGAAGAACAAATAAATCTGTCTTAGAAGTACAGTCATGATGCTCCTTAGAAGCAAGGATGGTGAGACTTTGTCTCTCATACTTTAGTCATGTCATCAGGAGGGACTAGTCCCTGGAGAAGGGTATCATTCTTGGTAAAGTAGAAGGTTAATGAAAAAAGGTAGACCATCTATGAGATGGATTAACACAGTGGCTGTGACAATGGGCTCAAGCATGTCAAGCATTTTGAGGATGGTGCAGGATCACGCCAGGTCTGGTTCTGTTGTACATAGACTCACAATGAGTTGGAACCTACTCCACAGCCCCTATATACACATATCTACATCATTGTTAACAGTATTTTGTATTTTGTTATTTTGACTGTCATTAATTTAGTCCCCCCATTGCTGGTTCTGGGTTTTTGTTTTTTTTTTAACTTTTTATTGTTTTACAGAGCAAATTGGTTTTCCAGTCAACAATTTATACACATTTTGTTTCATGGCATTAATTGTAATCTCCGCAATGTAATAGCATTATTCTGACTTCCTCCCTGAGTTTCCTCTTTCTGTTCACCATTCTTTCCTAACCCTTCCTGCTTTCTGAGCTTTATGCCTGGGCAAATATTGCCCTTTGGATCTCATTTGATTGGTTGTTTTGTGGAATGTTTCCCTGGTGTTATTGTTCATCTTATAGACCTGTCTGTTGTTTGGCTGAAAGTTGAGCCTTGGGGGTGAATTCAGTTCCAGGGTTGCAGGGTGTCTAAAGGCCTTAGTCTTGGGGCTTCCACCAGTCCCTATCATACCAGTAATCCTGGACCTTTTTATGATTTTGACTTTTGTTCCACATTTTTCTCCTATTCTGTCCAGAACCTCCTATTGCGATCCCTTTCAGAGCAGTCAGCAACCATCTAGCCAGGAACCATGTAGTTTTCCTGGTCTCTGGGTTATGGAGGTTGTGGTTCGTGTGGTCTGTTAAACTAATTGTTTAATTCATCTTTGATTTTCTTCACTCTTCTTTCCTCCAGATGGGGAGAGATCAATAGTTGCACCTTAAATCTAAAAGATATTTTAAATGTTACATGTTAGAATTGACTCAACAGCATACAACAACAGCATGTTATATATGAGCCTTGAAATATCTCTGTGGGACTGCTTTCTTCAGGGGAACATGGAGCTAGTAAGGTCTGCTTATTTGTAATAAGCTGTTGATTTGGCAGCTAATGACCTACAAGCATCTGGAATTGTCCATTGACTCAGGCCAATGTTTGCTCCCTGGCTGATTGCCTTGGTTTTGGGAAGAGACTGTGAGTCATGCTTCCTAGGCCCAAGAGCCATTGTTTTGCCACGACAGAAAAAACATACAAACTGACACAGCTTAAATATGATTAAAAACAGCTACTCAGTCTAGCTGACACCACAGTGTACCCACAGCTTCTAAGGCATGAGAAGGGGAAAGGATTTGCCCACGGACGGTCTGATTTCTGAACTCCAGTTAATACTCTTTCTGGTTTATCATGGTTGAACTTTTACACCATCCCCTTGTCTTTAACTGGTATGTCTTACTTTGTTTTATTATAACTTGTACCTTTTTACTACCCCCATTTAACAGATGAGAAAATTGAGGCTCAGATTAAATGATTTGCCCAAAGCCACTCGCATGGAACTTGAACCTAGGTTGGTCTGATACTGAATCCTTTGCTTTTAGCCACTTTGCTACACTTGCATAGTCTTCAGGGTCCAGATTCCTAGAAAGCATTCTGGATACAGCTTTCTGTGGAGTGGGAAGTAGCCACCCTTCTGAGTCCAAACCATCATGGGCTTACACATATGTTCTCAATGCCCATTAGAAAAGAGGCAACAAAAAAGAGACTATTTATAGACCCTCAAGTGTAGGATAATTTTCAAAGGGATCCTGCCTGCCAGGGTGCCCCCTGAAATTAGAGTCTTGCTGGGAGGTGTACTGCTGAGAGGCAGAGGCTGAGGGAACTTCCAGAGAGGGTGCGGTGCCTAAGGAGGGGCATTGCATGTTGCAAAGAAATTACAGCCAGGGAAATTCATGATGGGGCATTTGCTGAAGAACTCCAGAAGCACCCATAGAGAAAGAGGTAGATTTAGATATCCTTCAGGTCTGGAAAACATGAAGCCCACTGATGGAAATTCTAGTCCAGTTCTTGCCCTTCTTTAACCTTCTCCCCACGGACCCACAGCATGCCCAGAGAGAGAAAAAACTACAGTTAGTCAGCTACAGGAGGAAGACCAGGGAAGTAGAGAACATTCAACACTCAATTGAGTCCAGACTTTTGATTATTACCTGGACTGACCAATTTTTTTTTTTTTTTTTTCTAGCCAGTGCTTGGGAGTGAGCTTTATTCCAGGCCCAGAATGTATTCTAGGACCATAGTATTGGGGTCTCACCAGACTCTACCCGAGCAGTAATTCTGGTCATTATTGAGTTTTTGGATTTTGTTCCATGTCTTTCCTCCCACTCTATCCAGGATCTCCAGATTTGATCCTTTCCTGAGTGGTTGGCATTGGTAGCTGGGCACCATCTAGTTCTTCTGGTCTCAAGGGCCATCGTGTCCTAGGGCTGATTGCTTCCAAATGCCCTTGTTTTTTGTTTGTTTGTTTGTTTGTGTGTTTGTTTTGTTTTGTACTCTTCTTTGAATCCAATGATAGGAGAGCATTAGGTGCATCTTAGATGGAGGCCTGACCAATTTTGATTACTGAATTGAAACTGAGTTTAAAATTTAAAATGACTACAGGATTCTGTTACCCAAAAGAAAGGGTAATAATGAAAATAACAACTGCTATAGCACAGATGGAGTCCCTGGGTGATATAAAAAGTTAACGTGCTTCACTGCTGAGAGGCTGCAGTTCAAATCCACCCAGTGGTGCCTTGGAAGAAAGGCCTGGCAATATACTTCCAAAAAACCAGCCATTGAAAACCCTGTAGAGTCCAGGTCTACTCTGACACACATGCGGTCACCATGAAACAACTCAACAGCAGCTGGTTTTTATTGGTATAATACAGAACATTAGAACAGACATTCAACTAATCAAAGTTAAACAACCAGTTTGACCATCTGGAGCATACTGGTTGAACGTCAGCTCTGCCTAGACGTGAGCAAAAAGGTTGCTTCTTCTCTCTCTCTCTCTCTCTCTCTCTCTCACACACACACACACACATGCATGTGTAAGAGTGTGCTTTCATCAATTGGCTGGAGAAGAACTACTGACTTCGTGCAGATTTCAAGGGGGAATAAGGAGTAATTTCTTAATACCATGGAATCTGCTTTTTCAACATATCAATACACTTGCTGAGGCCTGTCCCTGAACATTTGTGATATCTGGGACAAGAGTAGAAATGGAGGTTCACATATCATTTGTCTAAATATTTAAAAATTACAAACTAACATTGTAGCACTATTCACAATAGCCAGAAAGTAAAAACAACCTAAGTGCCCATCAACAGATGAATGGATAAACAAAATGTGACATATCCATACAATGGAATATTATTAAGCCATAAAGAGAAATGAAGTTCTGATTCGTGTTACAACATAGATAAACCTTGAAACCGTTATACTGAATAAAATAAGGCAGACACAAAAGGACAAATAGTGTATGGTTTCACGTATATGAAATGTCTATATTGGGCAAACGCATGAAGACAAAAGTGTTTAGTGGCTGTACCAGGAGCTAGAAATCCCTAGGTGGAGTAAATGGTTAAGGACTGGACTGTTAACTGAAATGTTGACAGTTCAAACTGAGAAGCACCTCAGCAGGCAGGCCTGCGATTTGATTCTGAAAAGCAAATAAAAACAACAGGGGCTAGTGGGAGGGGAAAATAGAGTTTTTGCTGAAGGGGGACTGAGTTTCTGTTTGAGGGTGATGACAAAGTTTTAGAAATAGATAGTGGTGATGGTAGCATAACATGGTGAAAAGAATTAATGTCACTGAATTATACACTTAAAAATGGTTAATGGCAATTTTTTTGGTTATATGTATTTTATGTGCCACCAAATGCTGTGGCTTGGGATCTTCTTTTAAAATAAAGGAATAACTAACAAATGTTTAAATAAAGGATATTCAATCTTCCTACTTTGACAAATTTACGTCATAACAAAATCAACCACAAGCCTTCATGCCACCTGAATGCAGCTGTCTTTTGTTTCGAGGTCATGGGACAAGAGATGTGTGAAGTGTTCCCCTTGGGCCTGAACAGTGTTGCTGGTAAGTGTGGATGTTGAGGGTAAGAGGGGATGTTGAATGCCAGCTACTGAGTGGCACAAGTGCCCATGTGTTCTTATCATGCATCGCAATCCTTGTGACCACAGGGTCATTTGACCTCTACAAAAAGCCCATGGCTGACAGAATTAGGTTTATTCAGACATTCTAGTTTTTAACCTCTGTGTTCACTTTTTATCTCTTAGTTGTTAAATTTATAGTATGAGTGGTTGTGATATAAGGCCCTCTACAGGGTGGGACTCAGGGCAAACATCTCTTGCCTGATCCAGGGGAGTAATATATTCGCTTAGAAGCCCAAATCTAGTAGAAATAGAAATCAAGTTGGGTATGTTGTGTGACAGCTACCTCCATTGAAAGGACTCTAGAGCAGTCATTGGTCACTCGAGGGGACCACAAGTGTCACCAAATGCTATAGCTCAGTGTCTTCGCTTTGGAAACCCTTTTCCGGTAAGATCCTGGCACAACCAACACCTCAGGTCCTCCCTCTTTTCCTTCCTTCCTTTCAAGGAATCCGACACATGAAAGAGTTGCTGGAAACCCAGTGGAAAATCCCATTATGGCTGCCCCTGTGCCAAGTGTCCTTTGGTTGACTATCCCAGCCTGTTCAAACACCTTTATAAACTTGTTGAATAAATGCGAGTATGGAAAAGGCGGTTGCCATCTCCCAGAGAGAGCAGTGGCAGCTGACAGAAGTAGGGGAGATGCTTCTTGTTCAGCACCGTCCCCACCTACTTTAAGGGCCCAGTTGTGTTTCTATAGTTCTCCAAAATCTAATTTGCAGGGACCTAGGTCTGAGTGGGGTAGGGTGGGCAGCTTGAAATTGGATGAGAAAACACTGAACTCTGAATGTTGTGGAATATCTCTCCTGTTTAATTCTTGATGGGCTCAGGTATAGTAAGGGTTGTGAGGCTGGTACAGGACTGGACAGTGTTTCGTTGTGTTGTGCATAGGGTTGCTATGAGTCGGAGCCAACTCCATGGCACCTAACAACATTTAATTCTGAGCCATTGACTTCTGACTCACAGGAAAAAGTCTTTTCACCTTCATGCCTCATGTCATCTCAACATTTACCTCCCAAATTAACTGCTAAAAAATAACTCCAGTCTGACAAGTCCTTTAAAATAGCCTTAACAGTGGTTCTGCTTGTTAGGTGAGCCTGAATGTTAAAATACTAAAAAAAAAAAAAAACCTCACTGCCATGGAGTCGATTCCAACTCATAGTGACCCCCTTTAGGTTTCTGAGGTGGTAAATCTTTATGGAAGTAGATTGCCCAGTCTTCAGTCCGTGGAGTGGCTGGAGGGTTTGAACCACCAAACTTCTAGTGAGCAGTCAGATGCCTTAGGCACCACACCAGCAGAGCTCCTTCATCACCATTACAGTCAATAGACTTAGGGATGTTAGCTCATTCTAGCATTTCTGCTTACCGCCTCTAGAAGAGGGTTTGAATAGTTTTTCTCTTTAGAGGTGCAGACCTGGGCCTGCACACTGCTCCTGTAGGCAGAAGCTCAGCAGTGGAACCACCTGGCTTCACTCAGGAAAGGAAAAGTTCCGCATAGCAGGGAGGAAGCCAAGAGAGCCCAGTGAGGCTCCATTGTTGTTGTTGTTGTTGCTGTTGTTAGGTGCCATCAAGTTGTCTCGACTCATAGCGATCCTATGCACAGCAGAACAAAACACTGCCTGGTCCCGCACCAGCTCCACGATTCTTGCTGTACTTGAACCCATTGTGGCAGCCACTGTGTCAGTCCATATCGTTGAAGGCCTTCCCCTCTTTCGTCGACCCTCCACCCTACCAAGCATGACATCCTTCTCCAGGAAATGGTCCCTTCTGACGACATGACCAAAGTAGGTAAGATGAAGTCTGGCCATTCTCGCTTCCAAGGAGCATCTCCGATGCACTTCCTCCAGGACAGATCTGTTAGTTCTTTTAGCAGTCCATGGTACTTTCAGCATTTTTCACCAGCACCACAACTCAAAAACATCAACTCTTCTTTGGTCTTCCTTATTCATTGTCCAGCTCTCACGTGCATGTTGTTGTTGTTGTTATGTGCCGTCGAGTCGGCCCCGACTCATAGCGACCCCTCCTTGGGTTTCCGAGGCAGTATCACTACGGAAGTAGGATTGCCCAACCTTCCTTCCGAGGAGTGGCTGGTGGGTTTGAACCGCCAGCCGTCTGGTTAGCAGGCCAAATGTCTTAGCCACTATGCTACCAGAGCTCCCCTCACGTGCATATGAGGTGATTAAAAGTACCATGGCTTGGGTCAGGCGCACCTTAGTCCTCAAGAAGACATCTTTGCTCTTCAGCACTCAAGAGAGGTCCTTTGCAGCTGACTTGCCCAGTGCTATACATTGTCAAGGAGCTCTGGTAGCATAGTGGCTAAGGCACTTGACTGCTAACCAGAAGGCTGGTGGTTCAAATCCACCAACCACTCCTCGGAAGGAAGGTTGGGCAATCTACGTCTGTGGTGATACTGCCTCTGCAATCCAGGGAGGGGTCACTATGAGTCGGGTCTGACTCGATGGCATATAACAACAACATGGGAATCTGAAACTATTATTATATCTATTTTGTACTAGAGGGAATCAAGGTTTAAAGAGGTCAAACAACTTAGCTTTGGCCCCACAGTTATGTAATGATGGAGCTAGGATTTGAACCCAGCCTGTCCAAACCCAAAGCTGTGCTTTTAACCACTGTACTATCTATGTTTGTGTGGCTGCTTACTAAATCAGATGAATGTGAACTGTTCTTAGTTACAATTTTAAGTTTAGCTTTCCAATTTACAACAGTCTCAGATGGCTGCTAGTGAGTAGAAGAATGAGTTCTTTCAGCTGTATTTAGCTCTGATCAAAATACACTAGAGAACCCCTTCTATTTTGGTTCAATGTCAACTTGTTATAAAAGTTTGCTGCTCACTGTGGAAAAGGAAAGACAAACCCTCTAACACACGCACGTGGAAGAATTCCCTTCCTGCTGCATTGGAAACTGTTCAGGTTTTCCGGGCTTCTACAAGAAAGGCCTAAGCTTGAGGGAGATTTCTGGACCTAATTGCATATCCAGCTGCCTCATAACATCAAAATCTCTCTGGAACTTCCCCAGAGTTTCTGGGTCAGTTCACACACAAGACAGCTTTGTGAAAACAAGTTTCCACAGAGCCTCTCAACCCCAAGGGAGTTCGACTTTCAAATAACCCTCCCCCGCCTCCAACCCTGTCAGATTCTACCATTTGTGAAAGGCCAGCCACCTTTCCGCCCTAAGGAATGTGCCAGGCACCTTCTGATGAAGTCTTAAACACTGTTTTTCTTTTTTCCCCATCTTTTGAGTTTGAAAGCCCAGAATAGAAACTTGAGTTACAATTGTTTAAGGAATGCTGAGAATCTGTTATAACACATTTATAAAAGGTGTTCTTGTTTTCAGTGCATTTTTACAAGTAGATATGATTACCTTGGAGTCCCTGGGTGGTGCAAATGGTTAAGTGCTCAATTTCTAGCCAAAAAAAGTTGGTGGTTTGAAACCACCCAGATGTGGCTCAGAAGACAGGCCCGGTGGTCTGCTTCTGAAAGGTTACGGCCTTGAAAACCCTGGAGCACAGCTCTACTCGACAACACACAGGGTCTCCAGGAGCCAGAATCCTCCGGATGGCAACTGGTTTAAGTTGCTTTTATTTCTTTTCCTTTTTAACATTTTCTTCTGGCTGTCTGAAAGTTTACAGAGCCAATTCATTTTCCGTTCAACAAGTTACACCTTTTTTGTTTCATGACATTGCTTGCAATCCCCTCACCTCCTCTCACTTCCTCCCTGGGCTCCCCCTTTCCATTCGCCCATCTTTCCTGCCCCTTCCTGCCTTCTTAACTTTGTTTAGGAGCAAATGCTGCCTTTTTGGTCTCCTGTGGTTGATTGTTCTTTGCAGCACATTCCTCCTGGGTGTTATTGTTCAGTTTATAGGCCTGTGTATTGTTTGGCTGAAAGGTGATCCCTGGGACACAGTTCTGTTCCAGGTTTGAAGGCTGTCCAAGGGCCATAATTTTGGGGGTTGCACCAGTCTCTATCGGACCAGAAAATTTGGTCTTTTTTATGACTTTGAATTTTGTTCCATTTTGTTGCTGTTTTGTTGTTACCTTATTGCTTCTGCTCAAAAAGGGAAATCTACTCAACTTCAACATTTGTTCTAAGCCCCCGTTCAGTCCTTGGCCTTGGGTTGGGGTTGTGCATGGTGCAGGGATGAATTAAGGCATGGACTTTGCCCTGAAGGAGCTGTGACGGTTGGCCCAGAAACAAGAGCAACTCTGTGTACTTCAAGGCAGAACAGGCTAAATGCTGTAAGGGAGTTATAAAAATAACTGTAAAAATGTTTCCTCACTTTATACACATCACCTTTGTTTACAGAAGTTGTTTCACAAGCTTCTCGATGGAATTGCACCGACCCCAGCCGGGTCAGTACCAGGTTGGCACAGGCTCTGGAACCAGGCAGCCTGCCTTGGAATCCCACCTCTTGGACAATTACTTAATGCCTCTGAGCCAGATTCCTCAGGGATATCTCATCAGGAGGTTGTGAGGATTAAGTGAAATGGTCCTAGGGGTTTAGGACCCAGGAGGCAGAAAGTACTTAATAAATATTAGTAGTTATGACATCTCTACTCTGTAAATGAAGAGGCTGAGGTTTAGCTAGACAAACTGACTTGCTCAGCTAGTAAATGGAGAGACAAGACTTAAGCCAAGACCAAAAAAAAAAAAAAAATCTGATGCTCTTTTTGTTATTCAAAAGCCTGAAAGCTATGGGGGTGCAGAACCTGCCCAAGGGACAGCAGAAAGAGAAGTTGGTGAAAGGAGGAAGTGGAAATCCAGGGAGGTTTCCTAAGGCCTATGGAATGAAATCGGTCTCTCCAGCTCAGGGACCTGAAAGCCTTAATCTAGAGGTGATTTCCCACAACAGCTCAATTTCATTGGGTGTCCTCTTAGACAGAGATCCATATTTGTGCCCATTCCAAAGAAAAGTGATTCCACAGAATGTGAAAATTATTGAACAGTATCCTTAATATCACATACAAGTAAAATCTTACTGAAAATAATTAAAAAACGGTTGCAGCAATACATTGACAGAGAACTTCCAGAAATACAAGCTGGATTCAAAAGGGAATGTGATGTGAGGAATATCATTGCTGATGTCAGATGGATCTTGGCTGAAAGCAAAGAATACCAGAAGATGTTTACTTGTGTTTTATTGACTATGCAAAAGCATTCGATTGTGTGGATCATAACAAATTATGGATAAAATTGAGAAGACTGAGAATTTCAGAACACTTCATTGTACTCATGAAGAACCTGTACGTAGACTGGGAGGCTGTCATTCAAACAGAACTCATTAACAACCTGTGATACGCACCCAACACAACTTTTCTTGCTGAAAGTGAGGATGGCTTGAAGCACTTACTGATGAAGATTAAAGACTACAGTCTATAGTACAGATTACACCTCAGCATAAAGAAAATGAAAATCCTCACAGCTGGACCAATAACGAACATCATGATAAATGGAGAAAAGACTGAAGTTGTCAAAGATTTCATATTATTTTGTTCCTCAATCAACACCAATGCAATCAGCAGTCAAGAAATCAGACGACATATTGCACTGGGCAAATCTGCTGCAAAAGATATCTTTAAAGTGCAGAAGAGCAAAAATGTCTCTTTGAAGACTAAGGTGTGTCTAACCCAAGCCATGGTATTTCCAATCGCCTCATATGCATGTGAAAGCTGGACAATGAATAAGGAAGACTAAAGAAGAGTTGATGCTTTTGAGTTGTGGTGTTGGCAAAGAATACTGAAAGTACCATGGACTACCAAGAGAACTAACAAATCTGTCCTGGAAGAAGTGCAGCTGGAATGCTTCTCGCAAGCAAGAATGGCCAGACTTGGCCTCACCTACTTTGGTCATGTTGTTAGAGGGACAATTCCCTGGAGAATGCTTGGTAAAATGGAAGGTCAGCGAGAAAGTGGAAGGGCCTCAATGAGATGGATTGACACAGTGGCTGCAACGATGGGCTCAGGTATAGCAAGGATTGTGAGGCTGACACAGGACACAGTGTTTCGTTCTGTTGTACTTAAGGTTGATATGAGTTGGAACTGACTCGACGGCACCTAACAACAACAACCCGTTAGACAATCTTAGTGTGATTTCTTGCTCCATAAAGAACATTCAAGTACATTTTTTAAAAAAAAATGGACTCCATTTATTTATTTCTGATTACTTAATTTTTATGTTGTTGTTAGGTGCAGTCAAGTCAGTCAAGATGACAGGGTGTGTCATCTGCATATCAAATACAGGTTGTTAATGAGTCTTCCTCCAATCCTGACCCCATGTACTTCTTGATATAGTCTTCTCATATTATTTGCTCAGCATATAGATTGAATAAGTATAATAAAAGGATACAACCCTGATGCATACCCTTCTTGATTTTAAACCATGCAGTGTCCCCTTGTTCTGTTTGAATGACTGCCTCTTGGTCTATGTACACGTTCAGCATGAGCACAATTAAGTGTTCTGGAATTCCCATTCTTCACAATGTTTCCCAAAATATGTTATGATCCTCACACTCAAATATGTTTGTGTAGTCAATAAAACACAGGTAAACATCTTCCTGGTATTCTCTGCTTTCAGCCAAGATCCATCTGATACCATCAATGATATCACATGTTCCACATTCTTTCCTAAATCTGGCTTGAATTTCTAGCTGTGTCCTCTCAGTGTACTTCTGCAACCATTTTTTTGAATTATCCTCAGCAAAACTTTATTTGCATATGATATCAATGATATTGTTTCATAATTTCTGCATTCTCTTGGATCACCCTTCTTTGGCATGGGCACATATATGGATCACTTCTAGCTGATCGGCCAGGTAGCTGTCTTCCGAATTTCTTGGCATAGACAAGTAAATACTTTCAGCCTTATACACGTTTGTTGAAACATCTCAGTTGGTATTCTGTCAGTTACTGGACTCTTGTTTTTTACTAATGCCTTCAGTGTAACTTGGACTTCTTGCTTCAATACCATTGGTTCTTAATCATATGCTACCTCCTGCAATGGTTGAACATTGACCAGTTCTTTTTGATACAGCATCAAAAAAGATGCTGTATTCCTTGCTTCTTTTTTGATGCTTCCTGAATCATTCAACATTTTGCCCGTAGAATCCTTCAACATTTCTACTCAAAACTTGAATTTTTCGTTCAATTTTTTCAGCTAGAGAAATGCTGAGTGTGCTCTTACTTTTTGTTTTTCTAACTTCAGGTCTTTGCATTTTTCATTATAATGCTTAACTTTGTCTCCTCAAGCTTCCCTTTGAAATCTGCCCAGCTCTTTTACTTCATTATTTCTTCCCTTTGTTTTATCTACTCTACAGTCAAGAGCAAGTTTCAAAGTCTCTTCTGACATCCATTTTGGTGTTTTCTTTCTTTCCTGTCTTTTTAATGACCTTTTTCTTTCTTCATGTATGATGTCCTTGATGTCATCCTGTAATTCGTGTGGTCTTCAGTCATTAGTATTCGATGCATCAAATCTATTCTTGAGATTGTCTCTAAATCCAGATGGGATACATTCAAGGTTGTACTTAGCTCTTGTGGACTTGTTTTAATTTTCTTCAGGTTCAACTTGAATTTTTATCTGCAGTTGACCCCTGGCCATGTTCTGACTGATCACACTGAGCTTCTCCATCACCTCTGTCCATAGATGTAGTTCATTTGATTCCTGTGTATTCCATCTGACAAGGTCCACATGGATAGTTGTCATTTATGTTGCTGAAAAAAGATACTTGCTATGAATAAGTTGTTGGGCTTACAAAATTCTATCACGCCATTTCTGCTGTCCATATAATATTTTTTTTAACTTTTTATGGTGATTTGGGTGAAATTTTACAAAGCATGTTCATTTTACATTCAACAGTTCATATTCATTTTGTTTTCACACTGATTATATCCTCCATAGTTTAACAGCTCACCTCTCACTTTCTCCCTGTGGTTACCCTTTCCCTGTGTCCTTCTTGCCTATGCATACCTGTATCCTTGCCTTTCTCCCTGTGCAAATGCTGCCCTTCTGATCCCCTGTGGTTGATTGTTCTAAGGAGTGCATCCCTGGTGTAGGTGTTCAGCTCATAGCCTTGTCTATTGTTTGGCTGAGATTTGTGTGTGTGTGTGTGATTTGGGTGAAAGTTTACAGAGCAAATTCACTTTCCATACAACAGTTCACATACACTTTGTCTCATAACATTGACTACAATTTACCCCAATGCAATAGCTCCCCTCCCACTTCCTCCTGATAGTTACCTCTTGCCTGTGTCCATCCCTCCATGCACTCCTGTCCCCTGAGCTGTCTCCCTGTGCCCTTCTTTCTCCCATGATTGATCTCTCCAAGGAGTGTATCTACCTCAGGTAAATGTTCAACTCCTATGCCTGTCTTTTGTTTGGCTGGAAGCC
>NW_006921618.1:10142150-10150583 GCF_000298275.1 Orycteropus afer afer | reverse complement strand
TCTCCCGAAGGAATGTATCGAACTCAGGTAAATGTTCAACTCCTATGCCTGTCTTTTGTTTGGCTGGAAGCCACAGGTGTGGGTTCAATTCCAGACCTGAAGGGCAGCTAGGGGCCATGGTCTCAAGAGTTCCACCAGGCTCTATCAGACCAGCAAACCTGGTCCACCTTTTTTTATTTTTCCCAAATGATTTTGAGTTTTATTCCACATTGTTCTCCCTCTCTATCCAGGATCTCCTACATAGCTCCCCCTCCGAGTGGTTGACAGTGGTAGCCGGGCACCATCTAGTTCTTCTGGTCTCATAGTCATATAGGCAGATTGCATGGTGTACCAGTCCCCTGGACTAATTGTTTCCATGAATCTTTAGTTTTCTTCATTCTTCTTTGCTCTGGACGAGGAGAGACCCATCATTGCATCTAGATGGCTGCTCGCAAGCTTTTAAGATCCCAGTTGCTACTCTGTTTGGCTGAGATTTAAGCTATGGGAGTGAGTTTAATTGTAGGCCCGAAGGGTAATTCAAGGTCTAGTGTCCATATTTTCCAACTGCTCATCTCTCTTCTTTGTTCTCAACATTTGCATTCCAATCACTAGCAATTATCAATGCATCTTGATTGTATGTCTGATCGATTTCAGACTGCAGAAATTGGAAAAAGTATTCTCAATATGTTCATCTTTGGCATTAGTGTTTGGTGCCTAAATTTGAATAATAGTGATATTAACTAATCTTCCTTGTAGACGTATGGATATCGTTTTATCACTGAGAGCACTGTTCTTCATTATAGGTCTTGAAATGTTCTCCTTGATGATGAATATGATGCTATTCCACTTCAATTTGTCATTCCCAGCAGAGTAGACCACATGATTGTCCAATTCAAAATGGCCAAAACCAGTCCATTTCGACTTACTAATGGCTAGGATATAGATCTTTATGCATTCCATTTCATTTTTAACAACTTTGAATTTTCCTTGATTCATAATACTTCGTGAATTCCACAGTTCTACTATTAATGGATGTTTGCAGCTATTTCTTCTCACTTTGAGTCATGCTACGGCTACATCAGCATACCAAGGTCCTGAAAACTTTACTCAATTCATGTCATTAAATTGGCTCTATTTTGAGGAGGCAGCTAACCAAAGCATGCTTCAAGAGAAATCCCTGAGTGACACAAATGACTATGTCTCAACTACAGCCAAAAGATTGGCTGTTTAAATCTACCCAGAGATAGACACTGGTTACAAAAATCCTCACAACAGGACCAATAAGCAGTATCACAATAAATGGAGAAAGGATTGAACATGTCAAAGATTTCATATTACTTGGCCCTACAATCAACACCAAAATAAGCAGCAGTCAAGATATCAGACAACATCTTGCACTGGGTAAATCTTCTGCAAAAGATCTCTTTAAAGTGCTGAAGAGCAAAGATGTCTCCTAGAAGACTAAGGTTTGCCTAACCCAAGCCATGGTATTTTCAATTGCCTTATATGCATGTGAGATGTGGACAATGAATAAGGAAGACCAAAGAAGAGTTGCTGCTTTTCAGTTGTGGTGTTGGCAAAGAATATTGAAAGTACCATGGACTGCCAAAAGGACTAACAAATCTGTCCTTGAAGAAGTGCAGCCAGAACACTCCTTGAAAGTGAGAATGGCCAGACTTCTTCTCACTTACTTTGCTCATATTGTCAGAAAGGACCATTTCCTGGGGAAGCATATCATGCTTGGTAAAGTGGAGGGTCAATGAAAAAGGGGAAGGCCTTTAACAAGATGGGTTGACACAGTGGGTGCAATGATGGGGTCCGGAATAGCAAGGACTATGAGGCTGGCACAGGACCAGGCAGGGTTTCGTACTGTTGTACATGGGGTTGCTATGAGTCAGAGACAACTTGACAGCACCTAACAACAGCAACAACAGAGGTGCCTCGAAGAAAAGGCCTGATGTGCTTCCAAAAAGTCACAGCCTTGAAACCCAATGGAGAACAACTCTCCTTGGACACACATGGGATTGCCATGAGTTGGAATTGACTCAGTGACAACTGGTTGTTGGTTTTCCTGCCAAGCGCCAGCTACTGGGGATAAAGACCTGAATGACTCCTGACGCAGTTTGTACAAATTACCTGCCATGGATTGAATCGTGTCTCAAAAAAATATGTGTTGTAAATCTAACCTCTATGCCTGTGGTTATAATGTCATTTGGTTTGTCTTTGTAGAGATGAGGGGAAGAGAGATGCCAAGACACATGAAGATAGCCCAGGAGACAAGGACCCTTCTCCAGAGCCCACAGAGAGAGATAGCCTTCCCCCACATCCAGCACCCTGAATTCGGACTTGTAGCCTCCCAAACTAGTTTGTTAACTAGTTAACAACTTGTGGTATTTCTATTATAGCAGCACTAGATACCTAAGACACTTCCCAACTGGACTGTAAACTCTTTGAGGAGCAAGGGTTGTGTCTAATGCAGCCTCACACAGAATGTCAGAGCTGGAAGGTCTCTCCCATCCTCTCATTTTACAGGAAAAGAATCTAAGACTCAGACTGGACAAGACCACACAGCCAGGATGATGCAGAACCCAAACTTGGAAAGTCCTGACCTGGTTTTTCCTCCTCATCCATCCAAGCCTTATCCACCACCCTTTGCTTACTGTTTCATATGCCCTTTTGTGGCTCCTGCAGCTGTTCAGTCTATGACGTAAATCCATGCAAGAGTTCAGTTAACTTTCTTTTCCTGGAAGGCTCGAGATAAACCTATGCACAGCTTCTTGAGCCAAGTCTGGGTCAGCAGTGTCCAGCCAAATCAGCCCAGAGTGGAAACTGCAGTTGCTGACCCTAGGGTTGCTTAATCACTGGTGACCCAGCCAGAGAGGTGGCCGGAAGCACCTCCCTCTGACCCATTTCCTTTCACCCCTACTTTGGAGTCACCGCCTGTGGGCTTGGGCTTCTCTTTGGGAGATAGTTTTTCCTGCCTCTCCCTTCCCCTTTGGGCTCTGCTTTTGTCCTCAGCCCTAACTCTCTTTGGCCCCCATCCTCTTTGAATTCCTGCAGCTCTGCAGATGGGGACAGGTGGTGGGGAGAGTGTGTTGTTGTTGTTATGTGCCATATGAGTCGGACTTGACTCATAGTGACCCCTCCTGGGGTTTCCAAGGCAGTATCACTACAGAAGGAGATTGCTCAACCTTCCTTCCGAGGAGTGGCTGGTGGGTGTGAACTGCCAGCCTTCTGGTTAGCAGTCAAGTGCCTTGGGCACTATGCCACCAGAGCTCCCAGGGGGCAGGGTAGAAGAAGCGTTCTCTTCCCTTCCTCCTCTTCATTCCCTTATAGGCTGGCTACTCATGGTCCCTATTCTGTGTCTTGCCTATCACACCAGCTTAGCACATGGGTCCCTGAACTTGTCTAAGGTCTTTGATTTCTCCATAGCCCCAAGCACAGTTCTAGATACATAAGTAGGAAAATACCTGCCAGCTAGTTGACAGATATAGCCACTTAAAGGAAAAAAAAAAAAAAAAAAAAAAAAAAACGGTAAGAAGTAGGATTTGTGATATAATAGGGAAAGCTTCCTATAGGAGAAAGGATTTGAGTTAGGTCTAGAAGTAGGAGGAGGGAGAGGGCATTGAAGGTAGGGAGATCAAAGGTGTGGAAGCAGAAATACGCAGGCGATTAGAACTCCAGACCTAGAGGAGACCTTTCAGATTGCAGTTTTTCAGATTGTAGTTTGTGACCCATTGTTGTTGTTGTTGTTAAGTGCTGTCGAGTCGGCCCCGACTCATAGCGACCCCTCCTTGGGTTTCCGAGGCAGTTATCACTACGGAAGTAGGATTGCCCAACCTTCCTTCCGAGGAGTGGCTGGTGGGTTTGAACCGCCAGCCGTCTGGTTAGCAGGCAAGTGTCTTAACCATTATGCTACCAGAGCTCCTTGTGACCCATTGGTGGGTGAGAAAAATTATTTTGTTGGTTAAAAACAGGATATTTTAAAATGAAATAGAAGAGAATAAAATAGAAAGGGAAACATCAGAGTTATCCCATAATAGTAATAGTAGTTCTTGTTTAATGAAACTGATGTTACAATTTTACATACAATATGTAACTGTTATAACGGAGTGCTGGTGGCGTAGTGCCTAAGGCACTTGACTGCTAACCAGAAGGCTGGCGGTTCAAACCCACCAGCCACTCCTTGGAAGGAAGGTCGGGCAATCTACTTCCGTAGTGATACTGCCCTGGAAACCCAAGGAGGAGTCATTATAAGTCGGGATCAACTCGACAGCCAGTAACTTTGAGATGTGTGCTGGATCAAATTGTAAAAGGAATTTATGAATTGCAGTGGAAAAAAAAAATCTTTACCTAACTAGCGGCTCACTTGACAGATGAAGCGCCTGTGGCTCAGGGCCCTGGAGGGTGAGGGCATGTGAGGGCAGACACAGGTCTCTCACTCACAGTGCTCTCTCTCTAGGTACCATTCTCCTTCCTGAGCTAAGCACACGGATCTTAACTCATAAATACTATGATTCCTATTATATTTGCCATCCCATGGACATTCAACATTATGCATTCAATGAATACTTACTGAGGGCCTACCATGGGCTTAGGGAGCCCTGGTGATGCAGTGGTTAAAGCACTCAGCTGCTAACCAAGAAAACGGTGGTTCGAACCCATCAGTCACTCCACAGCAGAAAGATGTAGCAGTCTACTTCGGTAAAGATTTACAGCCTTGGATACCCTATGGGGCAGTTCTACTCTGTCCTACAGGGTCACTATGAATCGGAATCGACTTGATGGCGATGAGTTTGGTTTGGGTTTTGGTACCGTGGGCTTGGAGAGCATTGGTGGTTCGGTGGTAGAATTCTCCACCTCTGTGTAGGAGACCGGGCTTCGATTCCCAGCCAGTGCCCCTCATGCACAGCCACTATCTGTCAGTCGGTGGAGGCTTGCATGTTGCTGTGATGCTGAATAGGTGTCAATGGAGCTCCGAGATTCAGACTGACTGGGAAGAAAGGCCTGGGGACCTCCTTCTGAAAATCAGCCTGTAGATCACAACTGTTTGATCAGCAACCAATCACGGGGACGGCAGAACCAGGCAGCATTCCCATGAAATTGCCACAGGTTGAGGGCAAACTCAAAGGCAGCTAACACCACCACCACCAAGCACTGGGCATTTGTGCCAGATACTGGTATAGAATGGTAAAAACCATAACAAAGATGCCTGCTTCCACAGATCTTATAGCTAGAGTGTAGAATTTACTGCCTGACATCAGTTTTCTTGTGGGTTAATTTTTTCTTCATTTGGGGAAAATATCTATGTCTTATTGACCAGAATTTAGATTCTATTTATACTAATCTCTGATATTTGTATAGTGCTTTTCAAAAAATACTTTGCATTTTATTTGCTTCAACTTTTTGTTGTCATTATTAGGTGCTGTTGAGTCGCTTCCAACTCATTGTGGCCCTATACACAACGAAACAAAACACTGCTGGTCGTGAACCATCCTCACAATTGTTGTTGTGTTTATGCCCATTATTGCAGCCACTGTGTCACTCCATCTCATTGAATGTCTTTCTCTTTTTCACTGACCCTCTACTCTACCAAGCATGATGTCCTTCTCCAGGGGCTGGTTCCTCCTGAAAATATGTCAAAAGAATGTGAGATGAATGAAGTTTGCAATCCTCAATTCTAAGGCACATTCCTTAGAATTTCTTCCAAGACAGATTTGTTTATTCTTCTAGCAGTCCATGGTATATTCAATATTCTTCACTAACATCATAATTCAAATGTTTTAATTCTTCAAGTCTTCCTTATTCATTGTCTAGCTTTCATGTGCACATGAGGCTGGGGTCAGGCACAACTTAGTCCTCAAAGTGATAGCACTTTGATGCTGAGAGAAGTAAGTCAATCACAGAAGGACAAATATTGTATTAGCTCATAATTGTAAAAAGTCAAGGAAAGGTTTATATATGGAAGGAAACTTTCTTTGTTGGTTACCAGAGGTGAGAGGGGGAAGGGAGGGAACACTGCAAAAATAATAAAATAAAGAAAAAAAAAAAGTGATATCATTCGACTAGGTATGTAGAATAGAAGTAATACTATGCCCATTTTAAAGATGGGAAAACTGAGATTCAAAGAAGTTACCAAGTTCATAACAATTTGGTGGCAGAGCTGGGACTAGAACTTAGGCTCATCTGACTTCACAGCCCAAACTTCCAACTACTGTACTTTGTTGCTTCTTATGACCAGAATTTAGATTGAAAATTCAAATCTAATCTTTTACTAAGAAAGGTTCCTGCCCCAGTCCTATTTTGGAGAGTGAGGTTTGATCTGCTCATGAGTCGAGGCTATTATTAAACTCTTGGGTTCCTGTGCTTGTAGGCTTAGATCTGCCTTCAGTCCCTGCCTGCACAATTATTTATAGAGTTCATTATTGAGTGCTTGGGCACATTTACGAAACAAGGGCAACGAGCCGTCCAAAAACCCACTGATGCTTGACCTGAGGGACTGTCTGCCTTCCCCAAGGGCCAAAACAGACATGCCCCCACCCTTCCCTAGAAAAGCTGTCAGTAGCAGCAGTGTGCAGTTCAGAAGGTTGTTGTTGTTTTTTTTTTTTTTTGTAAACCAGCATGGCTTTCAGACAAGGTTGTGCTCCAAATTCAAGTTCTAATGATCAACCCTGTAGTTCATGTTTTGAAACATCCCCCCCAGTCTCTGTCCCCACAGCCTCCATCTGTGTGCTGGACTTCATCACCTCTACCTGGACCCTTGTGACAGCCTAAAGAAAAACACACCCAAAGTTAGCTGTGGCTGTTTCCCAACCATTGGATTGGCGTGCATCTTTGTTTTCTTCCTTATATTTTCCCAAATTTCCAAAGCGTCTACAATAGGATTTTTTTTGTTGTGATTTGGGTGAAAGTTTACAGAACAAATTCATTTTCCATTCTTACACATTTTGTTTCATGACATTGACTGCAATCCCTACAATGTAACAGCTTTCTTCCCACTTCCTCCCTGCAGTTACCTCTTCCCTGTATCCTTCTTTCCTGTGCATTCCGGGCCCCTGAGCTATCTCCCTATGCAAATACTGCCCATGATTGTTCATTTTTAGGAGTGTATCTACATGATTTAAGCGTTCAGCCTATATGCCTATCTATTGTTTGGCTGGAAGCCACAGGAGTGAGTTCAATTCCAGGCCTGAAGGGTGGCTAGGGGCCACAGACTCAGGAGTCTCACCAGGCTCTATCAGACCAGCAAACCTGGTTTTTTCATGATCTTGAGTTTTGCTCCACATTGCTTTTTCAGAGGAACCCACAGGAGCAGATGCTATCTTATGCAAACGTACTCCCCAGTGTGTGGCTCACTGTCATTGGCTTTGTGCAAGGCCCTTCTCATTTAATTGAGTCATTAATGCATAGACTTTCTTTCATCCCCATTTCTCCACGCCCAGATGCCACCAACCATCACAGGTAATCCCTCTGAGGTAGATTTTAAGTATGATAAGTATCCTTGATGTTAAATGTATCCTCACAAAATAGGTTGTATTATTTGGTATGTGTAGGTATTTTATAACCTATGTCAGCAAAAAAGAGGAAGACCCTCAACAAGACAGATTGCTACAGTGACAACAATGGGCTCATTGTGAGGACAGTGCAGGGCTGGGCAGTATTTGGTTCTGTTGTACATAGGGTTGCTATGAGTCAGAACCGACTTGATGGCATCTAACATCAACAACATAAATGGTATTGTGCTACAGATTTTATTCCGTTTTGTCTCTTTTTTTTTAACTTGGTGCCTGTGTGGTTTGTTGATTCTGTTTACTTTCAAAATCAGAAGATGAAAAAAATAATAATAACAAATAAGAGAGATGGGGCAGCCCTGGTAGGTCTCAGGAGTAGCTGGGAATGGCTATGAAGTCAGATGTTCCCTTTCCTCCTTGGTAGGTGGCCTGGGGAGCCCCTGGGTAGTGAAAACTGGTTAATGCACTTCGTTGCTAACCCTAAGTTTGGAGGTTGGAATTCACACAGAGACACCTCAGAAGAAAGGCCTGATGATCTACTAAAGCATCAGCCATTGAAAACTCAGCTCTATTCTGACACACATAGGGTCACTGTGAGTCAGAATCTATAACCGGTTTGATTTAGGTGCCCTTGGCAAGGGTGCTCTGGTGGTGCAGTGGTTAAGGCATTTGACTGCTAACCAGAAGGTCAATGGTTTAAACCCACCAGCTGTTCCATGAAAGATTTACAGCCTTGGAAACCCAAATGGGGATCACTGTGAGTCGGAATTAACTTAACAGTTGTGGGTTTGGTTTTTTTGTTTTTAGTGGGGGTGTGGGTTGTTGTTGTTGTTAAGTGCCGTCAAGTCGTTTCCGACTCATAGCAACCCCATGCACAGCAGAACGAAACACTGCCCGATCCTGCGCCAGCCCCACAATCCCTGCTATACTTGAGCCCATCATC
>NW_006921618.1:10122766-10135902 GCF_000298275.1 Orycteropus afer afer | reverse complement strand
AAGTTTTAACACCTATCATCTCCAGTGTTCTCATTTTAGAAAAGGGGAAATTGACACCAGACAAAGGAAGTACCTTGTCACATAGCCAGGCAGTGGCAGAGATGGCACTAGAATACAGATGTCCAGTGTTCTTTCCACCTTCGCTTTTAAATAGCTTCCTTCCCTCCTCATTCATTCATCGATGCATGTGTTCATTCAGTCTACCACTCTACTGGGCTGCAATGCCGTGCCAGACATTTTAGTGCAGTCTATCCTTCTTCATCCTCAAGGAAGTGAGTCCAGGACTCAGCATCATGAAATCATCTACTAGATCTTTTCAAGCTCACCCCTGTTGTATTCCAATCTGACGAGGATGTAAGTCTGATGTAGGCTGTGAGTGTTCCCCACTCCTCGGCTCCCTCTAGCTTCCTTTTTCCTCTCTCTCAGCGCTCCAGGACTCTCTGTCCCATTTCTTATGATCAGTTATTTGCTTTGGGAAAAGGTGCAAAATCAAAGGAGGCAGTGGTAGCTCAGAGGTAAAATTCTCACCTTCTGTGGGGAGACCCAGGTTTGATTCCCAGCCAATGCACTCCATGTATGGACACCACTCACCTATTAGTGGAGGTTGGCATGTTTTTGTGATGATGAACAGGTCAGGAAAGCTTCCAGAACAAGGAGGACAAGGAAGAAAGGGCTGGCTGATCTACTTCCCAAAATCAGCTGACGAAAACCCTAGGGATCACAAGGGTCCAATCCACAGCTAATTGTGAAGGTGGTGTTGAACCAGGCAGCACTTCCTTCCATTGTGCATAGAGTCACCATGAGTCAGGGCTGCCTTGATGGCAACTAACAACAATACAAGAGTGGAAGGTTGTCATTATGCCCTCTCCCAAGAGGACTAATTATCAAATTAAAGCTGCCTCCTCTTCCCCACCACCAGCAAAGTGTTTTTGTTTGTTTGTTTGTTTTTGTTTTGTTCTGAAGGGGCTACAGCTAGTTCTGAATCAACCAGGGTTTTGCAACCTCAGCTCTATTGACTTTTTAATCTGGGTTATTCCTTGCTATGTGGGTCCTTTGCATTGTAGGATGTTTAGCAGTATTCCTGGCCTCTGGTGTCCATTGAAACTCCCCAGTTAAGACAACCAAAAATGTCTCCAGATATTGCCTAATGCCCTCTCGGGGTAGGGTTGCAGGATAAAAGATAAGACACTCAGTTAAATTTGAATTTCAGATCAACAGTGAATACTTTTTAGTGCGCTATTTGTCCCAAATATTGCAGTGTTTTGCTTTCACTTGCTAAATCTGGCAACCTTACCTCGAGGGCAAAATCTCCTTTATTGAGAGCCACTGGCCAAACCCATCCCTCAGAATCAGGGTGAATCTGGGGTGTGAGGTGCAGTTAGTAAGAAGCTCTGATGAGATTATCCTGGCCACGCACCTAGGAGGGGAGGGATTGATAGACCCTTCTTTGTATTCCTCCAGCCTACTGTTGTTGGGTGTCAGGGAGTTGATTCCCACACATGGTGTCCCCATGTACAACAGAACATAACACTGCCTAATTGCCTAGGACCCAGTAGAGTCTAAATTAAGTATTTTATCTGATAATGGATGTGAAAACATTTTGAACCATACCAAAACCAAACTCACTGCCGTCGAGTCGGATCTGACTCATAGTGACCCTTCCTTGGGTTTCCGAGGCAGTATCACTACGGAAGTAGATTGCCCCATCTTCCTTCTGAAAAGTGGCTAGTAGGTTTGAACTGCCAGCCTTCTGGTTAGCAGTCAAATGCCTTAGGCACTATGCCACCAGAGCTCCTTTTTGAACTATATCAAGTACAATATCTAGACAGCCCATGATCTGATAAAAAATACGGTGTTTTGTTTGCCCCACATAACATTTTAAAAAGATTTCACTTTGTGGACAGCAATCTGCAATGGAAAGCTGCCACATAAAGGTCAAGATTTCTTGCATCTCTTGGAAAATGAGACATCTTCCCTACGTTTGGATTATCTGACAACTGGGCCTGCACTTCCAAGTGGCAAAGATTGGCAAGAGCTAAGAGGTTCCTGGAAAAGGACGTCATGCCTGGTAAAGTAGAGCCCATAAACCGGTCCGTTGTTGTCAAGTCCATTCTAACTCACAGCGACCCTTAGGACAGAATAGAACTATCCCACAGGGTTTCCCAGGCTGTAAAGCTTTATGGAAGCAGACTGCAACATCTTTCTCCTACAGAGAGCTGGTGCATTCAAACCACCGACCTTTTGGTTATCAGCCAAGTGCTTTAAAGCACCAGAGCTCCTAGGTAAAGTCAGCAAAAAAGAAGAAAACTCTTAGTGAAATGGATTGACACAGTGGCTGCAAGAATGGACTCAGAGAGCAATGACTATAAGGATGGTGCAAGACTGGGCAGTGTTTTGTTCTGTTGTACACAGGATCACTATGTGTTGGAACCAACTGGGTGGCACTTAACAACAACAACAATAGGTGCCTGCTGTTAGGAGGCCATGTGCTCTCCTATTCCCCACAGTCCCCACCCCTCCCTATTGCCTCATACCCTTTATTCATTTATGTTATCTACCTTTATTCATTTATGTTATCAACCCCTATAGGGTTGCTATGAGTGGGAATCAATTCCAGGGCACACAAGCACAACCTGTACACATTTGCATCTGAGAGCCCTGGTCTAGAGGGGAAGAAGTATTGGAATGGCAAGGTCCTTTTAGGTTATCCATGTAAGGTAGGACTATCATCCCCATTTTATAGACAAAGAAAGTAAGATTTAGGAAGGTTGAGTGAATTGCTCAAGGTCACAAAGCTAAACCGGATTAGAGCCCAAGTCTTGACTCCAGGACTGATGCCCATGCCCCACCCTAACCAGAGCTCATTGTGAGAAACAGCTCAACTGCAGGGCAAGAACATTATGGCACTGGGGACTTGGAGGGGAAGTGGTGAAAGATGGAAGGCCACACCTCCTCATGCTCACTCATCTGTGTGAAAGAGCAGAAGCAAGAACAAGTGGGCTTGAGGGCAGACAGTTCAACAAGAACTCTGACAGAGACCTAGGGCCAGGTCTTGGGAGTGGACACAAACAGTCAGGATCCCTCAGCACTAGGCAGGGTCCAGGAGCCCAGCCACGGACAAGTGGGACAACCGTAAGTATTTTTTCTTTTTTTTTTTTCCTTTGGCTTCTTCCTCATTCCAGAAAACTTATTCTTCTTACCTCACCCCTTCCTTCCAGGGATTTAACAAACTGTGTGCCTGTCTGGGGTGGGGGATGGATGTCATATCAGGACTCCTGGGGTTTTGGAAGATGGGTCACAGGAATGCTCAGGGCGTGTGGAGTACTCGTCTTCAGATCGAACCAAAAATCAACACTTGCTTTTTGTTCCCACAAAGGTCAGAGCAGAAGGTAATTCACCCACTTTCATTAAGTCAATTCTGACTCATAGTGACCCTATCAGGCAGAGTAGAACTACCCCATAAAGTTTCCAAGGCTGTAAGCAAACAGACTGCTTCATCTTTCTCCCACAGAGTGGCTGGTGGGTTCGAACCACACCCCTTTTGGTTAGCAGCCGAATGCTTGAACAACTATGCCATCAGAGCTCCTGCAGGTAATCATAGCAAATGCATACGTACACTTGGAGTCCATGAGCGACCCAAATGGCTAATGCACTCAGCTGCTAACCCAAAGACGGGAGATCAGGTCCATCCAGAGTTGCCTCAGAGGAAAGTCCTCGTTGGTAATCTGCTTCCAAACATCAGCCATTGAAAACCGAACGGAGCACACACAGTTCTACTCTGATACACATAGGGTCACCATGGGTCAAGAGTCAACTCCACAGCAACTGGCAGTGGTGGTGATGTAGCCTTCCTATGGGTCAGGCACTGCTCTGGGGCCTCTTATGGTTGAGTTTATGTAATCCCCACAGCAACTGTATACAGTAAGTACTATTATTATTCCCACCTTACAGTTGCAGGACTGAGTGTCTGAAGTCACATAGGCATTGAGGACATTGGGCTTGAACCAAGGTACTGTGGTTCCACATCCCACCCTTTAACCAGCAGCCTGTACATACTGCCTTGGAGTGTCTATGTATCACAAATAATTAAGCACTTGACTATTAATTGAAAGACTAGTGATTTGAGCCCAACCAGAGGCATCACAGAAAACATGCCTGGTGATCTGCTTTGGAAAACCCCCCGGGGCAGTTCAACTTGGCAACATATGGAGCCACCATGGGTTGGAATCAACTCGCTGGCAACTGGTTTGGTTTGGTTTACTGCCTTACATGTGGTAGGCTTCAATAGCAGGCAATGGAACCCCAACATGCTAAAACCGGAAGAGACCTTAGAGATTAGCTAATGAGTTCAGCCCTTATGTTACAGGCGGGAACCTGAGGCACAGAGAGAAGCTCAGGTAGCTAAACAGTCCAGCACTGGACTCTGAGGCCAGGTGGCAGGAGCAGAGGACATTCTTCTCTGCAGAAGAACAGGGTTGAGGAGCATTGTCCTGGAGGCAGAGCCCGAGGCTGTGTCCTTCCTCCAACCTACCAGCTCTATGGCCTCGAGCAAATCACTCTGCTGCCCTCCCACTCAGCTGCTTCTTCTGAGACAAGCGGACGTGAGGACATCATTCAGGGTTGATTGGATGATGTTGGCAACACACTTTGCACTGAGATGGGTACTTTGTGGGGTCCGTAAAAGTAGCGGTCAGGATTTTGATCATCACCCCGTCTTGCTTCACCCACGTCCCTTGCTGTGGATCAGAGATGAGAACAATATGAGACAGCAGGCTGTTTCTAAGTACAGTGGGTGGCACCTTGAGGGCATGAAGTCCAGGACTGAACTTCAAGGGCAGAGGAGGGAATGGTGAGGAATTTAGGGAGGTGCTGCCACAATGACCCTGCCCCCAGCTCTGTAACCACCTGCACCTCACCTGGAGGTGGCCCCCTGGCTGCCTAGCATCTCCTTCTAGTCATGAAGCAGGTCTTTTACCCTTGACCAGCGTTCCTGGGACAGCAGGGAAGGTGGGCCAATGGGCAGAACATCAAATACATAACATGAGCAGTTTAAATACTGAACCACAGTTTAACTTCTCAAGTGTAAGGCCCTATTTTCATAATGGCACATCCATTAATCTCGTTAGTGCAGTGGAAACAACATACAACCACTATTGGATAGTGGCTTATCTTTTTATTGAAGCTATAAAACTTTCAATAGATATACCATAATAATGCTTTTACTTAACTAAAACTCATTATTGTATTTATCATTTTAAACTATACCTAAGTGGAAAGCAAGTAATACATACTTTCACACCTACTGAAACACACGGTTGGCAATTCCTCCAGCCTTTTGTGACACACAGAGAAAAGAAGAAAAGGAAGGGGAGAAAATCCACTTAATGAATATCAACATTTGAGGCTTCATATGAAATATTCTAGTGCTATTAAACTAGTAGCCAAGACACAAAGCCAACCTGGATCACTGAAACGTCAGTAGAAGCAACACCTGAGGCTAATTCTTGACTTAATTGTGAAGTCCCATGTGAGATGCCACTACAAAACTCAAACTAGTTTGGGATGCTTACTTCTAGCATTGGACTCAAGCCAAAAAGAAAGTACATGTATATTTTAAGACAATTTCTAGGCTTTTTGCATATATCCATTTTCTTTGTCTTCAGGAGATTAAATGAGGTCATAACTTAATCAGCCTGCATCACAAACTAAATTAGCTTTCTGGGCTTTGCCCCAGTTAATTTTATTCCATGCCCTCAGCGGTACATAGATGTTCTCTTTTTTATTATCAGTATTCAGCAAGACCCTGAGCCCTCATCCTAGTGGGCTATTTGGCAATTGAATCTTAGTGCTGATTGAGCTTCTCTCATGCCCACCCCCAACCTCCTAGCATCCTCCATAGGCTCCCAGCTCACATACAGAGCATTAGGATAAGGGAGGTCCCTGGCCTTCATGCCACCCTGGCTCCCACTACGATGGATGCTCACTGTCCAAATGGGCTTGATCCCTTGAAGTCCAGCCTTGTGTGCTTCCCTGGTACACCTGGAATCCAGAAATCTTTACCAAGACTGTACCTTGGGTTCTGGAGCTCTGGTGGCATAGTGCCTAAGGCATTTGACTGCTAACCAGAAGGCTGGTGGTTCAAACCCACCAGCCACTCCTTGGAAGGAAGGTTGGGCAATCTACTTCCAGAGGGATACTGCTTTGGAAACCCAAGGACGGGTCGCTATGAGTCAGAAACAACTCAACAGCAGTGAGGCTTTTTGGTTTTGATTTTGGTTTTGGTGCCTTGGGTTCAGCCTCTGGGATGTGCCACCCAGCAATTTCCTCCAGAGGCCCTGCTATCTCCCAAGTGGGGCCCAGGTCCCCAACATTTGAGGAACCCATGACCTCTGTGGTATCTCTCCTTGGTGTGGCACTCCGAAGCACACTCTTCTCTCCCTTATATACCTGCAGCACCTCGTTTAATCTTCTCACTGAGCTCAGTTTTTCACAAAGGACAGGAAGAAAGATTGTCTTCAAATAGCTTCTGCTTTCTACTCTCAACCCTCCAAAAAGTCCCTGAGCCAGGGGATTCAAAAGAGACTACTTGAGGGGAAGCAGGCAGCCTTATCTTATAAGGAAAACTAAGACTCAGAGGCAATAGTGACTTGCTCAAGGTTACCTGGCTGGCAATGGTGGAGCTGGCCTTCAAGTCCAGGTGTGTGGGCCTCCAAAACTTATGATATCAATCACTGAGTCACGTGGAAGATCCATGTCTCCCTTACCCATTAATCAGGTGAAGTCAGGTGAATCACATCACCTTTCTGAACTTCAGTTTCTTCAACTTTTAAAATGAAACTCTAACAGCATAAGCAACCTGTCTCCAAGGTGTGTTTGTTTTGTTCCCAAGCTAATATCTATTGAGCATTGACCACATGCTAGAGCTCTGCTAGCACTAGGACCTTACCAAATTTAATCCTCACAACAGTCTGTGAGAGAGATGCTATCATTACCCATGTTTGAGAGATAAGAAACTGAAGTTCAGACAGGCTTAAGACCTTGCCCAAGGTGACGCAGCTGGTGATTCAAGGCTCAAAACTAGATCTCTTTGAATCCACGACACTAGACTGCGGTGAGAATCAAACAGGAGAACGAGTGTGGAAAGGGCTTTGTAAGCTCTAAAGTGCAATGCTGGCTTATTGTTCTATCATCACTTGCAGTGTTGTGTTTTCAGCTCTTCAATAGTGGACAACTGGAAGCCTTTGCTATGGCTGAGAAGGGAAACATAGTATAAACATCTTTCTTTTCATTGCCCCCCAATGTGAACATCAGTCTGACATTCACTTCATGATACCCACTCTTTGCCAAGCCCTGGCGCTTCAACCATTGGCCTACGCAATTCCTATTTCTATAGAATCATCTCTGGCAGTCATTGTGACATTCCCTACCTGTGCTTGGGCTGTCACGGGCATTATCTCATTTCATCCTTACTAACACATTTTCACCATACTTACTCAATCTGTATGCTGAGCAAATAATCCAGGAAGCTGGATTATATGAAGAGGAACACAGCATCAGGACTGGAGGAAGACTCATTAACAACTTGCAATATGCAGATGACACAACCTTGCTTGCTGAAAGTGAAGAGAACTTGAAGCACTTACTGATGAAGATCAAAGATTACAGCCTTCAGTATGGATTACACCTCAACGTAAAGAAAACAAAATTCCTCACAACTAGACAAATAAGAAACATGATAAGTGGAGAAAAGGTGGAAGTTGTCAAGGATTTCATTTTACTTGGATCCACAATCAACGCCCATGGAAGCAGCACTCAAGAAATCAAATGATATATGTAGCATTGGATAAACTTGCTATAAAAGACCTCTTTAAAAATTTCAAAAGTAAAGATGTCAGTTTGAGGACTAAGGTGCACCTGACCCAAGCCATGATATTTTCAATCACCTCATAGCCACACGAAAACTGGACAATGAATAAGGAAGACTGAAGAAGAATTGATACCTTTGAATTATGGTGTTGGTGAAGAATATTAAACATGCCATGGACTGCCAGAAGAACAAACAAACCTGTCTTGTAAGAAATATAGCCAGAGTGCTCCTTAGGAGAGAAGGTGGTGAGACTTCATCTCTTGTACTTTGGGCATGTTTTCAGGAGGGACCAGTCCCTGGAGAAAGATGTCATTCTTGGCAGAGTATCAGCCAAAAGGAGGAAAGCCCTCAACGAGATGATTGACACGGTGGCTGCAACAATGGGCTCAAACCTAGCAATGATCGTGAGGATGGCACGGGACCGGCAGAGTTTCGTTCTGTTGCACATAGGGGCTCTATGAGTCAGTGCCAACTCGACAACACCTAATGACAACAACAACAACCACATTCTGGCCACAGCCCTATAAAGGCAGTTTTCTTTTTCTCCCCATGATAAAGGAGAAAGCTGAGATCTAAGGAGAGTAACTTCCTGGGCAAGGCCAAAGAGCCAGAGGTCACAGTGAGAATGTGGGCAGCCTAAACCCACAAGGCTTGGAACCCACAGCTATGTGCCAAGTTCAGGGCCCAGAGGAACAATCCTACCAAGCCTTCTTCTAGCAGAGACCTAGCAGAGAGGAGGAAAGAATAAAACCATTCCCTCTTCCCTTCATCTCCTGAGGAAAGAAAGAGAATCCAGAGCATGGGGGTACCCTGCCTCCACTACATCATCCAAGACCCCAAAAGCCAAAGAAAGAAAAAGACAAGGGCAGAGCAGTTGGGTAGATCAAAGCAGGAGGACCCCCACATTAGAGCCCGACAGGAAGTGAAGTTTCCTGGGCATCCTATCCAAACAGGAGACTGTTGCTGAGGCCTTGGGACAAAAGTCACTGCATGGGTGACCTCTTCCCCTCCCCCAGATGTTCCTATCCTGGGAGGGGAGGCCCCTGACTATTCACACAGTGAGTCAAAGGCAGCCCTCCCTACCACAGTCCCCCTCCCTCCACCATTTTCTCAGTGCCCTTCTGTCTCCCTGGGGATTGGCGCCACCCCAAAGTTCCTCTTTGAGAACCACAGTTGCCTTCATGGTGGTGCCTCTGCCAGAATTCAGTGAGTCCATACTCTGTGGCTCTCTGCAGGTCCTTCCAGGTTCTGGAAAATCTGTGGAGCTAGGAGCAGGGGCATGAGAGCCTGCTGAGAACCAGAGAGGATGGAAGTGCTCCACCAATCTTTTCTAGTCCTCACATGAAAGTCATCTTAATAGCACCCACTTTATAGATGAGACCACTGAGGCACAGAGGTGTCGAAAGATACAGCAGGTAAAAGGCAGAGATGGGATTCAAGCCCAAGTCTGTCTTTCCACTACTTCCCACCAGCTTTTTCCATAGGGAAGAAGAAGGGATCACAAAAGTGTTCCAAAAGGTTCAAATCATAGAAGGTCATGACACCTACTTCTGTTTAAAAATAAATAAAGCAATGCAAACACTTTATGTTAATATTTAAAAGATATATTGCTTCCTTTCAAACTGAACAGTTGGAAAGTTTCCAGTACAAACAGAAGAAGCAAAATTGCAGTTACTGACAAACAAATGATCGTCTCATGACATTGACTGTAATCACAAGCAGGCAATTCACAATTTGGCCACTGGAACGGCTTTGGCTGATATAACGTTTACATTATTTCTATTTTTAATCTTATAATATTCTTTCATTTACACCCTTAATGATTTTCATGGGTTGAACTGTGTTCCCCAAAAATAGGTGTCACTGATCTTTGACAAAGGACTGAAATCCATTAAATGGGGAAGAGATTGTCTGTTTAACAAATAGTGCTGACAAAACTGGATATCCAATTGCAGAAAAATGAAACAAGATCGGTACCTCACAGCATACACAAAAACTAACTCCAGATGGGTCAAAGACTTAAACATGAAAACTAAAACTATAAAGTTCCTTGAGGAAAAAATAGGGGCAAATTTAGGGGCCCTTATATATGGCATAAATAGACTATCAAGCGTAACCCAAAATACACAAACAGCAAAAGATAAACTAGATGAATGGGACCTTCTAAAAATTACATTTTTATATACTTCAAGAGACTTCTCCAAAAGAGTACAAAGAGAACCTACAGAGAGGGGAAAAAAATATTCGGCAATGAAGTATCTGACAAGGGACTGATCTCTAAAATTTACAGAAAACTCCAACACCTCAATAACAAAAAGACAAACAGTCCAATTAAAAGTGGCTAGAACTTGATCAGGTATAGGGTTGGCAGACTGTTTCTACAAGTGTATTTGTATGTTCTATAAGAATTCCCAGGTATATAGTAGAGCTGACAAGGGACAAGGTTCTTGGCCACAGCCACCTACCAGGAAGGACTGAGTAGTTGGACCTGTGGGCTTGGGACCATGGACACAGGAAAAATCAAGCTCAATTGGCATAACATACTACACAAAAATCTTTTTTTTTTTTAATTATTGTGATTTGGGTGAAGATTTACAGAGCAAATTTACTTTCCATACAGCAGTTCACATATATTTTGTCCCTGTCATTGACCACAGTTTACCACAATGCAACAGCTCCCCTCCCACTTCGTCCCCATAGTTACCTCTTCCCAGTTTCCATCCCTCCATACACTCCTGCCCCCTGAGCTGTCTCCCTGTGCACAAGGAGCCTTCTTTCTCCCATGATTGTTCTCTCCAAGGAGTGTATCTGTTTGAGGTAAACGTTTAACTCATATGTCTGTATTTTGTTTGGCTGGAAACCACAGGTATGGGTTCAATTCCAGACCTGAAGGGCAGCTAGGGGCCATAGTCTCAGTGGTTCCAACAGGCTCTATCAGACCAGCAAACCTGGTCCCCCCTCCTTTTTTTTTCTCCAAATGATTTTGAGTTTTGTTCCACATTATTCTTCCAGGATCTCCTACATAGATCCCCCTCTGAGTGGTTGACAGTGGTAGCTGGGCACCATCTAGTTCTTCTGGTCTCATAGTCATATAGGCTGCAGATCAGATGGTGTACCAGTCACTAGGACTAATTGTTTCCATTAATTTTGCTTTTCTTCATTCTTCTTTGTTCTGGATGAGGAGAGACCCATTGTTGCATCTAGATGGCAGCTTGCTAGCTTTTAAGATCCCAGTCGCTACTCGCCAAAGTAGGAGGTGGAACAATGTTTTGTATAGTATGTTATGCCAATTGAGCTTGATGTCCCCTGTGACTGTGGTCCCAAGCCTGCATGTTCAACTACTCGGTCCCTTTGGGTAGCTGGCTGTGACCAAGCCGTGACCACAACCTTGCCCCTTGTCAGCTCTACTGTGCACCTGGGAATTCTGATCATTCACATAAACTTATAGGACCATTGTCTGCCAACCCTATATATGTTCTTGGATACACTCCCCATTTCATAGACATTTAGTCTGTCTACCCGCCTATCCATCCATATACCCACATTTGCCTTCACTGACAATGTAGTACTGTATGTGCAAAAGAGTTCATATTTGTTGTCTGTACCTCCCATGTACCTCTCTATGTCCTTCTCATCCTCAATGCTGCCATATTGGTCACTCCCATTTGGTACATTGCCCTTCTCTTCACCCAAATCAATACTTTTCTCTACCTATCTAACAGTGTTCCCTCCCCTCCCCTCCCACCCCTGGTAACCAACAAAGAAAATTTCCTTCTATAGATAAACCTTTCCTTAACTTTTACAATAACAGACTAATACAATATTTGTCCTTTTGTGATTGACTTATTTCACTCAGCATAATGTCCTCCAAGTTCATCCACGTTATGCAGTGTTTTGCAGATTCTACATTATTCTTTAGTGCATAAACAGCCCTTTTTTCTCCCATGATTGTTCTCTCTTTTGGAGAAGTCTTGAAGCACACAAGAATTTAATTTTTAGGTCCCAATCATTTAGTTTATCTTCTGCTGTTTGTGCATTTTGGGTTATGCTTGTTGTCTATTTATGCCATAAATTAGGGTCCCTAATTTTGCCCCTATTTTTTTCTTTGATGAACTTTGTACTTTTAGTTTCACATTTAAGTCTTTGATCCACCTGGAGTTAGTTTTTGTGTACGGTGTGAAGTGTGGATCTTGTTTCATTTTTTCTGCAGATGGATAACCATTTTTGCCAGCACCATTTGTTAAAAAGACTGTCTATCTCTTCCCCATTTAATGGATTTTGGCCCTTTGTCAAAGATCAGCTCACCATAGATGGATGGATCTATTTCTGGCTTCTCAATTCTATTCCACTGGTCTATGTGCCTGTTGTGCCAACACCAGGCTGTTACTTACTACTGTAGCTATATTGTAGATTTTGAGATCTGGGCGTGTGAGACCTCCTACTTTGTTCTTCTTCAGGAGTGCTTTGCTTATCTGAGGTCTCTTTCCTTTCCATATAAAATTAGTGATGGTTTTTCCATGTCCTTAAAGAATGTTGATGAAATCTGGATTGGGATTGCGTTGAATAAATAGATTGCTTTGGGTACTATTGACATTTTAACAATGTTCTATCTTCCTATCCACGGACATGGTATGTTCTTCCATGTAGATCTCTTATAGTTTCTTGAAGTTGTATTTTGTAGTTTTCTTTGTACAGGTTGTTTTGTGTCCCTGGTAAGATTAATTCCCAAGTGTCTTGTCTTTTTGGTAGCTATTGTAAATAGTATTGATTTCCTTATTTCCTTTTCAGAGAACTCTTTGCTGGTATAGAGGAATCCAACTGATTTTTCTTTGTTGATCTCGTATCCTGCCACTATGCTAAGTCTTTCAATAAGTTCCAGCAGTTTTCTTGCTGAGTCTTTTGGGTTTTCTATATATAAGATCGTATCAGTGGCAAATAATGATAGTTTTACTTCTCCCTTACCAATTTGGATACCTTTTATATTTCTTTCTTAACTTATTGGGTAGGACTTCGAATACAATGTTGAATAGAAGGGGTGATAGAGGGCATCCTTGTCTGGTTCCTATGCACAATGAGAATGGTTTCAGTCTCTCCATTTACAATAATGTTGGCTATTAGTTTTGTACATATGCCCTTTATTATATTGAGGAATTTCCCTTCTTTTCCTATTTTTCTGAGAGTTTTGATCAGGAATGGGTGTTGGATTTTATCAAATGCCTTTTCTGCATCAATTGATATGATCATGTGATTCTTTTCCTTTATTTTACTT
>NW_006921618.1:10120534-10122251 GCF_000298275.1 Orycteropus afer afer | reverse complement strand
CAATTTTATTAATCTTTCCAAAGAACCAACTTCTAGTCTTGTTTATTTTTTTCTGTTGTCTTTGTATTTTCTGTTTCATTTATTCCTGCTTGAATTTTTATTATTTATTTTCTTCTGGTGATATAGGCTTTCTTTCTTTTTTTTTTTTTTTGCTGTTCTTTTTCTCATTGTTGGAGATTTTGTGTTGAGATGTTGATTTTGGCTCTTTCTTCTTTTTTGATGTGTGCATCAATTGCTATAAATTGCCCTCTGATCACTGCTATTGCTGTGTTCCAAAGATTTTGGTAAGTTGTGTTTTCATTCTCATTTGATTCAAGTAATTTTTTAATTTCATTTTTTTAAATTTCTTCTAATTATCCAGTCATTTTTAAGGAGGGTGTTATTCAGTTTCCATGTGTTTGCTCTTTTTTCATGTCTTCCTAGTGTTGATTTAGAATTTTACAACATTGTGATCTGAGAAGATGTTTTTCAGTATTTCAATATTGAGGCTTGCTTTGTGGCCTGACATATGGTCTATCCTGGAGAACATTCCATGTGTGCTGGGAAACAATGTATATTGTGCTGTTGTTGGGTGAAGTGCTCTGTAGATATCTATAAGGTCAAGTTGGTGGATTGTATTGTTTAGTTCTTCCATGTCTTTGTTGAGTTTCTTTCCAATTGTTCTATTTCTGATTGAAAGTGGTGTATTAAAGTCTCCAACTATGACTGTTGTTGTTGTTATATGCCTTCTAGTTGGACCCGACTCATAGTGACCCCTCCTTGGGTTTATGAGGCAGTATCACTACGAAAGTAGATTGCTCCATCTTCCTTCTGAGGAATTGCTGGTGGGTTTGAACTGTCAGCCTTCTGGTTAGCAGTCAAGTGCCTTAGGCACTACAGTACCAGACCTCCCACTATGACTGTGAAGTCATCTATTTGTCTTTTCAATTCTGTTAAAGCCTGATATATGAATTTTGGGGCTCTTTCATTGGGTGCATAAATATTTATTATGGTTGTGTCCTCTTGTTCAATTGATCCTTTAATCATTATATACTGTCCTTCCTTGTCTCTTATGGTTGTTTTTGTTTTAAAGTCTATTTTTATCCAAAATTAATATTTCCACTCCTGGTCTTTTATGGTTGCCATTTAATTGATATATCTTTCCCAACTTTTGATTTTTAGTCTGTTTCTGTCTTTGTGTCTAAGGTGAGTCTATTGTGGACAGCAAATTGATGGATCATGTTTTCTTATCCTGTGTGCAACTCTCCATCTCCTGAGTGGTGCATTTAATCCATTTACATTTGGTATAATTATAGACAAGTATGAATTTATTGATGTCATTTCATTATGTGTATTTTCATGGTGTTATTGATTTCTTTGTTCCATACAATTATCTGTGCTGAGCTTATTTTGTTTATGAATTTTGTTATCATTTCCTTTTTTGCTGTTGTACTAGTATTTGTTAAATATTTTTGCTTCTCCTCTTTTTTATTTTGATGCCAAGGTTTATCATTTTTCTTTGAGGTTACTCTGTGATTTACAGTTTTCTTCCAAAGTTTAGAACAGTCTTTTCTATCTCAAAATTGTCTTGACTTCCTCACCATTTGGAAGTTCTGTATGTGTATTCTTTACTCCCTCTTTTTGGTTTGTTGTTGTTGTTATTTGCCATCGAGTCAGCCCTGACTCATAGCGACCCCTCCTTGGGTTTCCGAGGCAGTATCACTATGGAAGTAGGATT
>NW_006921618.1:10118281-10120434 GCF_000298275.1 Orycteropus afer afer | reverse complement strand
AGTAGGATTGCCCAACCTTCCTTCCAAGGAGTGGCTGGTGGGTTTGAACCGCCAGCCTTCTGGTTAGCAGTCAAGTGCCTTAGGCACTATGCTACCAGGGCTCTCTTTTGGTTTGTAGTTGTCCTCATTTACCAATTAATGTCTCTGGTCCCTGTTTACAGTCTCATAAGCTTATTTTACTTTGGATACTTCTATAACTGTGTTGGTTCTGGGTTATGTTGTCATGGTGTAAATCATCAGTGGTTATCTGCTGTTGTTGGTTCCCTGTTAAAATGACTCTCGTTAGCATCACTTGTAAGGTTTGCCTGGTTTTAACAAATTCCCTTAGTTTCTGTTGACCTGGAAATATCCTAATTTTACCATCATTTTTGAGGGAAAATTTTGCTGGGTATATAAATGCCTGGTTGGCAATTTTTTTTTTCTTTTTTTCCAGGTTATATATATATATTTCTGCCAATAAATCAGAGGTTAATCTTATTGGTTGCCCCTTGTAGGTAACTTTTCTTTTCTTTCTTTCTTTTTTTTTGGGGGGGGGGTGTCATGGTGGTAGTGGTGGTGCTGTGTTCAGGCTTCTTTCTTTGTCTTTGTTTTTGATATGTCTTTGTTTGATTATGATATGTCTCAGAGATTTTCTCTTGGGGTTTATCCTGTTTAGTACCTGTTGAACTTCTTGAATGGATTTCTCATCTTTCATCATATTAGGGAAATTCTCTTTGAACAAATCTTTGACAATTTGCATTGTGGTTTTATTTGTCTTTCTGTTTAGGAATTCTTATTACACATAGGTTACTCCTCTTGTTGTTATCCCACATGAATCTTAGGCTTTCTTCATTTTGTTTTGATCTTTTTTTCTGGTTGATCCCTTAACACAGTAGTATTGAGGTATTTGTCTTCAATCTCATTAATTCTGTCTTCCATTGATTCAATTCTGCTTCTTTGACCATTTGATGTGTTATCTATTTCCGAAATCATAGTATTAATTTTCTGGATTTCTATTTGTTGTTTTTGTGTTGTTTCTAATTTTTTGTTTATTTTGTCAGTTTGTTCTTGTATTGCTTTCCTAAATTGTTCTAATTTTCCTTAATTTTGTCAAGTATTTTCCTTGATCTTGTCAGTGTTTTCCTTGATTTGCCTCTCAATCTTTTTTAGGTATCTAAACATAATTCTTTTAAATTCCTTATCAGGGAGTTCCAACGCTGCTTCTTCTTCAGGGATATTTTCTGGGTCTGTATCTTGGCCCCTTGTTTGTACTACTTTATCTTGCTTCTTTGTATGGACTGAGATGGTCATTTGTCTCTGAGACATTGTGATGTTGTTGTACTCATATGTGCTTTATGGTTGTATGTTGGTATGATTCACCCAAGATTTTTTTTTTTTTCCTTTTTTTGTTTTAATATACATGTATGTGCACAGTACTGCACTCCTCTATTTACTAATTGGTAGCACTTAGGCACTCCCCACCTACCCCCTGGTGGGTGTGATAGAGAATGAGAGTGTGTGCACAGATCTCTGTTATCTGTTTATAAAGAGCAGTTGAGGCTGAATTGAACTGGTATTGACTGCCATTTATCATTGGTCATTTGGTGCAGAAGAAAGTGGTGGCCCTCAGTGGTTGGGACTGCAAGAGGTACACGTATAGTTGAGTTGTGTGAAAACTGTTGCTGTCTTTCATTCAGTTAGACAATAAATAAATAAATAAACCACCAAAAAATTAAGACAAGATAACAAAAAGCAAAATGCATAAGCAAACAGGAACAATTGCAAAAAAAAAAAAAAAAAGGAAAGGCAATAAATGAGAAGAAATATTAAATATACATATATATATTTACAAAAGACAAAAGATAATGAGAAAAAGAGGGGGAAAACCCCACAATATCTAGGGAAGGAGGAGTGAGAGAAAAGAGCAAGAATAAAAGAATAGTAAAGAAAAAATTGGAAAACTGCAAAGGAAAAACAAGGGATGGGAAGAACCAAAAGAAGAAAACAAACAAAAAAGAAGATAACCAGGAAAAGGGAAGAGAAATTAAAATTTAAAAAGAAAGAGAGAGAGAGAGTTCCGGCAAGATGGTGGACTAGGCAGAAGGACTGCACAGACCCTCTTCAACAAAGAAAAGGGAAACCAATTAACACAGACACAGAAGATAATCTTGGAC
>NW_006921618.1:10088901-10114894 GCF_000298275.1 Orycteropus afer afer | reverse complement strand
GCCCTTCAGGTCTGGAATTGAACCCACACCTGTGGTTTCCAGCCAAACAAAGTACAGGCATGTGAGTTAAACATTTACCTCAAGTAGACACGCCCTGGAGAGAACAATCATAGGAGAAGGAAGGGATGCTTATGCACAGGGAGACAGCTCAGGGCGCAGGACAGTATGGAGGGATGGTCACTGGGAAGAGGTAACTATGGGGGGGAAGTAGGAGGGGAGCTGTTGCATTGTGGTAAACTGTGGTCAATAGCATGAGACAAAGTATATGTGAACTGCTGTATGGAAAATGAATTTGCTCTGTAAATCTTCACCCAAATCACAATAAATTAAAAAAATAACAATAATATAAAATAAATAAATAATAAAAGAGAAAGAGAGAGAGAGAGAGAGAGAAGGGGAAGATAATAAATAAATAAATAAAAAGGTAGAAAGGAGGAAGATAAAAAGAATAACTTAAAAACAAATAAAAACAAAATTGTGTGGGGCAGGGCAGGGCACCCAGGCTCTGTCAGAGCACAGGCTGTGGTGGAATTCCTGCTGGTCAAGAAGGTGGAGATGGGGGATTGCCCCACCTCTGTTCACCAAGAGTGTTTGGGGTTTAAGAGTAACAAGGGGAATATCACACTTTTCTAGTCATCAGCCTCCAGTGTGGTTGCCTGTACTGTCCTTGGCAAGCGAAGCCTATTCTTGGGTTGCTGCCTGGATTGGAACATCACTTGCAAATATTCAAAATGGCTGTGCCCTCAGGACAGCCACAACTCTATTTGTCTCCTTCTTTGCTGTTTTCCTTTCCAGTTGTTGGGCAAACAATATAGTTGCGCATGCAGTCCTTGATGAGCAGAGCTGATTCTTAAGTCACTGCCCAGATAAGAATGCCACTCGTAAATATTCAAATTGATCATGCCGTCAGGACTGCCAACAGGCTGCTGCTCCATTTGTCTCCTTATTCACTGTTTTCATTCAGGTTCTTCTACTAGTTGGTGTTTAATCCACTTCTGTATCCTTCCTTTCAAAGCTCAGGGCTCCAGGATTATCTTATGTATCTGTTTCAATTGGTTTCTCATTTCTTTATTGCAGAGGGTCTATGTAGCTTGTCTGCCTATTTTGCCATCTTGCTGGAAGCTGCCACGTGCTTATTCTTGATGGTAACTAACCAAACAAATCTGGTATCTGTAAGGGTGTTATAGTGTATACCATGTTGCTTGTTGTCCAATTCTGTGCATATCTTGTTTTATTTCACCTGTGTTATTTATTCAAATGCAACAAGAGGTATTTGCCATAGCACAAATTCCACCTTCTTGGGCTAATAAAAACTCCAAAGTTATTCTATTGTCTAGTACCACTTAGGCCAATAAAGTTAAAGATTGATGCTGTGCTCCCACCCCATTAGCAATTTCATTTGCATTTGTTCCATTGATAAATTGATCATTGATAAATTCTTCAAAGATTTTTGTAAATCAACTATACCATAAGTAGAAATTAAAGCTCTTCAAAATGACCAATCCCAACTTGAGTGTTGGACCAATGGGTTTTATTCTGACTCTTGCTTCACAATATGTTTGTTTTTTAATAGCACTTTTAATAGCACTTTTCCAATATTTACTAGCACTATCACTATGAATATCTAAGGGTAATCCAAAGTTCCTAGAGTATATTGTGCAGACATTCACCAAGAATTTAAACAAGGAATTGCCCACATAAATTCACTATCAATTGGAATAGGATCTTCTAAACTAATATAATTAGATCTAGCATACAAAAACATAAACTCATAAAGGGTACACAAAATTTGTTTGGAAGAAACAGGAGATATAGAAAAGTTCATGTGTGATAACCAAGTGCATTAGAAAATTATCACAGTAGTCTCCCAAACTGCAAGTCTATATAAGTGAGTTTTTTCCAACCTTCATAACTATAGGTATGAGGAGGGGATAACAGATTATGGGTTGCAATTTCATCTAGTTTGTTATAACATTGTTTATACCAACTACTTAAATCTCTGGGAAGGTGTTGATACATCACTACAAAATATTTTAATCACAGAGCAAATAAGGACATATTTTAAGTAACTGGGTTTCACACAGTAATCATTTAATCTGACCTGAATGACATCAAGGTGTTTTGGTTACAAATGGAGGAGTCCATAACTTAACTCTAATTGCACGGGGCAAAACTTTGCTAGAGTTTAAAGTAGGAAGTGGAATAAACTTGCATCTCAAAAAGACCAATCTAACTAATTCAAAAGTCCCTCATCTGGCCATTAGAATCTTTTTCTTCACCTAAATCATGCCATTTTTTAAAATATTTTACCAAAACAGGCCCAAACATTTTTTTTTTTAAATCATATGGGCAAAGGTGTTCCAGATGGTGGACTGTCCATTTTACTTTTCTCTTAATTATTGTCCATCCTTCAATTGAATTGCAAAAGGGAAAAGAAAAAATTTCAAAACAGAGCACTGTTTTCCAGATTTTCTCTGGGTTCACAGAAAAAAAAACTAGTGAGGAATGCCATGGGGTTTGGACAGTGTTTTGCTTGAACCAATGTGTGCTTTCATTGTGCAAGAGTTTGCTTGCAGGTGGCAGACAGCTAATGGTCTAACTCATTTTGTGACCACCTAATCCTGACATGAGTCTTTAACACTTGTGATGAGTACAAAAAACGCTATTGGTGTTTACTGTCGACCTATGCCCAAATTTTGCTTATAGTGACTCAGAGGTCTGAATATAGAATTACCTTGTTAAGGTTTCAAACACCCAAATCCAAACACCAACTGCAGTCACCAAGAGTCCCTAGATGTCACTCTTAACCAAGCATTTAAAACCAAAAAAGAAAAAACCAAACTCACTGCCATTGAGTTGATTCCGACTCATAGCAATCCCCATTAGGTTTCTGAGGTGGTAAATCTTATGGAAGTAGATTGCTCCATTGTGGTTTGAACCGACAACCTTCTGGTTAACAGTCAAATGCCTTAGGCCCTGAACCACCAGAGCTCCTTAACCAAGCCTTGGAGAAGTAAAATAAAGGATTCAAATGGAGTCTGAATTTATGTCAAGACTCAAAATGAAGTTAGGGCTCCAGCTATAAACCACAACCTTCCACAAACCAAGTGCTTTTAGGTTTTAGTCTCTAATACAGAGTAGTTAGTTAAGAGCACGGATTTACAGTGCCTTAACGTCTCTGGGCATCAATTTCCTCATCTCTAAATGTGGGAAATAATAATAATACCAGTATCTGGGTTGTTTTGAGGTTTAAATGAGATAATAAAATGCTTAGTATAATGTCAAACACAGAACAATCATAAATATTGGTTATCTCATCATCCTCCAATCTTCTTTCCAGATGGCAGTACTGGGATGAGAGAGTAAGTGACTTCTCCATACAGCTGTCTGGTGCCAGAGACAAGGCTCAAATCCTGAGCACCTGATTGCTAACTTGGGAATCTTTTTGCCACTACATCACACATAGCCTATATATAGCTCCATCAGGCAGTCAAGCTACTCCTTAATGAGTTTAAAATATTTGTCTGTCATAAGGGAAAAAAACACTCAGATATTAAATGAAAATTTAGAGGATTTAGAGCATTCTTATGGGGCACCACCAGTTCACCTAAGTGAAAACATAGTAATTTTGGTGAGAGGATTCCAAACAGTGATGGATATAGCACAAGAAATAAAGAGATTACTATAAATCACTGATTGGTTAGGGTTTTTTTTTTTTTTTTTTTTTTTAATAAATGGGTTTGTTCTCTTACAGTTTGTTGTTGTTGTTGTTGTTATGTGCCGTTGAGTCAAACCCGACTCATAGCGACCCCTCCTTGGGTTTCCAAGGCAGTATCACTACAGAAGTAGGATTGCCCAACCTTCCTTCCGAGGAGCGGCTGGTGGGTTTGAACCGCCAGCCGTCTGGTTAGCAGTTTAGTAGGCTAGAAATCCAAGTTCAATGTGCTAGTTCTAGGGGTTAGGTGAAATCCCCTTAATCCTGGGCTCAGCTCTGGCTCTTATTCCTGGCCCACTGGAGCTGGAAGTGTCTCTTAACTCAGGGAGCTGCTGACTGCTGAGGCTGACAAACCCAAGGTCCAAAAATAAAATGGCACAGTCCCAAGATATCAAGCAACATGGCAGGCCACTGGTTCAAGTCCAGGAACAATCTGAAGGTTGGCAGACAACGTGGCAGGCTGCTGAACAAAGAAAGACTCAGCCACACGCACGGCCCAAGCATGCCAACAAGCTCAAAGTTTCTCCTTCTATACTAGAAGCAGACCACATCCCTAAAACAGCTACTCGGCTGCTTATGGCAGATTCCACCGTCAAACTGATTACCAGTCTCATCATGAAGAATAACTACATCCAGCTACCCAGCCACTCAAAACCAGGCCCACCCAAGTTGACACATAATCTTAACTACCTCCTATTGTGTTGGCATAATCATGTGTAGTGCCTCCTTTCACTTAAAAAGTGTCCTGGTTTGGATGTCAAATTGCATATTCACCCTGGCTCTTCACTATTGTGTTCTATAGATTCTCAACAATGTTCAATGTTCCTCAAGCCTCCAGGACCCATCGCCCATCCTAATTGGTTATTTTTGACTGAGGTCACAAAAGGAAAGGTTCAAGAAGTGGAGAAAGGCTTCCATTGACTTAGATACGCTTGGGTGGGCTACAAAGATTTACAATCATAGTTGCAGGATGCTTGCAATGTATACTTTCTAGAACAGGTTATAAAAATGTCTAGGTTGATTAAAAACATTTTTGGGGCAGGAGTTGGTAATAAGAATTAACACTAAGGCTTCTTAGAAACTGTTTGCCTGAGTGAAACCTTTTGGTTGCCTGGGAAACTTAGATAATGACTTGGCTGCCTGCAGTTTCTTCTTGAGTTTGTTTCTATATCCTTATTATGAAAGCAATATTTCTTAAGGCCATTTTACACTGATGATCTGTGTCAAAACCCCCTTCTTTGGCATGTCTTCTTTCCATATCCTGGCTTGACTATAGAGAGCTGTGGTGGTGTCGTGGGCAAGGCACTTAGCTGCTAACCAGAAGGCCAGTGGTTCAAACCCACCAGCTGCTCCATGGGAGGAAGATGAGGCAATCCACTTCCATCAAGATTTATAGCCTTGGAAACCCTACGGGGGTCGCCATGAGTTACCAACAACTTGATGGCAGTGAGTGCTTGGTTATTTATGGTTGTCCAACCAGATAAGGGGCCCAAGGGCAGGCATCTGTGAAAAGTCTGATCTAATTTTGCTGAAAATAGCATAAACCTGGGTTTAATTCAGGCATTTCACTTTTGATCAAGGGTTAAAAAAAGAAAATCTTTTACATATCTGTATATTAAGAATGTAGGCATTGGTTTCTCCTTTCACAGATGAAGAAACTGAGGTCAGAGGTTTGAGTGTTTTGCCCCAAAGACCCACGCCCATCAATGGCAGAACTGGAATTGGAACCCACTGAACGTTTTCATTCCAAAGCCTTGGCACTTAACTTTTGCTATAGTGGAAGAAGGCCTCAGAGAGTACCTGGTTCAAGCCCACTCAGGAGGAAGGCTGGAAATACAGAAAGATGAGGCACAAAGGTCCAGAGAGAATGAGTGTGTCTAGATAGCAGTAATGAACCTCAGAACCAGGGTGAAGGGTGATGAGCGGTGAGTGGACAGCAGGCTTGGCATGGAAACCTTCAGCCCCACAGGGCACACCACCAATAGACATTTGAAAAGAAATTCTAGAGGGGACTTTAATGATTCTTTGCCCCAATTTTGTCAATTATAAATTATTTCCAAAAGGCACTGGAGATGCCCCACAATACAAACTAAACCAGCTGTCATCAATTCTGACTCCTGGAGACCCCATGAGTGTCAGAATAGAAATGTGTCCACAGGGTCTTCAATGACTGAATTTGGGGAAGCAGATCACCAGGCCTTTCTACCAAGGCACCTCTGACTGGACTCAGACCTCCAACCCTTGCATTAACAGCTGAGTACATCAGCCATTTGCTCCACCCAAGGACTCCATTTTATGAATTAAACCAAAACCAAACCAACTCACTGCCATCAAGTTGGTTCTGACTCTTAGAGACTCCCATTGGATTTCCAAGGCAGTAAATCTTAGCAGAAGTAGATTGCCCCATCTTCATTCCACAGAGCAGCTGATGGATTTGAATAGCCAACCTTATGGTTAGCAGGCAAATTCCTTAGGCACTGTGCCATAATAGCTCCTACAATATGAATTAAGAGTTAAAAACAAGACATTAGAAACCACTAAAGCTCTGGGTGGCCTAGTGCCTAAGGCATTTGACTGCTAACCAGAAGGCTGGTGGTTCAAACCCACCAACCACTCCCTGGAAGGAAGGTTGGGCAATCTATTTCCTCAGTGATACCACCTCAGAAACCCAAGGAGGGGTGGCTATGAGTTGGATCCAACTCCACAGCAGTGCATTCAAGGAAGTAATAGGAGTCCCTGGGTAGTTCAAACAGCTAAGTACTTGACTACTAACCAAAAGGTTGGCAGTATGAGCCCACCTAGAAGTGCCTCAGAAAACAGGCCTGGCATTCTGCTTCTGAAAGGCCACAGCCTTGAAAACCCTATGGAGCAGTTCTACCCTGCACGCATGAGGTCACCCTAAGTTGGAGTCGACTCAACGGCAATAATAACAACAAAAAGAGTAATAAATGAATTAAGGACCTTGAATGTCTCTAGGACTACCAGTCAGCATTGCATTTAGCGCTGAGCTTCCTGGCAGCTGAGGAAAAGGAACTCCAGAAGTTGGTCTGCAGAAGTTCTCATTCAACAAAATAACTTTAAAATATTTATTTATTTACAAGACTGCTTTGTGCCAGGCATGGTGCTTGGAACTCCCAGGATAAACTTGTTAAAGGAATGAATTTAGCGAGCAGTCCCTTCTTGCAACACTTTTTATTTCTCTCCTAGAACAACTTCTACATTCTGCCTGGAATCAATAAACTTCTTCTGTGACTTCTATTGCTGGAGAGATTATTCATTCCTTCCCTACAGTGCTGTCCCACCTCCCCTGCCAAACTCATTTTATGCACAACTATTTTGGTAATCTGTTCACAAAGTCAAAGAGCCTGGAAATTTGCCAACCCTCTAATTTAATTTCTGCCTTAGAGCTGCAGCTGTGGTGCCCACTTCTTTCCACAACTCTGATTCTCCAGGCCAGTAGTACTGTATTTAGAAGCCCAGTGAGGGTTAGGATAAAGGAAGACAATGACTGGTGAGCAATGTCTGCCATGAGCTTGAGAACAGGGACTAGTGGATGTGGGGCCATCTAATTGCCTGGCCTAGCTGAGCTGACTTCTAAGAGCTGGGGGCGCAGTGCCTAAAGCATTTCACTGCTAACCAGAAGGTTAGCAGTTCAAGCCCACTAGCTGCTCCACAGAAGGAAGATGGGGGGATCTACTTCCATAAAGATTTACTGCCTTGGAAACCCAATGGGGGTCGCTATGAGTAGGAATTGACTTGATGGCAGTAGGTTTGGTTTTTGGTTTAAGAGCTGCTTAGCTTAGCTGTGGCCTCTCATTCAAAAGATCTTCTCTGAGAATCTACTGAGGGCATTACATTGTGTGAAGAGAAGTGAAATACAAAGATGACTCATACCCAGATTCTCTGTTCCAGTTCAGAAGCTCACAGTCCTGGAAGCAAGACAAGGAATGGACCCAAATGATACAAGGAGGATAGTGATCTATACAATAAGATTCAGTGAGTTTTATCCAATTGAAGGAGTGAGAGGAGATCAGAGAATGTTTCCTGGACTTTTGATGTAGAGCCTGAAAAAAATAGCTAAGATTTGAGCAAAGGCACACGTACTATAGCCCAAGACTTCAGAAAGTTTCTTGTAACTGCAACCAAGTGCTATTAAGCACAATGGGGACTACAAGGAAAACAATGTAAAAGGAAGTCCCCATGACACTCTTCCCACAGCTAGACAGCTTTGAGGGCCCAGTTGGCTGGGGACTAGGCCAAGAGAGTCATCTTGATCTATTATTGATGGGTCATTCATGTCAATCAAATGCATTTTCTTAAATGTGATGGTTTCGCTTTAAATGGTGGTAAAGCTTCAGCAGAGAATGAGTGGGGAATCTTTCTATCTACCTGAAGTCAAGGCACTTTCTGCTTTTCATTAGGCACTTACTGTACACCAAGCACGGCACCATGATATCAAAGAACTTCTATCACTTAATATGCACAGCAGTGTGATATGGGTAGTTATTTCCAGTTTATAGATGAATGAAAAGAGGTTCAGAGAGGTGAAGTAAGTTGCTCAAGGTCACAAAGCCTGTAAGTTGCTGAACTGGATTTGAACCCAGGGAGTTCTGGTTCCAAAGTCTGTGACATTGGAGTCCAATGTGGTGAGTCTTCTGGGGAAGAGCTTAGAAGTCACCCAGCCCAACCATCTGCTTAAAAGATGAGAAAAAGAAAGACCCAGAGAGGAGAAAGCAACTGTCTAAAGTCACTCAATGGAAGAACAGGGACTAGAACCCAGACCTCCATACTCCTGTTTATGGGAGTATTATGGTTTAAATTATGCCCCCCCAAGATATGTATTAAAATACCTATTAATGTAATCTTATTTGGAAATAGGGTTTTCACTGTTACATTCATTAGATCATACCTGAATAAGGTGGTGTGTGCAGTGAATTACTTAATATGGCCCTAGTCATGGTCTCTGTGACTCCTATTAGATGACTGGGTGTGTCTATGTAAATGTTAGGTGCTTGAGGCCCATTAAGGGGATTGGATAGCTTGTTAATAACATAAATAAAGTACACAACACACCTCTGTGGGTGGGACCATGCAAGTAAGGTATATGGAACCCTTACACGGGTATTGGTGAGTTTTGCCATCCAGCTAGGCTTAAAATGAGCCACCCCAGAGAGAGAGCTCACTACCATCAAGAAAGAAGAGCCAGGGGTGGAGTGTGTCCTTTGGACCCAAGATGCCTGCACTGAACTTCCTCATCTCAAGAGACAGAGACCTGTAACATTTTGCTGAGATGGTGAGAGATGGCAAGAAATGACAATAGACCCCAACAGTAGACTTTGGCAGCAGAGAATGGATTCATGGCCCATGAAGTGAGAAAGCTAAGTGCCTTTGGGAATGAGGCTTACTGGTGCAGTGGGCTGCCTCTCTGGGAACCAGTTGACAGAGTTTTGTAGCACTTACCTAAGCAGAACAGAGGCCAAGGGATCACAGGGCTGAGAAGCTGAGGCTAGAGAGAAACATGCCTGCAGGCGTGGCTGAGAAGAAGCTGTTGTGATTGAAGAATTGTAACTTGAGTCATTTCTGATCCTGAATTGTAACTTATTACTTCATAGTGCTTAAGGCACTTGACTGCTAACCAGAAGGCTGGCGGTTCAAACCCACCAGCCACTCCTCGGAAGGAAGGTTGGGCAATCTACTTCTGTAGTGATAACGCCTTGGAAACCCAAGGAGGGGTCGCTATGAGTTGGGTCCGACTCAACAGCACAGAACAACAACAACAACAACTTCCCTAAGAAACCCCATAATTGTGAGTATTGTCTTTGAGTTCTGTGAGGCCATTGCAACAAATTATCAAACCCAGCAAAAAAGTAGAGCGTGCTGTAGGGAGCACAGTTAGTGTCAGAATCAGTAAAGAGGTTGTAGGGTGGAGGTATATCTGACCTCTGCCTCATAGGAATCAGCTGTGCTGATCCTTCTCTCCCCACCCCACCCCCGCCATCTTGTGAAGTTAGAGGAGGCCAGATACATGCAGCCATGCCCTTTTTACAGGTAGATTCTAAATGTAATTACTTTTAAGTTACAAAAAGGACAGATTGGACACACACACACACACACACACACACGGGGGGGGTGGGGGGGCGGGAGACAGATGTCAGGTAAGGATCGCCAAGGACCAAGGAACACCTAGAGCTACCTATAAAAAGGAATTGATGTGGCTGGCCTATAAAAAAAATAAAGGAGCTCTGGTGGTGCAGTGGTTAAGGCATTCAGCTGCTAACTGAAAGATTGGTGGTTGAAACCCACTAACCACTCCACGGGCAAAAGATGAGGCAGTCTGCTTCCATAAAGATTTACAGCCTTGGAAACCCGAAGAGGGTCACTAGGAGTCAGAATCAACTCACAGGCAGTGGATATAAGAAAATAAACTTCTGTTCTTTACAGCCACCCACTCATGGTATTTCTGTTACAGCAGCTCTAGGAAACAAGACACCCAGTCAGGGATAAAAACCAAATCTCAGCTTTTGACTGCAGGTGTGCTAGCCCCCATGAAGGATCACCCTTCTTCTCAATTCATATCTTGGTCTTCCTGCACTTTAAACACAGTGGGGCCATCTGTGACAGTGGTGTGCTTTCACTTCACACTTTCACTTCAGGTCAGAAAACCCCCTGAGCATTTCCCTGGCCCTCATGGTTTCCTTTTCAGATGCTCTGCTGGAGACAGGGTTTCTCCAGGCTGCAGCCCCTGGACACCAACCCCAGCAAGGAGATGCTCCCTGGGAATGTGTCAGGGGGCTTCTGGACTTTGGCATTTTTGTTAGGTGGGGAAAGGATTTGGTTGGTTGGTCCTCTTTGCACAATATCACCTTACAAAATGTTTTAGCATGTGTCAGTGGTTCTTAGTATTTGGAAATACTAAGAAATACACACACATTCACAGTCTTTCCCCCTGAAAAAAATGCACAGACAAAAAGCCTTATATATACTTTAGAAGGATTGAAGGATTGATATATGCATCAGAGTTCACCCCTGAACCTTGAAAACATTACGCTGAGTGAAATAAGCCAGACACAAAAGAACAAATATCATATGATCTCACTTATATGAAGTATCTAGAATACGCAAATGCCTAGCGACAAAAGTAGATTAGTTGTTGCCACGGGTTGGAGGGGGCAGTTATAGGAGTTGCTGCTTAATGGATATAGAGTTTCTGTTTAGGGTAATTAAAATTGGGAATAAATAGTGATGGTGGTTGTACAACATTATGAATATAATTGTTGCTGTTGTTTGTTGTTGTTGTTATGTGCCGTCGAGTCAGACCCAACTCATAGCAACCCCTTCTTGGGTTTCCCAGGCAGTATCACTATGGAAGTAGATTGCCCAACCTTCCTTCCGAGGAGTGGCTGGTGGGTTTGAACCGCCAGCCTTCTGGTTAGCAGTCAAGTGCCTTAAGCACTACGCTACCAGAGCTCCTGTTGCTGTTGTTAGCTGCCCTCAAGTCGGTCCCGAACTCATGGCAACGCCACAAACTACAGAATGCAACGCTGCACAGTCCTGTGCCACCCCTGTGGTCAGTTGTGGATCAGGCTGTTATCATTCATAGGGTTTGCACTGGCTGGTTCTCAGTCGATGACCGGACCCTTCTTCCTAATCCATCTTAATCTGGAAGCTCCACTGCAACCTGTTCAGCATCATAGCAACATACAAGCCTCCCATGACAGACGATGGTGGCTGTGCACGAGGGCCATTGACTGCAAGTCAAATTGGGGTCTCCTGCAGGAAGGGGAGGACCCTACCACTGAACCACCATTGCCCCCTGTAAATATAATTAATGCCACTGAATTATACACTCAAAAAATGGTTAAAATTGCAATTTTATGTTTATAATATTTTGCCCACAAAAAAAAAAAATGCAATGGGGGGAGAAAAAAAAAAAGCTGTGGTGGAGATTATCAACTCATTTGCTTTCTCCAAGGACAATAAAAACTAAAACAAATCAAACTCACTGCTGTTGAGTCAGATCCAACCCAAAGACCCCTCCTTGGGTTTCTGAGGTGGTATCACTACAGAAGTAGATTGCTCTATCTTCCCTCTGAGGAGTGGCTGGTGGGTTTGAACCACCAGCCTTCTGGTTAGCAGCCAAATGCCTTAAGCTATATGCCTCCAGAGACTCCTTCCAAAGAGAATAGGACAGCAAAGAATTGGAATTTGGAATTGTTACTGTTATTCTCATTTCATAGATGAACAAAGGAGCTCAGAAAGTTGAAGGGACTTACCCAAAGTCACATGACAAGCCATGGCAGAGGTGGAACTAGAGTAACCTGTTGGCTCAGCAAACACTGAGTCTCTCTGCTGGGTATTCAGTGACAAATAAGCCACAGCCCTTGCCCTGAAGCATGGTTTGGACTAGAAGCCGGGTCTCCTGACTCCAAAAGGGATTTCTATCTGCCTAAGGGGAAGACACACAGGGAGCTGAGTTTCTTGTTGCTGTGTACATTCTGTTGTTGTCAAATGCTGTCTTGTTAGATCTTCCATTCAAATGCTTGAATTTCCTGCCCTTTCCCACTTTGGACAATAATCACCTATTGGTGGTCACATCAGGCCTAGGTGAGACACAGATGCCAGCCCCACTCTCATCCCCCCATCCCTTCTGGGCTGGAGCTGAGGTAAGTCATTCCCTGCCTGGAGGGGGGTGTTACAGAGCAGAGGTGGGAGGAGTGCCTTATATCCAGTTCCCTGAGGTGGAAGCTTCCAGAAATGGCAGGATGGGGATGTGGGAGCTGAGAAAGGCTAGCACTGTCTGCCACTCACCAGCAGAACTAGTTGGCATTATTTTCTCTCTCAGCTCATAGGTGAACTTGGCAACATGCAACAGAGAATGTGTTGTAGGGAAACACTCCTGTCCAGCTTCTCTGGGCACAGTCATCTTTATTCACAGAATCGCAGGATTTTGTCTTGTGACTACCTTCCACTTAGGAAGGTAGAGTCTACTCTTAGCTATGCCACAAATTTCTTGGGTGACCTTAGGCAAACTATTTCCTCAATGGTAGGATTATGGAGCTAGATTAGATCAGAGGCTTTCAATACTTCCTTGGAGTCCAAAGGTTCCACAGAGGAACCTGGGCTGTCTTCAAGAGAGGACAAATGTGATTTTGCCTGTTTTATAAATAGCTGTTGTTGTTGTTAGGTGCCGTCGAGTCGTTTCCAACTCATAGCGACCCCATGCACAGCAGAACGAAACACTGCCCGATCCCTCACCAGCCCCACAATCCCTGCTATACTTGAGCCCATCATTGCAGCCACCGTGTCAATCCATCTCGTTGAAGGCCTCCCCCTCTTTCGTCGACCCTCCACCCTACCAAGCATGACATCCTTCTCCAGGGAATGGTCCCTTCTTACAACATGACCAAAATAGGTGAGACGAAGTCTGGCCATTCTTGCTTCCAAGGAGCATTCTGGCTGCACTTCCTCCAGGACAGATCTGTTAGTTCTTTTAGCAGTCCACGGTACTTTCAGCATTCTTCGCCATTACCACAACTCAAAAGCATCAATTCTTCTTCGGTCTTCCTTATTCATTGTCCAGCTCTCACATGCATACAAGACGATTGGAAATATCATGGCTTGTGTCAGTTCCATCAATTGTAAAAAGCACTCTGCTTTCTTAAAAATGTAAAAGCCACTAGATTATAAGAAAGGATACCATTTATTGAGCTTTTATTATGTGTCAGGGACGTTTTATCTCAATAGCCTCTCAAAGTAGATGGATTCTCCCCATTTGAAGATGCTCCTCATAATAACAACAGCAACAACAACAATATGCACTTCCATGCATTTATTTACTTAAATCTCTACACACACAAATTTTATAGATGAGGAAACCAAGCCATCAGATGTCTTGAACAAGACCACGTGGCTGGGATTTGAACCTACACAGTGTGGTCTCCTCTTTCTCACACCCTTACCTCGGTCTACTCCATTCAAGAGAGCTCCTTTCCATCCAAGTGGGTTTCATTGATTAAATAGACAGTTTCTGAGCACCTACTATGTAGGTAAGGCACTGAAGATCCGTGTATAATGAAGGCTCAGTCCTTACCCTGTGCAAACTCAATCTTTCTAGCTCTGCATCCTCAGTGAACATCTGAGCCTCATTATCAATGAAATAATAATAACCATAACTCTTAAGCTCTGGTAGCATAGTGCCTAAGGCACTTGACTGCTAACCAGAAGGCTGGCAGTTCAAACCCACCAGCCACTCCACAGAATAAAGATTAGGTAATCTACTTCCATAGCAATCAATACTGCCTCAGAAACCCAAGGAGGGGTCGCTATGAGTCGGTCCCACTTGACAGCACATAACAACAACTAGACTTATGCGGATTAAATTAGATTGTGGACATGAAAAATATTTTGTCAAATTTAAACTCCATACAACTGTTGGTTTGTGCAGTTATCAATCTAGTTAGAGGAAGATGAATGCAAACTAACGCATGGCTACAGTATATGCAGAGTTTGGCTTGGAGCATCATGTGTGATGGGGTGATCAGGCAATACTTCACCGGCCAAGAGGTGATCCCTGATGGAAGATCAAAAAGGAAGGTAAACCAGGGAAAGGAATCCCAGGGCAAAGATGTGCAGGAAGGAAAGCAGAACTATTTGGTGAATAGTTAAGTATCCAGTTGACCAGGTCCAGGGATGCCTGCCATGGTGGGCTCAGGAATGTCTTCTGACCTGGATATTAGTAGAACATACAGCACGTTGGTGCAGTCTAACACCGTCCCATAGATGTAGAATGGAAGCCAATAGGCAATTTCAATTTTCCTGTAGCCACATTAAGAAAAAATTAAAAGAAACAGGTGAAATTAATTTTAATCACATTTTATTAACCCAAAATACTATCATTTCAACTTGCAATATAAAAATTATTAATATAATGATATGCATATATTGATATTAGTAATTACCGATATAGATTATTGAGATATTATAAGAATGACATGGCAAGGATGTCTAACCTCCTCATCTAATTACACAAGGAGAAGCAGAGTCAAGATCAACAGCCTAAGGTTGATTCCTATGAGGCAGAAATCAGACATGACTCTTTCCCCCAACCTTGTTATTAATTCTGACACCTAGCACCCCTCCAATGACACTCTCTACTTCTCTACTGGGTTTGATAATTCATTGCAATGGCCACATAGAACTAATACACAATACTCATGATTGTGGGATTTATTGGGGAAGTAACAGGCTACAGTTCAGGATCAGAAATGACTCAGGATTCAGTTCTTAGGTCAGGACAGCCTCTTCTCAGCAGTGTCCGTGGCATGCCTCTCTCTGGCCCTCAGCTCCTTGACCCTGCAACCTCGTGGCCTCTGCCCTGATCAGGCAAGTGTTACAAAGCTCTTTGAGCTCTGCTGATAGGTACCCAGAGAGGCACCCACCCCACCAGCAAGCCCTCTGCCTTAAGCCACTCACCTTTCTCACTCTGTGGGCGGGAAAGCCCACTGCTCTGTCACACACTGGTCTCTTGGTTCTGCTGCCTCTACTGCCACCATGTCTCTGCAGTCTTTCTGCCAAGTGTTAAGCTCTCTCTTTCTCTCTGCCTCCTGGGTCCAGGAGGTCCAGCATGGGATCTCAGATCCAAGGATACACTCTACTGCTGGTTCATTTTTCTTGATGGTAGTGAGATCCCCCTTTCTGCCTCTAGGATGGCTCATTTTAAGCCTATGGATGGAAAAACCAACCAATCCCCATCTTAGGGTCCCATACATTTTATTTCCATGGTCCCAGCCCCACAAGGGTGCCATGTATTTACATTATCAACAAACTATCCAATCCCCTTGGTAGGCTACCAGCAGCTCACATTTGCATAATCCCACCCAGCTATCTGGTGGAAGTCAGAAAGACCATGGCTAGAAGGGCCATTTTAAGTAATTCACTGTACCACAACTGTGATTTCTGAATCTCAGAATTCATATGTCATTAATTTTGGACAGTTCTCTGCTATTATCTCTTTGAATAGCATCTTCTTGTGTCCACTATCAATTCTCTCTATTCTTCCCTTCTGAAATTCCAGTCAAAACTATTTTAAACATTTTCATTCAATTCTTCATGCCTTTTTACCTCTGTTTTATGTTTTTCATCTCTTTGTCTCCTTATGCTGCATTTTGAGATATTTCTTTGGAACTACTTTCTAGATCAATGTTTTTCAATTGGTCTGTTCAGCTCTATAACCTAGCTCTTAAGCATGTCCTTTTCAATGACTTTATTCTTCATTTCTAGAAATTTTTCTTGATTCTACTTCAAATCTACCTAGTCTCCTTTCAATTCCTTATTGTTTAATCATATTTAATAAATTTCTGGGTATTATATAATTTAAAAAAAATATTCCATTGGGCCTTTATTTGTTCAAATCTTATATGACCTGGATAGTGTATCCCTCTAGAGAAATTCAGAGTTTGCTTTTTTGGTGTGTGTGTGTATGTGTGTGTGTGTGTTCATGCATGTACATGCATGCACACATGTAAAGGAATGGAGAAAATAAAATCTGACACATATTTATACTAAACAGTTATTTCTTGGTTATCTGACATTCAAATATAACTGGACTCCTATATTTTATCAGGCAGTTCTCCTACTTGGTGTGAAGCCCAAATCTCATGTCCTGTCCCCAACTAGTTTTTCAGATTTTACCACCTTACTTACCAAAATTGGCAAACAACAAAACACCAATGTAAAAAACTTGTGAACTTTATGATTTCAGATTCCATTTCTTCTTGGTTTGCATTTTATCTTGGTTTTTGAACCTTGGGGATTGTCCTTACTTTCAAAGGGAATTGTTAGGGTTAGTCTTTTGGAAAACAAAAGGCCAAAAATCTTGCCACATCTGCTTCTTGCATTCCTCATACTTCCCCTGAGGCAACCAGTACACATCTGGCTCTCCTCCTGAATGGAAAAAGGGCGCAATGCAGGGGAACAAAATAAAAATTGATATTTCAACATATGATCCAGCCATGCAAGTAAAGGATTTGAGGAGAATCAGTTATTATGTGAGGTCATTATTGTGCTAACTGAAAAAGACTCTTCTTCTTTGCATTATACTGCAGCAAAAGCATCTTGGCAAGCTCGGCTGAAGCTGAGGGACCCACCCCATGGAGAGATGCCTGGTGGATGCCAATGTCTCCAAGGATGGCTTGGATTTCAACCTCATGAAGGATTACATGATTCTGAATGGCACCCAAAGAATAGCTGTGGCTGTACTGTGTACCCTTCTGGGCCTACTAAGTGCCCTGGAGAATCTAGCCGTGCTCTACCTGATCCTGTCCTCCCACCAGCTCCGTAGGAAGCCCTCCTACCTGTTCATTGGCAGCTTGGCTGGGGCTGACCTCCTGGCCAGTGTGGTCTTTGCCTTCAACTTTATAAATTTCCATGTTTTCCATGGAGTAGATTCCAATGCTGTTTTCCTGCTCAAGATAGGCAGCGTGACCATGACTTTCACAGCCTCTGTGGGCAGCCTGCTGCTCACTGCCATTGATCGCTACCTCTGCCTGCACCACCCACCTGCATACAAAGCTCTCCTCACCCACAGGAGGGCACTGATGACCCTGGGCATCATGTGGGTCCTCTCAGCATTGGTCTCCTACCTACCCTTCATGGGATGGACTTGTTGTCCCAGTCCCTGCTCCGAGCTTTTCCCACTGATCCCCAATAACTATCTGCTGGGTTGGCTTCTGTTCATCTCCTCCCTCTTATCTGGCATCATCTACACCTATGGCCATGTCCTCTGGAAGGCCCATCAGCATGTAGCTAGCTTGGCTGAGCACCAGGGCAGGCAAGTGCCAGGAATGGCCCGGATGAGGCTGGATGTGAGGTTGGCCAGGACCCTGGGGGTGGTGCTGACTGTGCTGCTCATTTGCTGGTTCCCAGTACTGTCCCTCATGGTATATAGCCTGGCCACCAAGTTAAGCAACCAGGTCAAGGAAGTCTTCGCCTTCTGCTCCATGCTGTGCCTTGTCAACTCCATGGTCAACCCTGTCATCTATGCCCTGAGGAGTGGGGAAATCCGCTCTTCTGCCCACCACTGCCTGGCCCGCTGGAAGAAGTACCTGCAAGGCCTTGGGCCTGAGGGAAAAGAAGAGGCCCCAAGGTTTTCAGTCACTGAGACAGAAGCTGATGTGAAAATCACCCAGTGGTCAGATTCCAGAGGTCTGCACAGCTCTGGTTACCGATGAGGCCTCTTTCCCAATTTTAAATGACCCAAGTCAGAAACCATTTCACTCCCTGGAGGACAGATGAGCAGTCCTGACTGCCTCATTTTATCTGAACCACCCCAGGAATCTGGGTACCCCTTTGCACTGATGAGTGTTGGGACTGGCCCCTGGAAGTGTGAGTAGGGCATTCTACTCTTGATTAGCTAGGCCCTACAAGGGGTGGCAGAAGACAAAATGGCCTGTGACAGCCTCAGTCTATGTCAGGTGAGGAACCCCAGAAAGATAGTTTCATGCCTATATCCTCCAGAGAACATAGAGAGACAGAGGAGATCTTCAGGTCCAGCAAGAGGAAATCTGAGAATGGATTATTCTCCTGGGAACTCTGGGTATGCACCAGCCAGCCAGCCAGCCAGCCAGCCCGCCCTTTGTTGCTGCTTAATTGTTGGGATCACCTTGGTCTTGGAGCTGTGAAAGCAAATATGGTAGGCCCTACCTTCAGGCTCCTCTTGTCCTCTAACAACCAAGAAATGGGATTTGATGAGGCTGTTGATCCACCTCTTGCAGAGGAGACTGACATGCTTCCAGCTCCGGACATCTTGTTACCAGGGCAAGGGCCTACCCTCACACTGCCAATCCGTACTCACAATCACTTTGACCTCTTAGGTTCCTAGGGAATACAGTAGAAGTTGTGATTGCTTGGGACACAGAATCTTCAGTTTTTCACTGACCTTGTGAAGTTCTACTAGGTGGAGCCAATGGGAATAGGCAATAGCCCTGTTTAACCAAGCTCCAAAAATAAAGATATTAGCAGATTTTTTTTGTTGTTGTTGTTATGTGCCGGACTCATAGCGACCCCTCCTTGGGTTTCCGAGGCAGTATCACTATGGAAGTACATTGCCCCATCTTCCTTCCAAGGAGTGGCTGGTGAGTTTAAACTGCCAGCCTTCTGGTTAGCAGTCAAGTGTCTTAGGCACTACGCTACCAGAGCTCCTAAGTCCCCAAATTGTTCCCATTGTTTTCTCAGTTCAGTCCCCTTAGCCTCCTTCGAAGCCCTATAACGTATAATAAGCAGACTAAGTGGGAGGAGGAGGACATTCCCTTTCTGTGTGCCAGGCACTGGGATGGCACCCCATCTCAGATATAGTAACAATACAGCCCCATGCTCTTGAAGATCCCAGGGTGCTCATATTTTACATACTAGGGAGACCAAATTCCTACCAAGAGGCTTAAAGCAGTGTGCAAGGTAAATTGCTGGGGTGGGGTGGGGGGAGGTTGGGAATTGCTGAGGAATTCTAATGCAAGTATTTGGGACTACAGATGGAATAAAAGGAAAGATATTGAGTAAATATGTCTTCATTAAATACTTATAGGAGAATGTCTCCACTATTCATTCATTCATCATCCATCTCACAAAAACATACCAGGCTCTCCACTAGGGCCTGGACGTCCAGTCATAAATGAGGCTCTGCCCCTGTCTAATGGGGCTTATATTCTACAGTCAGGTGGGGAGAGAGCCAGTGAAGAGGCATACAAGTAAACAAAGATGTTCACAGATGGTCCAGTGACAGAAATCAACAGACATGTGTGATAGGGATTAACTGGGACATGCAACTTTAGGTAGGGTAGACCTGCTATGTGCTTCAGTCATAAATGATGACTGGCTTTTATTGAGCCTTTACTATGTTCTGGAGCTCCTGTGTGATACAAATGGTTAAGCCAACTGAAAGGATGGAGGTTCGTGTCCACCCAGTGGTGCCTCAGAAGAAAGGCCTGGTGATTATTCCCAAAAAATCAGCCATCGAAAACCCTGTGGAGCAAAACTTAAACCCAAAATATCCTCTCTGGTCTTCTTAAAACCAAACAATACTTTTAGCTAAACTAGTAAAAAACAATATCTGCCTTGAGCATTACGCTATCTACTTGGGATCAAAGTGACAACAGCAATTTCAAAGATTAGATAGGAGCCTGAAGGGGAAAGGAGTTGGGGCAGGAACTCAGAAAAGGAAGAACTCAAGGAATGTAATGTCACTGAACTGTACGTGCACTAGTCGTTGAATTAGTGTATGTTTGCTGTGTATAGTCTCAACAACAATAATAAAATAAATTGTAAAAAGAAAATAACACCCTATGGAGCAAAGTTCTACTCTGACACACATGGGGTCGGTGTGAACAGAGTTGACTTGACAGCAAGTGGTTTGGTTTTACTATGTTCCAGACACTGGGCTGCATGATGATGATGCTATTGACAGCAAGTCAATGTCAGGTGTACTTAGAATTTGAAGCAACTAGTTTGGCTTCTGTGCAGTACAGTCAGTTACTTAATATGGCCCTTCTAGCCATATTTTTTGTAACTCCCAGCAAAGGACTGGGTTGGCCTATGCAAATGTGAGGTGCTTATGGCCCACCAAGAGGACTGAAAAGCATGCTAATAACATAAATAAGGTGCTTGATGCACTTGTGTGGATGGGACTATGCAAAATATATGGAACCCTTAATGAGGGGATTGGTAAATTTTGCCTTCCTGGTAGGCTTAAAATAGAGCCTATTCCAAAGTAGAGGGGGACCTGACTACCAAGAAGAGACGAGAGCACTGTGGGATCAGTTCCATGGTCACAGGGGACATCAAGTTCAATTGGCATAACATACTACACAAAAACAATAGTCTACAATGAGGATCTTAAAAGCTTGCAAGCAGTCATCTAAATGCAACAATTGTTCTCTCTGCATCTGGAGCAAAGAAGAATGAAGAAAAACAAAGACATGTGGACACAATTAGTCCAAGGGACTAGTGGACCATGTGAACCTCAGCCTATATGATCATGAGACCAGAAGAACTAGATGGTGCCTGGCTACCACATCAACCACTCAGAAAGGGATCAATGTAGGAGATCCTGGATAGAGTGGGAGAACAATCTGGAACAAAACTCAAAACCATAAAAAGACCAGGTTTACTGGTCTGATAGAGCCTGATGAGACCCCTGAGACTAATGCCCCTAGCTACCCTTCAGGTCTGGACTTGAACTCACTCCCACGGCTTCCAGCCAAACAAAAGACAAGCATATAAGGTGAACATTTACATCGGGTAGATACACTCCTGAGAACAATCAATCATGGGAGATAGCTCAAGGGGGCAGAAATGCATAGGAAAGGACACAGGGAAGAGATAACCATGGAGAGGAAGTGGAAAGAGAGCTATTACATTGTAGGGAATTGCAGTCAATGTCATGGAACAGAATCTGTGTGAATTGCTTTATGGAAAATGAATTTGCTCTGTAAACTTTCACCCAAATCACAATAAAAATTAAAAAAAAAAAAAAAGAAGAAGAAGAATAAGAAGAGAGGGGACCAGAAGGCGTCCTTTGGACTCAGGGTCCCTGTGCTGGGAACCTCTTGGATCTAGGAAACAAAGTGGTAACACTGGAGATGGTCAGAGATGGTGAGAAGCAGCAGCCGAGAAATGGCAGCAGCAGAAGCAGCAGCTGAACCAAGCGTGAAGCAGCGTGGGGGGCTTCTGGACCACTGAGGGAGACAGCTGTCTGCCTTCAGGCAGGAGGCTTGCTGGCAGAGTAGGGTGCATCCAGGCACTTGGTGGAGCTAGATTTTCTGACTCACAGAGCTAGAGTTGAGCACTTTGGGGCTGAGGCAGAGCGTGGTGCCTCTGGGCACTTAGAGGCAGGACTAAAGAACTTTGTAAATACTTGCCCAAGCAGGGCACAAGCCAAGGGGCAGCAAGGCCAAGAGGCCGAGGGCCAGAGAGAGCCTTCGGGCACTGCTGAGAAGAGGCTGTCCTGATTGAAGAACTGAATCCTGAGTCACTTCTAATCCTGAATTGTAACCTGTTACTTTCCTAATAAGCCCCATAATCATGAGTATTGTCTGTGAGTTCTGTGTAGGCATTGAAATGGTTCAAACCCACCAGCTGCTCCACAGAAGGAAAAGGGGGCAATCTACTTCTGTAAAGATTTACCCCCTCAGAAACCCAAAGAGGGTCGATATGAGTCAAAATCAACTCGGTGGCAGTGAGTTTCGTTTTTTGGGGGGTTGGGGAAAACAGAATAGTAGAGAGTGCTGTGGGAGGGATGGTTGGTGTCAGAATTGGTGAAAGGTTGGAGGGTGGAATCATGTATGGCCTCTACCTGACAGGAATCAGCCTTGGGTTGTTGATGCAGACAATGATTCTCTCTTCCCCTTGTGAAGTTAGAAGAGGTCAGACCTCACCCCTACAGCATTTTTATATATTCTGCTTGACGTTTTTTGTTCTGTTTTTTTTAATGCCTAGAAACAGAAAGAGACTCAAGGTTATTATGGTTTTACACACATTTGATCATAGTCTTAGAGCCTATTGGAACAGTAAACAAGGCTGAGATTCTTAATTTTCGTGTTAAACTTGATCATTAGATATACATCATCATCTGAGATCAACAACCTGATGAAAAAGTTTAGTATCTGGATACCTCCAAGAGGCAACGTCACTTGTTTGAGGTCATACTGTGAAAGCTGGGGTTTCCGACTCAGATCTATTTGACTCCAAAGCCTGCCCTGTTAGCCATTAGCCCGTTAGCCTGGTTGAGTCAAATTCTGTTTGAATACTGCTCCTGCAGAGTACCAGTAGTTCTCAGTGATATCAGGTCATTACAATCTTATTTGTACTGTTATTTCTCAACATACTCCATTTTATGGCCCCAAAGACAAAGTCCACCCTCTGTCATAGCCCATATCACAGACTGTCTTAAGTGGCACTCACTAGTTCATCTTCCCCACGAGATAATGAGTTAGCCGTGTTCGCCTTTGGGTCCTCAGTGCTCATCAAGGACCCAGCACAGAGTCCAAAGGGATCTGGTTGATATCTTAGAACTGAACTGCTTCTGAAAAGCTCATTGTGAACTGCATCTTGGAAAATCAAATTTTATTTGAAAGCAGCTCTTTTTGTAAAGCAAAGAAATGCTGTCATTTTTTAAAGATGGATTTGCATGTTCATATGTTGTGATTCCTTAAAGTTACAGCATGCCTTTCATGGGTGGGTCCTCTCATTTTAACCTAAAAGATGCCCAAGTGCCTGGCACATTGGTACTCAATAAATATTTATTGGAAAATAAAACTAGATAGAAATAATCATTGAATTAAATGCTGTCACTTTCATACTTTCTATCTCTGTCCTTCTGCAGTTACACTTTATTTCTGCTTTAAGTAGAGAACAGAGTACACAGAGGAGGGGGACAGCAATGGGGAAGGGAAGAAAGAAAGAGGCCCTAAATATCACAAGAACTGCCCTCATTGTTTAGATAAGGAAACAGTCCCGAGACTTGCTCAAGGAGACCAGTGGGACTTCCTAACTCAGATTTCCTAATCTCCAGCTCTGCCCACTCCACCCCAGTACCTGTCACCTGACCCTACAACTATACACTTTGGTTATGAGGATAAGGAGAAATTAAGGTCACAATGTCCCGTTTTATCTTCCTCAAGACATGTTTTGCAACATCAAAGATCAATTATCTGTTATGTTGTTGTTAGGTGTCATCGAGTCGTCTCCAACTCATGGTGACCCTATGTACTACAGAACAAAATACTGCCCTGTCCTGCACCAGCCTCACAATCCTTGCTATACCTGAGCACATCATTGCAGCCACTGTGTCAATCCATCTCGTTGAGGGCCTTCCCTTTCTTCGCTGACCCTCCACTTTACCTAGCATGATATCCTTCTCTAGGGAATGGACCCTTCTGACAACATGACCAAAGTTATTGTTGTTTGTTATGTGCCATCCAGTCAGCCCCAAGTCATAATGACCCCTCCTTGGGTTTCCAAGGCAGTATCACTACGGAAGTAGATTGTCCAGTCTTCCTTCCAAGACCAAAGTAGGTGAGACCAAGTCTGGCCTTTCTCGCTTACAAGGTACATTCCAGCTGCACTTCTTCCAAGATAGATTTGTTAGTTCTTCTAGCAGTCCATAGTACCTTCAGTATTCTTCACCAACACTACAACTCAAAAGCATCAACTCTTCTCTGGTCTTCCTTATTCATTATCCAGCTTTCACATGCATATGAGGCGATCAAAAATACCATGGCTTGGGTTAAGCACACTATAGTCTTCAAAGAGACATTTTTGCTCTTCAGCACTTTAAAGAGGTCTTTTGCAGCAGATTTGCCCAATGCCATATGATGTCTGATTTCTGGACTGCTGCTTCCATTGGTGTTGATTGTGGAAATAAATATAGAATCTTTGACAACTTCAATTTTTTCTCCATTTATCATGATGCAGCTTATTGGTCCAGTTGTGAGAATTTTCATTTTCTTTTTATTCAGGGGTAATCCACACTTCAGACTGTAGTCTTTAACCTTCATCAGTAAGTACTTCAAGTCATCTTCACTGTCAGCATGCAAAATTGTGTCATCTGCACATCACAGGCTATTGATGAGTCTTCCTCAATCCTGATGTCCAGTTCTTCTTCATACAGTCCAACTTCTCGGATTATTTGCTCAGCATACAGATTGAATAAATATAGTGAAAGGATACAATCCTGATGCACACTTTTCCTGATTTTAAACCATGCAGTATCCCCTTGATCTGTTCAAATGACAGCCTCCTGTCTACGGACAGGTTCTTCATAAGCACAATTAAGTGACCTGGAATTCACATTCTCCTCAATGTTATCCATAATTTGTTATGGTCCAGACAATCGAATGTTTTGCATAGTCAATAAAACACAAGTAAACATCATTCTGGCATTCTTTGCTTTCAGCCAAGATCCACCTGACATCAGTAATGATAAACCTCGTTCCACATCCTCTTCTGAATCCTGCTTGCATTTCTGGAAGTTCCCTGTCAATATACTGCTGCAAGCATCTTTTAAATTATCTTCAGCAAGATTTTACTTTCATGTGATATTAATGATGTTGTTTGATAATCTCCACATTCTGTGGGATTACCTTTCTTTGGAATGGGTACAAATATGGATCTCTTCCCGTCAGTTGGCCAGGTAGCTGTCTTCCAAACTTTTTAGCATAAATAAGTAAATACCTCCAGAGCGGCATTCGTTTGTTGAAACATCTCAATGGGTGTCCTGTCAACTCCTGGAGCCTTGTTTTTCGCCAATTCCTTCAACACAGCTTTGACTTATTCCTTCAGTACCATTGGTTCTTGATCATATGTTACCTCCTGAAATGGATGAACATTGACCAGTTCTTTTTTGGTACAGCAACTCTGTGTATTCCTTCCATCTTCTTTTAATGGTTCTTGCAGCATTCAATCTTTTGCCCATAGAATCTTTCAATACTGCAACTCGAGGCTTGAATTTTTTTCTTCAGTTCTTTCAGCTTGAGAAATGCCAAGCATCTTCTTCCTTTTTCATTCTCTAATTCCAGGTCTTGCATATTTCATTATAACTGATTTTCTCTTCTCGACCTGCTCTTTGAAATCTTCTGTTCAGCTCTTTTATCTTGTTATTTCTTCCATTTGCTTTAGCTACTCTCTGTTCAAGGGCAAGTTTCAGAGTCTCTTCTGACATCCATTTCAGTCTTTCTTCCTTTCCTGTCTTTTTAATGACCTTTTGCTTTCTTCAGGATGATGTTCTTGATGTCACCCCACAACTCACCTGGTTTTCAGTCTTCGGTGTTCAATGCATCAAATCTATTCTTTAGATGGTCTCTAAATACAGGTGGGATATAATCAAGGTCATATTTTGGCTTTCATGGACTTGCTTTAATTGTCTTCAGCTTCAACTTGAACTTGCATATGAGCAGTTGATGGTCTGTTCCATAGTCAGCTCCTGGCCTTGTTCTGGCGGAAAATATTGAGTTTCTCCATCACCTCTTTCCACAGACGTAGTCAATCTGATTCCTGTGTATTGCATCTGGTGAGGTCCACATGTATAGCCACCATTTATATTGTTGAAAAAAGGTATTTGCAATGAATAAGTCGTTGGTCTTGCAAAATTCAATCGTGTGATCTCCAACGTCATTTCTATCATTAAGGCCATATTTTCCAACTGCTGGTGATTTTTTTGTTTCCAACTTTTGCATTCCAATCACCAGTAGCGATCAACACATATTAATTGCATGTTTGGTCAATTTCAGA
>NW_006921618.1:10057228-10088746 GCF_000298275.1 Orycteropus afer afer | reverse complement strand
GAAGGCTTTACTCCATCTGTGTCATTAAGGTTGACTCTACTTTGAGGACGCAGCTCTTCCCTAGTCATATTTTGAATATCTTCCAACCTGAGGGGCTCATCTTCTGGCACTGTATCAGACAATGTTTCTGGGCTATTCGTAAAGTTTTCCAGTAATATATCAGACAGTGTTTCACTGCTATTCATAAGGCTTTCACTGGCCAATTATTTGACAAGTCACTTCCTTCTTCCAAGTCTGTCTTAGTCTGGAAGCTCCACTGAAACCTGTCCACTGTGGGTGACCCTGCTGATATTTGAAATACCAGGGGCATAGCCTCCAGCCTCACAGCACACACAAGCCACCACAGTATGACAAACTGACAGATGAGTGGTGGAACTACTCTAATCACTAGTAAATGTGTAGATTGAGTTTATTTGAAGGTGTCTGTTAGTCATCCACTTGGAAGGGATGTAGGAGATCCTGGATAGAGAGGGAGAACAATGTGGAACAAAACTCAAAATCATTTGGAGCCAAAAAAAAAAAAAAAAAAAGGTGGGGACCAGGTTTGCTGGTACAATATAACCTGGTGGAACCACTGAGACTATGGCCCCGAGCTGCCCTTCAGGTCTGGAACTGAGCCCACACCTGTGGTTTCCAGTCAAACAAAGTACAGGCATGTGAGTTAAACATTTACCTCAAGTAGACACACGCCCTGGAGAGAACAATCATGGAAGAAGGAAGGGCTGCTTATGCACAGGGAGACAGCTCAGGGGGCAGGAGAGTATGGAGAGATGGACACTGGGAAGAGGTAACTATGAGGAGGAAGTGGGAGGGGAGCTGTTGCATTGTGGTAAACTGTGGTCAATGACATGAGACAAAGTATATGTGAACTGCTGTATGGAAAGTGAATTTGCTCTGTAAATCTTCACCCAAATCAAGATAAAATAAAAGAAAAAGGTGTCTGTTATTTTGGACATTTCAACAGTTTTACAGAGAAAACACTGGATCAAACCACAAAAGATAAAATAGGTACCTAGTGGGAAACAGTCATTATGTTTCTTTATCACTCCCAGAATGAGGAAGCTCTTGGTTCTATTAACATAGGCTAAGACTTCCTCTGGGGTGCGAAAGAGACAGCATGGAGAGAGCCATAGATTCTGCATCCAAGGACCTAAATTCTGGTCCCACCTCTGACCCAAACTAGCTGTGTGATCTTAGGCAACTCCCTCCCTGTCTCTGGGCCTCAGTTTCCCCCTCTGTGAAATGGGAGAGGTGGAGAACGGGGTGATTCTGAGGATCTCCAAAGTCCTTCCAACTCTGACACTGCAGTTCTCTCACTGATAAGTGAGACTGATTGTGGCTTATGGGACATCACACCACTGTTACATATATCCCATACGTGGATGGTGTCTCCACCTGTCTGAGCACAAAAAGTATGAAGGAATTAAGCAGGAGGCTGACTTCTTGGCCAGAAAAGGTTCACACAGATACTTATTCAGGCCTGGCACCTCCTGGCTCTCAATTTATCAGCCCTGGTACTCTGAAAATGGTCCTTCATGGAGACCTGTGCATGGGTCTTATCATTCCAATTAGACACTAAGATTTTTTAAATCACCTCAGAATAATAGAAAACAATAAATACTAAAACAAAAAACAAACTCTCACTGCTGTCCAGTCAGATCCAACTCATAGCAACCCCTCCTTGGGTTTCCGAGGCAGTATCACTACAGAAGTAGATTGCCCAACCTTCCTTCTGAGGAGTGGCTGGTGGATTTGAATCACCTGCCTTCTGGTTAGCAGTCAAATGCCTTAGGCACCATGCTGCCAGAGCTCCCCAATAAATATTAGACAGGCAAAATAGTCACGCTTGCTCTTCCTCACTCAGTGCCCACTTTTCTCCCTCATCCCCCTACTACCTGTTGCTGTGGAGTCGATTGTCTCATAGGCATCCTATAGAAGAGAGAACGGCCCCATAGGGTTGTCATAGGGTTTGCCACATCTTTCTCCCTGCAAAGAGGCTGGTGGGTTCCAACATTCAATATTTTGGTTTAGCAGCCAAGCACTTAACTACTGCACCACCAGGGCTCCTTTCATTCCTCCCTACCTCTCTCATACTGCTTTCTCTCTCCCATCATCTCTGTACCTCAAGTTCTGTTATTTCTGCCAGGGCCATTTGTTACAATGCCCTTCCATCTGATATCCCTGCCTTAGCCCCTCCATACTACAGCTCAAAAGCCCCCTATTGGCTCTCAGCTGCCCACTAAAGAAATCTCGAGATCTGACTTCAGCCAACCCTTTCTGCAAGATTGCTGCAGAAAAATGGACTACTATGGGAGCTCTGGTAGCATAGTGGCTAAGACACTTGCCTGTTAACCAGACGGCTGGCGGTTCAAACCCACCAGCCACTCCTCGGAAGGAAGGTTGGGCAATCCTACTTCCGTGTGATACTGCCTCGGAAACCCAAGGTGGGGTCGCTATGAGTCGGGTTTGACTCGACGGCACATAACAACAACCACGGTTTAACCCCGCAATAGACTTCCTTTTAAAGTTTTCATTCCTCCACCGGTCAAGCGCTCTCCACCCCTCCTAGCGTCTTTCTGACTCTGAGCGCCAGAGGGCGCTACAGAGAAGGCGGATACGGTGGAGAAGACTTGGTTGTTACGCCTTCCAGGTTGACCCGCCCCTTTGCTTACTTCCGAGCCAATCATTAGCTAGAGTGGGTGAAAACCGCGCTGCCACCACCAGCGCGTTAAGAGGGGGCGGTGGAGGTGCGCAAACAGCTCACGCAACTCTAAGATGCAGTCGCAGGTGGTGGGCGTCACGGTGCTCCTGCTTCTGATTCTTGGAGCCACGCAGTCGAAGCACAGAGCTCCTCGCCGCTACACCCCAGACTGGGAGAGTCTGGACGCCCGGCCATTGCCGGGCTGGTACGACGACGCCAAATTCGGGGTGTTTGTGCACTGGGGCGTGTACTCGGTGCCGGCATGGGGCAGCGAGTGGTTCTGGTGGCACTGGAAGGGCGAAGGGCGGGCCCCGTACGAGCTCTTCATGAGGAACAACTACCCGCCCGGCTTCACCTACGCTGACTTCGGGCCGCAGTTCACGGCCACCTTCTTCCAGCCGGACGACTGGGCCGACCTCTTCCGGGCGGCAGGGGCTAGGTGAGCGGTCGCGGGGTGGGCGGGAGGGCTCCTTCCCCGCTAGCCAAAACCAAAACCAGATTCACTTCCGTGGGGTCGGATCCGACTCGTAGCGACCCCTCCTTGGGTTTCCGAGGCGGTATCACTACGGAAGTAGATTGTCCAGTCTTCCTTCCCGAGGAGTGGCTGGTGTTTGAACCGCTAGTCTTTTGGTTAACAGACAAGTCCCTTAGGCACTGATCCGCAGGTGAGAGCAAAAGGAGGTGGGGTTTAGAGACAAGAACTGTAAGCGGAGGGAGACATCACGACACGGATGTGTCTGACTTAAACATAGCCCCAAGTCGCGTGTTTTGCCTACTGAAGGTTACAGAACTGGGACGCCAGAGCCTGGAGACTAGAAAATAAAGGTTACAGGGAGGAGATGAGCTGGAAAGTCTTCAGTATCTACACCTTTATATCGAGAGGATTGAGCTGGGTGATACCAGATGTCTGCCCCTGCCTGGCTGACAAGACGGTCAGGATTCCGGAATTTTAAACCATTGGTATGGATTCTGGTCCTACCTCAACTGCGAACCACCTTGGGACAAATCGCTGCACCTCCCAGCAGCCCCCTTGTTGGTAATAGGAAGAATTGCCCTAGTTCCTTTCTGCTCGACTATAATACCGTGGAAAGGGGAGAGAAGGGAGTTCTAGAGCGTTTGGGAGACAGTATGGATTACATCCACTCTTCTCTGTGCTTTGTGTATAGAAAGTGCTCGAGCAATGTTTACGTTGTCTTAAGAACTGTTGGCTCCTGCAAGTGTTTGGTTCAGAAAACTGAAAGAGTGTAAAGAACCAGAAAACTCAAAAAAAACAAACTCACTGATTCTGACTCCCAGGTTGACTCCCAGGCGTCACTTCTGTGGAGTGCCCGGTAGGTTTAAACAGCTGACCTTTTGCTTAGGAGCTGAGTGCTTAACCACTGTGCCACCAGGGCTTAACCACTGTGCCTACCAGGAGTGATGCCCATTGCGTTTCCACAGTTGTAAATCTTTGGAAGCTGACTGCCCCATCTTTCCTGTGCAGCGGCTGCTGAGTTTGAATCACCACCAACTTTTCGGTAGCAGCCAAACGCCTTAAACACTATACCACCAGAGCTCCTTGAAGAACCAGCAGAGTGTTGAGGTTGGGGAGGGGGAGACAAAAATCATGAGGTTGTTGAAGACTAAGGCAATCCTGAAGGTGTAAGTCCTCAGGGTAGTGCGTTGCTGGTTGTTAAGTTAGGGAGTGGTTACTCTCGGGTTCAAGGAGCCCTGGTGGCACAGTGGTTAAGCACTCAGCTCCTAAGCAAAAGGTCAGCTGTTTAAACCTACCAGGCACTCCACAGGAGTAAAGATCTGCTCCCATAAAGATTATAGCCTAGGAAACCCTATGGGGCCGTTCTGCTCTGTCCTGTGCAGTCACTGTGAGTCAGAATTGACTCGATGGTGCACCACAACAGCTCTCAGCTTTTAGAAGGATTAGTTTGACTGCCGGGAGGGAAGCGGGTTGTGGTGGAGTAAAAATGGAATCGGAAGGTTCCTGCTTTTGGCTTAGAACAGTCTTCTTTCCATCCTTTGGCTCCTCAGTCATCTTCAGAGTCCTAGTTTAGATGTCTCTCATATTAAGAAATTACTCTGGGTATTTAGTGTTCACCACTAAATGTATAGGAGTATAAGACTTGAGTACAGAGGACATGTTCTCCATCTTCTGTTGTTGTTAATTGTAGTCCAGTCTGTTCCAACACATGACAACCCCATGTGCGCAGAGTAGAATTTCTCCATAGAGTTTTCAAGGCTGCGACCTTTTGGAAGTAGATCTTCCAAGGTGCCTGTGGGTGGGTTCAACCTTTTGGCTAATAGTCGAGCTCTTAACTGGTTGCACCACTTAGGGACTCTCACTGTCTTCTGAATAAAATCCACTATCAAGTTGATTCCGACTTATAATGACCCCATAGAAAAGAGTAGAATTGCCCCATAGGGTTTCCAAGACTATAAATGTTTATGGAAACTAACTGCCTCATCTTTCTCCCAGACCAGCTAGTGGGTTTGAACCACCAACTTTTTCGTTGCAGCTGAATACTTAAACCACTCCACTACCAGAGCTCCCTCTGTCTTCTAGGGGCATTAAAAAAGCACCCTGTTGCTGTCAAGTCAGTTCCAGCTCGTGGTGACCCCGTGTGTTACGTGATAGAAATGCCCCACAGGGTTTTCTCATTTGTAATCTTTACAACGGCAAATAACAACAACAACAACAACAATCTTTACAGAAGCAGATTGCCTGGCCCTTTGTCCATGGTGCCACTGGGTGGGTTGAATCACCAACCCTTAAGTTAGTAGTTGAGTACAGACCATTTGAGCTGCTCAGGAACCAACCTCTAGGAGCTTTAGCAATCCTTGGAAATACATAATTTACAAATTAAAAAAAAATTAAAATCTGGGAGACATTCTCTAACCAGATCTCTTATGTCGTGGACAAGGTGACAAGCCCAAAGAGAGGAAGGGACCAGTGTCCTAGACTCCAAATCTCATGACACCACTAAAAACTATGTTATATGGTCTGCAAGCTATGACTAGAGGGATTGGTACTCTGCTTTGGTTTGTAAGGCCCATGAGGTAAGAATGATTTTTACATTTTTTAAAGGATTGTGGAAAAGAAAAGAATATAAAGGAACGAATGTTGCCCATTTCCATCTAGTCAGTTTGACTCAGAGCAGCCCTATAGGAGAGAGTAGAATTGCCCCTTGGAAATTCCAAGGCTGCACATCTCTGTGGAAGCAGATGGCTACATCTTTCCACAGAGCAGCTGGTGGATTTGAACTGCTATCCTTTTGATTAGCAGCCAAGTGCTTAGTCACTGCATCATCAGGGCTCCTAAATGTTGCCCACAAGGCCTAAGGTACTTGCTCCCTGGCCCTTGGTAGGAAACATTTCCAATCCCTACTCTACAGCACAGAGGACCCTAAAATGCCTTAAATTTGTGATAATGGTTTCAGGCTTTTAGGTGTAAGCTGTTTTTCAGACAGCCCACATCAGTCACAGCAACGTTTTGATAGTTGTCTTTTTAAAGTCCTGGAGTCCCCACCAGCCAGTGTTTATATTATCCCATGTAGGCAATGTCTGTTTTTCTGCCAAAAAAGCAAATGAAACTGTAGTGATCTGGTTGCTATTTCAACACTTGCCTTTTCTGCCCAGCTCTTGTAATCCTTTGTCACTTCTGTAAATAACAGGCAGTCCATATAGACTTGATAAAACAAACAATTTTCTACCATCTGCTATTTCCAATAGTGAGCTCTTTCTGCTGAGGGCAAACAGTCTAATCCTGTATGTCCAGAGGGTTGAAGAATCTGAGAGCTGTGGTGTTCTTCTTTTCCCCACTTCCCGCTTCTTCCCTCTCAGCCTCCTTCTTGGCTGGGGACAAAGTTGGTAGCTTCTTCAAATTTGCTTCCATTCCTGAAGCAGTGCCCAAAGGAACTTGTGACTACAGCAACTCCCTGAATATCACTAATATAGTCACTTGTACATTTCCTATAGTCAAGTTCTCCAACCATTTTAAAAACCTCAGGCCTGCTAAGTATGAACTTGCCCCTAGCCCACTACTCACTTCCTTTTGCTCACACGGTTTGCATGTCTACAGGTATGTGGTCCTGACCACAAAGCATCATGAAGGCTTTACAAACTGGCCGAGTCCTGTGTCTTGGAACTGGAACTCTCAGGACCTGGGACCCCATCGTGACTTGGTTGGGGAGCTGGGAACAGCTCTCCGAAAGAGGTGTGTGTCAGGATGGTTACTCCATCATCTCTTTTGATCTAGCCTTGCAGTGTTCCATAACTTCTATACTTTTTTGTGTTTTCTCAGTTTGTGTTTAGCAGGCAATTGAAGTAACCTGAAGGGTTTCTGGTCTTTGAATTATCAGTGTTTGAAGCTTGGCAGTTTTTACATGGCCAAGGGTGACACCATTCATGGCCATATCCGGTTAGTGAAGGGTGCCCAGCACAGGCCACGGCGCTCCATCTGCAGTCTGCAAAGGAGCCCCTCTGGGAACCTCACAACCCAGGGCCTTTTGCAGCCTGGGCCCTGTGTCTCATGGAGGCCTTTGTAGTCAGCACAGAACTTTGCAGGCATCCGTGGAAAGTTTGGGTGAATGATAGATCATGTGAGAGACCCAAAAAGGCAGTTATAGCAGCAAAAAGTTAGGTAAAGAGACATACAGTTAAGAGTCTAATGAGTAATTCCTAACATTTACCATTTAATAGGAAGTAATGTTCTATGATCAAAGTGCTAGGGAGTAGCAGGGCTGGAGGAAAAGGGGTACTGTGCCACTCCCCATCTGATTTGGTAAACCTGATGTCCTGTTTCCAGAACAGGCCAGCTGTCTGTGTAAATAAAATTGACTGGGACATAGCCACATCTATTGGTTTATGCTTTGTTGTTGCTGCTTTTGAGCTACAGAGAGCTATGATTTCAGAGTTGAGTAGCTGTGATAGAGACCCAGTGGCCCACAAAGCCTAGAAGACTATCTGACCCTCAAGAGAAAACTTACCTGTTAACCTTTTGACATGCAGTTTCCCAAGCTGTGTATTGCTAGTAGTCATGCTATAAAATTTCAAAACACTGATTATATTTAGACTTTAAGAGACATGGTTTTTATCTCTTTTTTTGTTGCCTTATTTGTGCCCCTACAATGTTATCTTTACATTATGTAATGTAATGTTGCAATATATATGTAATGTTGCTTGCATTATAGAGTTTCACCATTCTTTACTCAGAACAAGGTTTGTTGTGATAAAAGTAGGTGATTGGAACGTCCTTTCATTTGAGATCTGTTAAGAATTATCAGTAAATCTTAGGTAAATAAAACAATAAACCTGTATTCATTCATTTCAACTATGTAGAAAATGTTAGTAGTGGTTACTTCTGAGGATAAGTTAAGTATTAAGACAGTTGCCATACAAAATGATTTAAATGACATCTTGATGTTTAAATACTTATGTATAAAGAGTAGTTGTGTGTATTATCAAAAATACAATAAACCCCAATTTTTTCCTTAGTGAATGTTAATGGATAATTTGAGGAAATGGATTTAGATTCCACCCCACCCCCCATGCCCTTGTGAGTGAGTTTCACTGAGATGTGAAAATGGTAGAACTTAAGATAAATTGTTTTTTCTTTGCTTGATGACATGTGCTATTCTGTTTTTCTATTTAAGGAATATACGCTATGGACTTTACCATTCACTCTTAGAATGGTTCCATCCACTCTACCTACTTGATAAGAAAAATGGCTTGAAGACACAGTATTTTGTCAGTTCGAAAACAATGCCAGAGCTGTATGATCTCGTTAATAGGTAAGAAGCAACTGTTTTTGGCATATGACATTTGTCAGTGAAATCAAAGCCTTCTGTAGGGTGTGCTAAGTAGAGAAGGGAGCAGAGAAGACATATGAAAAAATCTAGAAGACATCAAATAATAAAAAAACAAAAACCAAATTCACTGGTTTGGTTCAAACCAGCTGATGGGTTTGAACCACCAACCTTTTGGTTAGCAGCTGAATGCTTTAACCACTGCATCACCAGAGTTCCTAAAATAATAAAAGTGGTGGTCATACTAAGGCAAAATATAATGTTTTATTTTTTTCTCTCCTACTTTTCAAAACTTCTGGTCATATTGCCTTTATATATTAAAATAGTCAAACAAAAACCAGGAGGATGGTAAGTCAGAACATCAGGTTTCTCCTTGCATGCTGTTTTCTGTTTGTCAGGGCCTTGGAGAGAGACAGTCCGGTCTAATGGTGTAAAAATGGCAGCATAGTCTGACTTCCTCCTCTGACTTCACAAGAGGGAAGGAGAATTATTATCAGCATCAGTAGCCCAAAGCTGATCCCTATGGAGAGAGGTCAGACATACCTCCTGTCTCCATCCTTTTTACTAATTCTGGCACCAGCCATCCCTCCAATGGCACTCTCTACTTCTGTACTGGGTTCAATAATTCATTGCAGTGGTCACACACAACTCACAGACAATACGCACAATTACAGGGTTTATTAAGGAAGTAGCAGGTTACGCAGTTCAGGATCAAGAATGACTCAGGATACAGTTCCTCAGTCAAGGCAGCTTCTCAGCCATGTCTGAAGGCAAGCATCTCCCTGGCCCTTGGTCTCTCAACCTTTTGGCCTCTTGGACTGGCCCAGCCTCTGTCCTGCTCAAGCAAGTGTTACAAAGCTCCTTAGCTCCACCAGTTAGTGCCCAGAGGCACCCCACTCTGCCAGCAAGCCTCTTGGCTAACCAAATGACAGTCATCTCTCCTGCTTCATGGGTCACTAAGTCTAGCTCTGCCAAATGCCTAAAGGCATCCTGTTTGGCCAGGGTGCCTCCTGCCCAAAGGCATTCAGCTGCCTTGCTCTTTGGGTCAGCACACCCAATGTAGCCACCTTGCTCTATAGGCTACACCATCTCATGCTAGTCTCATGATTTTTGCTACTACTGTTTCACTGCTGCTGCTTCTCACCATCTTGCACCATCTGCAATGTTACAGCTCTCTTTCTCTCTATCTCCCAGGTTTAGGAGGTTCTCAGCATGGGGACACTGGGTCCAAAGGACACGCTTTGGTTCCATCTCTTATGGGTAGTAGTAAGGCATTCCCCCGTCGCCTCTGAGATGGCTCATTTTAAGCCTAGCAGGATGGCAAAACTGACCTGTCCCCTCAATAGTGTTTCATACACCTTATTTGCATGGTCCCAGCCCCACAAGGGTAGTGTGCACCTTAGTTGTATTATTACCAAGCCATCTAATCCCTTTGGTGGGCCATAAGCACCTCATTTGCCTAATCCCATCCAGTCATTTGTTGGCTATTACAAGACCATGGCAAGAAAGAACACACATAAGTGATCTATCATACTGCAAATGGACACGACATAGGATTTGGCATTGGGTAGATTTGTTTTGAACTTTAGCTTTTATTACTTATGAGTATTGATACCTTGAACAGGTCACCTTTCTGAGTCTCAAAGTCTCACTCTGGCAAGTGAGGCCTGTTTTGTAGGGTTCAGAATAATATGTCAAAAAGTACCTATTACAGTGCCTGGTACAGAGTAAGGCTGTTATTAGTGTCATTGTTATTCTTAAAATGATCACTTTCACTTTGGGATTTGGCACTAATCTTCACCACGTTTTAGCCCTCGTTTGCCCTTCTGGTGTCTGGAGGCTTATAGAGAATGGCGGACCCTGAAAGCTTAAGAGGCAACCATCTCCGTCTGGATGCTCATTTTAGACTCAAAAAAAAAAAAAAGGTTTCTCTAAGGAGATGGCAGAGTTGTAAGGTACTAGCAGAGGCTTGGAGTCAGACAGTACTAGGTTAGAAACCCCAGAGTTTATTATTATTATTACTGGCTGTGTGGCCTTGAACAAACTGCTTAAGCTCTCTACATCTGTTTCTTTAGCTGCAAAATGGAGAGAAGAGTACCCCCTAGGGTTGTTGGCGATGAGTAATGAGTATAAGGTGTCTGGTACAGTTTCTTGCCCACAGTAAAACAGGCTGTGTTATAGCTTGTTCCTTAGACTGGCCATCTTTTCCTGGAGTCTGCTTACAGGCCTAATTAGGGAGCACAGCATAGGTCTGATTTGCACTTGCATTCAAGTTCCTGTTACTTACAAACATTGTCACCTAAAACAAATCACCCTCTGAACCTCAGATTCTCAGTCTCTAAAATGGGAATAATTCAAAAACTGTTGCAGCAGTACATCAACAGAGAGCTGTCAGAAATTCACGTTGGCTTCAGAAGAGAACATGGAATAAGGGATATCATTGCTGATGTCCGATGAATCTTGACTGAAAGGAAATACCAGTTTACCTGTGTTTTATTGACTATGCACAGGCATTCAACTGTGTGGATTGTAACAAATTATAGATAACACTGTAATAAATAGGAATTCCAGAATATTTCATCATGCTCATGAGGAACCTATACATAGACCAAGAGGTAGTCATTTGAAAAGAACAAGGGAATATTATGTTGTTTAAAATCTAGAAAGGTGTGCACGAGGGTTGTACCGTTTCACCATACTTAATCAATCTGTATGCTGAGCAAGTACTCTTGAGAAGCTGGGCTATATGAAGAAGAACATGGCATCATGATTGGAAGAAGACACATTAACAATCTGTGGTATGCAGATGACACAACCTTGCTTTCTGAAAGCGAGGAAGACTTAAAGCACTTATTGATAAAAATGAAAGACTACAACCTTCAGTATGGGTTAAATCTAAACATAAAGAAAACAGAAATCTTCACTACTAGACCAGTAAGTAGCATCATGATAAATGGAGAGAAGATTGACATCGTCAAGGATTTCGTTTTACTTGGATCCACAATCAATGCCCATGGAAGCAGAGGTCAGGAAATCAGATGATGCATTACATTGGGCAAATCCACTGCTAAGATGTCACTTTAAAGACTAAGGTGTACTTGACCCAAGCCATGGTATTTTCATTAGCCTCATTTGCATGTGTGAGCTGGAGATGAATAAGGAAGACTGTGGGAGAATTGATTCATTTGAATTGTGGTGTTGGCTAACAGTATTGAATGTACCATGGACTGCTAGAAGAACAAATCTCTCTTGAAGGAAGTACAGTTGGAATGCTCCTAGAAGTGAGAATGGGCAGACTTCATCTCTCATACTTTGGTCCCGTTGTCAGAAGGGACCAGTCCCTGGAGAAGGGTATCCTGCTAGATAAAGCAGAGGGTCAATGAAAAAGGGGAAGACCCTCAATAAAATGGATTGACAGTGGCTGTGATGATGGGCGGAAGCATAGCAATGATTGTGATGATGGCACAGGCCTGGGTAGTGCCTCCTTCTGTTGTACATACGATCTCTCTAACAAAACTGATTTGATGGTATGTGTCTTAGGTTGAGTTTCTCTAGAGAAGCAAAGCCAGTGAAGCTTATATGTGTACACATAACCCACTGACATCAAGTTGATTCCAGCTCATAGTGACCCCCGTTGGGTTTCCAAAGCTATGAATCTTTATGGAAGTAGATTGCCTCATCTTCTTCCTGTGGAGTAGCTGGTGGGTTTGAACTGCTGACTTTCTGGTTAGCAGCCAAATGCCTTACCCACTTCACCACCAGAGCTCCTTATGTATACATGTATAGAGAGAAATTTATGTCAAAGAAATTTTTCACACTGTTGTAGAGGCTGGCAAGTCCCAAGTCTGTGGGTCAGATGTCAAGCTGGAGGCTTCTTCTGACTCATGCAGCTACAGGGGCTGATCAGCAGAGAATATAGCAGGCTGCTGGGTTCAGAGGCTGACGAATCCAAGATCAGCAGGTAAGATGGCAGGCTGTGAACTCATAGGCTGCAAAGGCAGTAATCCCAGGATGAGCAGGCAATATGGCAGTCCCCTGGTTCAAGTCCAGGAAACAGAGAGCATGATGAGCCAGATCCAGCAGAAAGCCAGAGAGCTTTGCCAGAGCTTTTCCATGTATATTGGAAGCAGGCCACATCCCACAGCAAACTTTCTTTGAACTGATGGACTATACATAGCAAATCTCATCATGGAGGTGATTATATCAGATCTCATCATGGAGATGACTGTATCATAACTGCTAAACCACTTAGAATCATGGCCTAGCCAAGTTGACACACAACTGTAACTCTCACAGCACCTAACAACAACAAAATGAGAATAATAATTTCTGCCCTTGTAGGGCTCAATAATAATATGTGAAAGGTACATATGCAGATCCTTTATAGCAGAAGCTTTAGGTACTTATTTTAAAAATGCATTTGGGTGATTAGGTCAAGCTCTTAATACATTGTTGAAGCAGAAGCCCTAGTCCTAGAGTTCTGCAGCACCACTATTGTAGTTAGAATTAGGTATTTGAAGGAAACCAGTGTAAATATACTGATTAAAGCTACATTTTCTAAAAATGAATAAAGAAAAAACTAGACACCCTCCCCCATGCCATCAAGTTGATTCCAACTCATAGTGATGCTATGGGACACAGCAGAACTGCCCCATAGGATTTTCGAGGCTGTAAATTTTAATGGAAGCATACTGCCTTATCTGTCTCCCACGGAGCAGCTGGTGGGTTCAATCTACTGACCTTTTGATTAGCAGCCAAGCACTTAACCACCGTGCCACCAGGGGTCCTTTATAAAGAAAAAGACTAGGAGAAAATATACCAAAATGCTATGTTTTTATTAAATAATGGTTATGTTAACACAGTGGGTTTTGTTTGTGTTCTTGTCTTTTTAGTTTTTTACATTTTCTGTATTGTAATTTTATGCTGCTTTTCAAAATAGGAAGAAATTAATTTTAATATATTTGTTGGAATGTCTTTGAGCTGTACATGTGAAAGTTGTTTTCTTGGTGGATGTTTTGGTGCATATGTTTTCACCACAATTTAAAAAAAAAAAAACTATGCATTAAAAAAAGTTTGTTACAAAAATAGGTACGCAAGATTTCAGTGGGAATGCATTCAGATTTTAAGCTTTGTCTCCTAATCGCATGTCTTTCAGGTACAAGCCTGACTTGATTTGGTCGGATGGAGAGTGGGAGTGTCCTGATACTTACTGGAACTCAACAGATTTTCTTGCTTGGCTCTACAACGATAGCCCTGTCAAGGTATGGAATGATATGACTTAGTTACAGTAAAATCAGTACAAGATCTAGAGTAACAACAATAACAGTAACCAAACAGCAGCAATAAGAAATAGTGTTATCAACACTGTGGCAAGGGAGTGGTGGTAGGGGGGGCACTTAACAGATGTTAATGCCTTCTCTTTAATTCTTGATTTTGAAAAATACAGGTTTAAATATTGTTAAATTTAAGTAGTAGAAATAGTACATGGAATTCCCAAGCCATCAGCAAAACCAAACTCACTGCCTGTTGAGTCGGATCCCACTCATAGTGACCCCTCCTTGGGTTTCCGAGGCATTATCACTATGGAAATAGATTGCCCAACCTTCCTTCCGAGGAGTGGCTGGTAGGTTTGAACTGCCAAGAAATAGATTGCCCAACCTTCCTTCCAAGGAGTGGCTGGTGGGTTTGAACTGCCAGCCTCTGGTTAGCAGTCAAATGCTTTAGGCACTGCGCCACCAGAGCTCCCAGTATTACCAAATGAGAAAATGGAAAGAAAGGAAAAAAGGGCAGACATCCAAGATAACAAAGGCAGATTAAGGGAGGTTTTCCCTGCTCTTCTGAGTGCTTTCTTATGCATTTGTTGTTGTTGTTGTTATGTGCCATTGAGTCCCCCGACTCAAAGCAACCCCTCCTTGGGTTTCTGAGGCAGTATCACTACAGAAGTAGGATTGCCCAACCTTCCTTCCAAGGAGTGGCTGGTGGGTTTGAAACCGCCAGCCTTCTGGTTAGCAGTCAAGTGCCTTAGGCACTACGCTACCAGAGCTCCTTTCTTACGCATTTAGAAAAGGGTTATTTTGAACTGTACTAATGTTAGGAAAGCACTTTGAGGAGAAATTTGATGACTTCTGTTTCAGAAAGCAACCAGAGGGTAATCATGTGATCTCAACTGTCCATAGGAGCTCTGAGAAAAATGGGGGCCGGCCAGAGACCCTGAGATGATGGCTCCAGCTCTCACTTCCTGCTAACCTGCATCCTCTTTCCAACACTTTTGACACTTTCTGTTCTCTTTTTGTAATCCACCGAGAAAGCATAGTGCTCCCTACAAGGCAGGAGGGTGGATGTTTTAGTCATCGGGAGAAGTCGGCACCTTCTCTTTCTGTTCCTCCTGTCTGAGCATCTGCACTGCTTACGCCAGCACTTTCTACAGATCTTTACTCAAATGCTATCCATTCAGTGCAGCCCTCCCCAACCACCCTGTCCAAAATGGCAGCTTGCCCCATCACACCATGCCTTTCCCTGCTTCATTTTTCAATTAGTCTCGTGATCTAATACATTAGAAATATTATTTACCATATTTATTGTCTTCTTCTCCCACTAAAGTGTCCACTTCATGAGGGCTAAGGTTTTGGTCTATTTGCTGTTCTATCCTAGCCCCAAGAACAGTACTTGGCAAATGTTAGACCCGTGATAGATATTGGTTGAATATGAACTAAGTCTGACTCCTGATAATTTATGTCCTTTCCTGGCAGAAGCAAGAAACACATTAATCCCTAGGTGCTTAACTCTGCTATGAGATCATACTGTTACTGTCCACATATCTGGCTCCTCTGCCAGTCTACAGGGAGTAGGCTGTGTTCACCTTGGATACCCCATACCTGTCACAATCTAAGCCCTACCATAGTTGCTGAGTAAATAGGTATTGAATAAGTAGGTGCATGCAGAGTGAAGGATAGGGTTTCCAATCCCTCATTTTTCTCTATGTGACTTTTACATAATGTTCAGGGTATACACCCATGGAGCCAGATCATTTGGGATTACAGGCAAGCGTTCACAAGGAGCATCACAAAAAGAAAAAAGATTTAAGCAGAGATACAGGTTTGGAAGAAAATATCAACCCCTGTGCCATTTTAAAAGCTTAGCTGGTCAGAGGCCGTCTTTCTGGCCTTTCGTACACAATTAATTCCAGAGCAACCAGGACAGTTGTCTTCTCCATGTGTGGTGGTCTCTCCCATTTGCAAAATCGCTCTGTAGAGATATAAGGATTATAGATTCTCCTGTGCTTCTGCCAGGATTCACTGAAAGCCTGCTCTGTGATGTGCCCTATGTTAGAGCCAGAGGGTACAGAATTGAGTCAAATGGTTTCTGCTGTCAAGGAACTTGCAATTTGAAAAGAAAGACAAATTACATTGCAGATTGATAAATATGACAGTAGAAGCATGTCCTGAGGTCTTCACAATCTGCAGACATTGGCCTGAACACCACACGTGTCAGGGGCTGAGTTAGAGACTGCCGTTATAAAGAAGTTCAAGGTGGGGTGTCTTGAAGGGCCACATGTACAGGGAGAAGAATTGTCTGAGGGTACTGAGAATGAGGGAATGAGTGAAGGAGACAGGAATGAAGGCTTGTTGAGCAACCACTCTGTGCCAGAAGCCACTGTCACTTTTATTCTTTTCAAAACCCTGTGAGGTAGGTGATTCTTTTCTTTCTTTTCTTTTCTTTTCTTTCACAGATAAAGCAACTAAGACTTAAAGATACGCAGTCACCTGCCTAAGGCACCCTGCCTAGCCTAGTAGTTGGTGGATCCAGGGGTGGACCTCAAAGCTCATGATGCTTATAAGTTGCCCCTTTCAGTTCTGAGACCCTAAGGGAATGATTAAGCACTCACTTGCTAACCTAAAGGTCAGCAATTCAAACCCACCAGCTGCTCCACACAAAAGGATGTGCCAATCTGCTTCTGTAAAGATTATAACCTTGGAAACCCCATGGGGCAGTTCTGTCCTACAGGGTTGCTATGAGTCAAAATCGACTCAGTGATAGCAGGTTTAGTTTTGAGTGTGATGCCAAGGATTGCTAATTGAGTACAAAACATTGTATCAGATTCATCCACAAATAATAAGTGCTCTTCTGTTTTGCTTTGGTACTTACTATCTGCAGGAAAAGCTTCCTCAGCAATGTGAAAGAACCTGAAACAGGGAAATCCAGATTAAAATTTTTTTTATGTCTCCTTTTTGCCATGATGAGTGGAAAGGGTTTTCAGTTATTCCTTGTCTTTACCACTCTGTTATAAAATACACTACTGCATTAAACATTTGCATTAAGATATTCTAGGTAATCATTTCTCATAGTTCAGCTAAACCTTGAAGGAAGGAATATTTGACTGTTGACTTTATCTACATAAAGAAAGTTAGGGCTGCATTGTGCAAAGTCTTCTGGCTGGGTTCAGATACTTGATTCCTAGCCACAGCTTTCCCCTGCCTAGTTGTGCCCTCAGGCATCCTCTCTGTACCTCCATTTCTCTCTTTAGTAGAATACTGACTGATTGTTAGATGGTCTTTCAAACAGACTCACCCAGCTCTGATGCTCTGCGTCTCTAGCGCAGGGTTCCTCAGACTTGGCACTGTGGGTGTTTGAGGCTGGGTAATTCTTTGTTGTAGGACCTGTCCTGTGCACTGGAGGATGTTTAGCAGCATTATTGGCCTGTATGCACTAGATGCGGGTGGCACCAACCCAGTTGTGACAACTGAAAGTATCTGCAGACATTGCCAGTGTCCCCAAAGGGCAAATTTGCTCCTGCTTGAGAACCTGAGAACTGCTGCTGTAGACTGAGAAGCCCTGTGGTGCAGGAGTTAAGCGCTTGGCTGCTAAACAGAAGTTAGTGGTTTGAACCCACCAGACACTCTGCAGGAAAAAGACGCAGCGGCCTGCTCCCTAGTGATTATAGCCCAGGAAACCCTGTGGGGTGGTTCTCCTCCGTCACATGGAGTCACTAGGATTCAAAATGGACTTGACGGCACGCAGCAGCACCACTCTAGACTAAGGCTTTTCTTTGCTTCCACAGACTCTTCATTTATTAAAATGCTTTAATTAAGGAGGTGAGGTGATTTTACCCTGATGACCCAGTACACTTCCTTCCTTTAGGATCAGGTGGTGGTAAATGACCGGTGGGGCCAAAACTGCTCCTGTCACCATGGAGACTTCTACAACTGTCAAGATAAATACATGCCAGGGAGCTTGCCAGACCACAAGTGGGAGATGTGCACCTCCATCGACAAGTCATCCTGGGGCTATCGTCGCAACATGGCGATGGCAAGCATTGCGAGTGAACAGGAAATCATTTCGGTGAGAGCTCCTCTGAATTATTTCTTAACAGCTTCTCTAACCAGTCTTCTAACTAAGAGCAATGGAAACACTGCATAAAAGTGTAGATTGTTAGAACCCTTTAGGGTAATGGAACATCTGTCCTTAGGAAATAATTCTAATTACCAAAGGGAGTTGTGGGTACTTCCCAGGATCATTTTCACCAGGATATGGATTACTATCCCTTTCTCTCAGCCATAAAAATATAATTGAATTAGGAATTCGCCTTTGACCGTTAAAATGTTCTTGAATGCAGTACGGGTTAAACCTTAGAGGGTTGTGTAAAACAAATGATTTACATATTACGAACATTATTGCAACTGTGTGAATTAACTGCATAAAAGACTGGAGGGAAACATCAGAAGTTAATGGTGTGGTGTCTAGGGGTACTGGATTCTCCTTTCTTGAGAGTGCTGTATGTACTCTTACTTTTACTGGACTTGCTTGAAGTGCACCTGTTCAAGGCCATAGTAAACACACACACATACAAATCCTACCCCAGAAGCCTAGAAGAATATATCTCTTTACAGCACATTTTCCTGAAGGAGCCGTCAGCCCATCCCACAGGAGCAGAGTGTCCTGAAGTTCTTCAGCCCTCTTCCATCTCCCTGAAGTCTCCACGGCAACTGCTCAAAACCTCTCCTCTTTGTTCCCTGTATTCTCTGGTTGCTCCATGTGATCTTTTCACTGCCAGGTGCTTGTTCTCTGAGCATCCCAGCCCACATTTTGTGCTTCTAACACATGACCCTTCCTTCTTCTACTCAAAGCCCCATGAGAAGTGCAGTCTCACCTCCAATAACAATTGCTTTTTTTTTTTGCCCATAATCAAGGGTTAATGTATTTCTCCATCTTGTAACACAGATAGTTTTCAGTTTTCTCATGAGTCTCTTCTGCTTTTTCTCTTCCACTTTTGTAATGACAAAAAATTAAGATGAAAGTTTTTAGAGAGTAAAGGATAGTCACACAGCAGGGGGAACATACCCTAGATTCTTTTTCTCTTCACAACATCTGTGTGTCCTAAGCATAATACCAGGTGCAATGCAGTGAATTACTTAGTATGGCTTTTCATAGTCTTTATAACTCCCACTGGGTTACTGGGTAGGACCATGCAAATAAGGTGTGTAGAACTCTGAGGCTGGGATTGGTTAGTTTCATCACTCTGCCAGGCTTGAAATGATCCTTCCTAAAGACAGAAGGGGGGATCTCACTGCCATCAAGAGAGAAGAGCTAGAGGTGAAGTAGAGTACATCCTTGGACCTGTGACCTCTTTAGCCAAGAGAGAGACTCTTGGCTGAGAGATGGAGCAGTAGAGCCAAGCAGGAGACAGAACAGCAAAAGCCCATGAAGCAAGAAAGCTGTGTGCCCTTGGGCAGGAGGCTTGCTGGCAGAGTGGGGTATAGGTAGTTGTACCTATCAAGCTAAAAGAGCTTTGTAACATTTGCCGGAGCAGGGCAGTGGCCAGGCCAAGAGGCCAAGGGCCAGAGAGGCATGCCTGAGGGCATAGCAGAGAGGAGGCTGTCCTGATGGAAGAATTGCATCCTGAGACCATTCCTGAATCTGAACCTGAGTTGTAACCTGTTAACTTCCCTAATAAACCCATAATCATGAGTATTGTCTGTGAGTTTGGCGTGGCCATTGCAACAGATTATCAAACCTATCAGAGAGTGAGTGAGTGCTGTGGAAGGGAAGCCTAGTGTGATGGCCATGTTTGTGTGTCAGCCTGGCTGGGCCTGGTTGAGTGGCTGGGCAGCTGGTAGTAGTTATGCCCCATGATGAGACTGAGTAGCAGCTGAGTAGCTGCCTTTGTGATGCGGTCTGCTTCCTGTATATAAGAAGAAGCTTTGAGAATAGTCTCGAGCCCATAGCACGCTTGGACTCTGCATGTAGCCGTGTCGTTGTTCAGCAACCTGCCATGCTCTGCTGACCTTGGGACTTACAATGGACTTAAGTTAATGGCCTGCCTTTTCGTTTGGTAACATCGGGACTGTGCCTTTTTACTTTTCAATCTTGGGTCTTTTCAGCCTCAGCAGCCAGCAGCTGTCTGAGTGAAGAAACACCTCTAGCTCCAGTGGGCCGGGAGCAGGAGGCGGAGCTGGATCCCAAGATGGAGGGGCTTTTATCCAGCCCCTAGAGCCTGGCACTTTGAACTTGGACTTAAAACCTCCAAATTGTAAGAATAAACAACTGTCTGTTAAGGCCTTCCTATTTGTGGTATATTCTTGTCAGAGTGGCACTAGGTAACCAGAACAGCTGGTGTCAGAATTAGTAAAAAGGTTGGAGGGTAGCGGTATGTCTGGCCTCATAAAAATGAGCATTGAGCTATTGATGGTGACCCTGTTTCCCCCTCGTGAGATCAGAGGAAGTCAGAAGATGCTGTCTCCATCCCCTTTTAGCACCAGGTTTGGCATTCATACCTAGGCTCTCTCTGTTTCTGCTCTCTCCAGGAACTGGTTAGGACAGTGAGCTTGGGAGGCAATTATCTTCTCAACATTGGACCGACCAAAGATGGAGTGATTGTGCCCATCTTCCAAGAAAGGCTTCTTGCTGTCGGGAAGTGGCTGAGCATCAACGGGGAGGCTATCTATGCCTCTAAGCCGTGGCGAGTACAATCAGATAACAATGGGACATCTGTCTGGTGAGTCTAATCTTCTGTTGTAGGCAGGAACAAGACTGTGGCCCATCCTGAACTGTGACCTCCTTGGGTCCACATGTTGCAAGCCAGGCTGGAAGTTGTCTTGAAGAACCCCAGAGCAATTCTTTTGCTGTAAAATGTGTTCCCCTATTAGGTTGTGTCCTTTTTTGAAAACTTTTTGTGAGTTGGGTGAAAGTTGACAGAGCACATTCATTTTCCATTCAATAAATAGTTCATACACATTGTTTCATGACATTGATTGCAATCCCCACAGTGTAATAGCTCTCTTCCCACTTCCTCCCTGTGGTTATCTTTTCCCTGTGTCCTTCTTTCCTGTGCATTCCTGCCTTCTGAGCTTTCTCCCTGAGCACATGCTGCCCTTTTCATCTCCCATGGTTGATTGTTCTAAGGAATGCACCCTCTCTAGTATAATTGTTCACCTTGGGGGCCTGTTGTTTGGCTGAAGGTTAAGTCAAGGAATTGAGTTCAATTCCAGGCCTGAAGGGTGGTTAGGGGCCATAGGCTCAGAAGTTTGACTAGTTTCTATGAGACCAAAAAGCCTGGTCTTTTTTTAGATTTTGGGTTTTGTTCCACAATTTTCTCCTACTCTATTCAGCATCTACAGTTTTGATCCCTTTCCAAGTGGCAGCTGGGCACCATCTAATTCTGGTCTCAGGGTTGTCTGGGCTGAGGTTTCCATGGCCCACTAGTCCCTTGGGCTAATTGTTTCCATGTGTCTTTGGTTTTCTTCACTCTTTGCTCCAGATGAGGACAGACCAATAATTGCATCTTCGATGACCACTCACAAGCTTTTAAGACCCCAGTCACTACTCACCAAAATAGCAGGCAGAACAAGGTTTTTGTGTACTATGTTATACCAGTTGAGCTTGATGTCCCCTACATCCATGGTCCCAGGCCCACAGGTCCAGCAACCCACTCCCTGAAGGTTTTTGGTTGTGGCTAAGAAGTTACCATATTGCCTCCTATTTGCTCTATTATATATATGGACATTTTTATAGTACATACAAATATGTATATAGAAATATTGTCTGCCAAACCTATATATACCAAACCAAACTCATTGCTGTCAAGTTGAATCCAACTCATAGCGACCCCTCCTTGAGTTTCCAAAGCAGTATCACTACGGAAGTAGATTGCCCAATCTTCCTTCCAAGGAGTGGCTGGTGGGTTTGAACTGCCAGCCTTCTGGTTAGCAGTCAGATGCCTTAGGTACTACGCCACCAGGGCTCTCAAATAGTCATGGGGGTATTCCCAGTAACTTACCCATACTGATCATCTTGCCTGTCTGCCTATGTATCCATCCATAGAATAATGTCTGTTATTACTGATAGTGCAGTATTGTTTATATAATAGTATTTACCTTTGTTGTCTGTACCTCTTGTGCACTTTCTTGTGTCTTCTTTTTTCTTAGTGATATTGTGCTGGTCACCTGCTTTTTGTATATTACCTTTCTCTTCATCAGTTCAGTGATAGCTTATTCCACCAGGATATCTTCGACTAGTGAGGGAGACAGTGGGTTTGATGAGAAAATAAGGTGCTACAGAGTTTCAGTCAGTGTAGTGGAGAATGTTAGCCTGCCCTCTAAAATGGGTCGTAGTTAATGCTTGGTCACCATTTACAGTAGGCCTCAAGTGAATGGAGAAGCTGTGATCCACACCTGGAATTCTGGCTTTAGTTATTTGATCTTGTGTCTCGGTTATTTCAACTACAAAATAAGATGATGTTGTTGTTATTGCCATCAAGTCAGACCCGACTCATGGCAACCCATCCTTGGGTTTCCGAGGCAGTATCACTACAGAAGTAGATTGATTGCCCCATCTTCCTCCGAGGAGTGGCTGGTGGGTTTGAACCGCCAGCCTTCTGGTTAGCAGTCAAATGCCTTAGGTAGCGTAGTGCCTAAGGCACTTGACTGCTAACCAGAGCTCCTACAAAATAAGATAACGATACTTAATCTCATAGGGTTCTTGGGGGAATTAAATGAGATAAAGTATGTGAAGTGTCAGCTAGTGCCAGGCACATGATAAGTGCTCAATGAGAGGGAACTGCTAGTGTAATTATTGAAAAGCCTTGGTCTTTGTATCCGGAGACACGCATCAATCCCTCTATTTTGGCTACATTTCTGTTTAATGATTTTTCACCCTCTTCTCTAAACACAGTGAAATTTCAGAGCAACAAACTTGTCCTCATTTCTTACCTCACCTTTGCTACACACTCTGCTGCTTTCACTTGGATTTGGTGATGAAAAGATTGGACTAATCTTTTAAGTGGCATCGGTGTGAAATAACTAGTAGAAGAGTTAATAGCTTTTAAAGAAAACTTAATTACTGCTTGAGGAGGGGAAATGGAGAGGATCCCCAGAAAGTGTCTTAGAGGCTGCTTCCTTCCCATCTACCTTAACCGGTATCCACTTACTAGTGCTTCCTTGTAACGTAGCAGTGACAGACTCAATGTCTTGGAATTGGTAGCTAATTTAAAGGGAAATGTGTAAGACTATGTATGTAGCAGGGTAGCCAGCCAGGTAGCTTTGACAATGATGTTTCGTTTTTTCCAGGTATACCTCAAAAGGACCAGATGTTTATGCCATTTTGCTGCAGTGGCCAGAAAATGGAGTCTTAAACCTTGCATCTCCTAAAACTACCTCTACCACAGAGGTAAGGAACCTCAGTCAGTCTTAAGATGTACCTTTTTCAAAACGAATTGACAGGCCTTTACTACTTTTTCTTTGTTTCCCCAGGCTTCTCACATATATTCTCCTTTTAGACGATCTTCCTTGACCCTATGGCATTTCTCATCATGCCAGGCCCCATTCTGTACTCACTGGATTCTCTTTTGCTTTCTTGCAGGTGACGATGCTGGGTCTTGAAGGCAGTCTGAAATGGTCCAAAGAACCACTTCAGGGCCTCCTCATATCTCTGCCTCAGTTACCACCCTCTGCTTTCCCCATTCCATTTGCTTGGACCCTCAAGTTGACAGGAGTGGAGTGATTGTTTGAGTTCCCGAGGAAAGGGACACAGCTGCTGATGCCTGCTGCCATTAGAGGAAGAATAAGGCAGGGCACATTGTTGCCAGTGGAAGGAGACAGACTAGGTGTGACGAGTTCTCACATGCTGTTGTCACCACCTCTTTCCCCATCCCTCCCAAAGGGCTGAGGAGTCTGGAGGGGAAGGAAAAGGCTTTTGGGTCAACGATAAAGCAAACTAAGAGCTCTTAAATTCAGTGTGTTTACAATGATCCTGTTAAGAAAGGGAATGTGATTCTGCCCTGTGCCTTTTTAAAATATGATCAAATAAGTAAATGTATGTGTCAGATCGTTTCTGTCCAAAGCAGGTTGTAACTTTATTTTCCTAGTTTCAGTTTGGATTATTTATAGCTTTAGGAGCAGTCTCTGGTTTTTGTTTTGTTTTTTAAAAAAGAGGTCTGCCAATTCTCCTTAACACATAACAAAGAATGTAATCCCTTTGATTTTTCTGCTCCTCATTCCTAGCATTATTCTGAGTTGAATACCAATTCAGCCTCTTTAATTACAGGTCCAGACAGGTTTTCTGTTTCTTTTTTATTTAATAAATGTATTTCAAAATCTTTCCCCAACAATTAAGGAACACAGGTTTGTCTCAAACATGTTTGGGACATTTACGAATCTGGAACACCAAAGAAGCAATAGGAGGTGCATTCCTTAGAATAATCAACCATGGGAGATGAGGAGGTCAGCATTTGCTCAGGGAGAAAGCTCAGAAAACAGGCATACATGGAAAAGGAGGACACAGGGAAAAGGTAACCACAGGGAGGAAGTAGGAAGAGAGCTATTACACTGTGGGGATTACAATCCATGTCATGAAACAAAATGTGTATGAACTGTTGAAAATGAATTTTCTCTGTAAATTTTCTTTCATATCACAGTGAAAAGTTTTTTAAAAATAAATAGTTTAAAGGGAAATAAAAAACTTAAAAGTCTTTTAACATATAAAGAAACTGAATCAGTAGTACACAGTTTTCCCACAAAGAAAACACCAGATGCAGGCAGTTTTATGAATGAGCAGATCATTTCAATCTTAAGAGTTTTTCAGACAACACAGAAAGGAAGCACTTTCTCAACTGGAGAAATGATTGAAGTTGTCAAAGATTTCATATCACTTGGTTCCACCATCAACACCAATGGAAGCAGCAGTCAGAATACCAGATGACATATTGCACTGGGCAAATCTGCTGCAAAAGACTTCTTTAAAGTGCTGAAGAGTAAAGATGTCTCCTTGAGGACTAAGGTGGGCCTGACACAAGCCATGATATTTTCAGTCACCTCATATGCATGTGAGAGCTGGAATAATGAAGACCGAAGAAGAGTTGATGCTTTTGAGTTGTGGTGCTGGCGAAGAATGCTGAAAGTACCATGGACTGCGAAAGAACTAACAAATCTGTCCTGGAAGATCCTACATAAAGAGGGAGAACAATGTGGTACAAAACTCAAAATCATGTGGAGGCAAAAAAAAAAAAAAAAGGTGGGGACCAGGTTTGCTGGTCTAATAGAGCCTGGTGTAACCACTGAGACTATGGCCCCTAGTTGCCCTTCAGGTCTGGAATTGAACCCACAACTGTGGTTTCCAGCCAAACAAAGTACAGGCATGTGAGTTAAACATTTACCTCAAGTAGACACACGCCCTGGAGAGAACAATCATGGGAGAAGGAAGGGCTGCTTATGCACAGAGAGATAGCTCAGGGTGCAGAAGAGTATGAAGGGATGGACACTGGGAGGAGGTAACTATGGGGAGGAAGTGGGAGGGGAGCTGCTGCATTGTAAATTTTGGTCAATGACATGAGACAAAGTATATGTGAACTGCTGTATGAAAAGTGAATTTGCTCTGTAAATCTTCACCCAAATCCTAATAATAATAAAAAAAAAAATCTGTCCTGGAAGAAGTGCAGCCAGAATGCTCCTTGGAAGCGAGAATGGCCAGACTTCATGTCACCTACTTTGGTCATGTTGTCAGAAGGGACCATTCCCTGGAGAAGGATGTCATGCTTGGTAAAGTAGAAAAAAAAAAAAAAAAGATCTCACTGCCATCGAGTCAGTCCCAACTCACAGCAACCCCTCCCTGGATTTCCAAGGTGGTGTCTCTACTGAAGTAGATTGCCCAACCTTCCTTCCAAGGTTTGGCTGATGGGTTTGAACCACCAGCCTTCGAATTAGCAGTCAAACGCCTTAGGCACTATGCTACCAGAGCTCCCTTGGTTAAGTAAAGGGTCATCAGTAAAGGGGAAGGCCCTCAATGAAATGGATTGACACAGTGGCTGCAACAGTGGGCTCAGGTATAGCAAGGACTGTGAGGCTGGCACAGGACCAGGCAGGGTTTCATTCAGTTGTACATAGGGTCACTGTGAGTCAGAGCTGACTCGATGGCACCTAACAATGACAACAGTTTTCTAGTGCTTCTATAATGGAGATAACCACAAGTGTATGGCTTTATCAAACAGAAATTGATTCTTTCACAGTTCAGGAAGCTAAACATCTGAATTGAGAGCACTTTCTGTATCTCCTGGTTCTAGGAGATTCCCAGCACAGGGATGTAGGATCCAAAGGATACACTCTGCTCCCAGCTCTTCTTTTCTTGGTGGTAGTAGGTCCCACTCTCTCTCTGCTTGTTCTCTCTCCTTTTATCTCTTGTAGGGTAAAAGATAATTTAGGCCACACCCCAGGAAAACTCCCCTCATATCAGATCAAGTTTGTGACCTGATTAAGGGTGTTACATCCCACCTTAATCCCATTAACCACTGATTGGTTGATCACGTCACGGGGATGATTACCTCATTACGTAGCTGCCAAACCACTGAGAATCATGGCCCAGACAAGCTGACACATTTTGGGGGAAGACAATTTATTCCATGACAATTACAGTAACTGATACCACAATCAGATGAGCGCAAAGTGAAAGTATAGGCCAATCCATTGGAAAACCTAGGTGCAAAAAATTTAAACAAAATGTTGGCAAAGTGAACCCAGGCAATATTCATAAAAACAAAAAATCACATCCAAAATTGTTTATATTTCAGGAATTCATGGTTGTTTTGATAACAGAAAATCTATCAAAGAATTCACTGCATAGATTAAAGGAGAGAATGATATTCTCAGTAGTTTCAGAAAAATCTTTTAATTTCAAAACACATTTGTGATAAAAAGTTGTAAAGCAGGGCTAAAACTAGGTATCTACTAGTAATTTACCGTGAGCGTCATACTAGAGACAGGATGTTAAAAGCGAGCTTTTGCAATCACTATTGGTATTCATTGTTGTTTGTGAGATCCTGATCCATGGGGTGGGGTCCCTTGGAGATGCAAACAGCACAGTCGCCTGCTAACCTCATGGTTGGCAGGTCAGGTCCACCCAGAGAAGCCTCAGAACAAAGGCCTGGCAATCTACTTCCAGAAAATCAGCCATTGGCAACCCTGTGGAGCACAATTCTGTTTCACTCATGGGTTCACTAACAGTTGGAATCAACTCCACAGCAATTGGTTTGTTTTTTGTAATCCAAGCAGTAAAACGAGTACAAGAAATAAGGAATATAACAATTACTAAGTATTATACCAAACTCATTGTTCATAGATGATGTAATTGTCCACGTAGAAAACCTCAAAGAATATACAAATGAATTATTAGACGTGAGATAGTTTAGCAAGTTGTTGGATATAAAATCAACAAGCAAAATACAATTGCAAAAAAAAAAAAAAATCACTTTCTACACTCCAAAAATTATAAAACAATGAAAAACTTTTATTTACCATAATAACAAAAAATACAAGGTAGCTAAAAGAAAATTAGCAGAAGTGTTAGTGATTCCCAATCATCACAGTTCCAAGAGTTCTAAGTTTCCAACCACTGTTTCCCACTATCAATGATGCGGGGGCGGCAGGATGGTACTGAGCAAGACTCTCAGAACCACGTAGGACTTCACACCTCGGCTTCCTGGAGAGTGCGGAATGTCTCCAGTAAAGCTGTGTGGGGTGAATCTCCTTACAACAGCACTAATTCAGAATAGTTTCTTGTGGTTGAGACAAGTAGATCCAACCCCTCTAAATCAAGGTCCAAGGTGAATCCTCAGCTGGTTTTTTTTTTTTTTTTTTCCCTGTCGTGCATAAACAATATAGTTATCTTGCAATAACTATATTGCAATATAATCATGGCAAGGTACCCAACATTCAGTTAGAACCAGAGGAGGATCAATTTATAATTACAATGTTAATTCAGTGATTACAATGTTAACTCAATGGTTAGAGTCCAAATCTTTAGATTTAAGGCTTTTTCTTTAAGGAGAGGTCTTGGGAGGAAGGCATAACCAAGATGTGAGCATGGCAGACATCCTTCATAAGTCGGCAGGGCAGCGGGCAGTCTCAACTCTCTCTCTGCCTTCTCTCAGTGAGTGAACAGAAAGGTAGAGTTTGTATGTGAGTTTGTACCTAAGCTCTGCATGACAAGGGCTAGTTAACACTAGTATGTTGTCTTTTCTTCAGGGTTAGACGTTGAGATTGTTTAGAGATTGACTATGTTGTTTTCTTATGTCACAGCATGCCAGGTCAAACATACTTCATGTTTCTATGGCTAAGTTCAGAAGTTTTCTAAATAACTTTCCTAATGACTCATAGTTAATATTAGAAAGGCTCAAAAAGGTAGACACATTTCTGTTTCCAAGTTTGTATTGAGTGCTTACACATAAGTATTTTGAAAGTATAATAGTATCATATACCTTATGGGATTTGAGATCATTATAGAAACCAGAACATGTTGGCTTTTCATATTCTCATCCTTAATTCTTGCTCAAATTGTCCTTGCAGTTTTCTGAATCTCTCAATTTCTTTGTTGTTGTTATTATGTGCCGTCGAATCAAACCCGACTCATAGCGACCCCTCCTTGGGTTTCCAAGGCAGTATCACTACGGAAGTAGGATTGCCCAACATTCCTTCCGAGGAGTGGCTGGTGGATTTGAACCGCCAGCCGTCTGGTTAGCAGGCAAGTGTCTTAGCCACTATGCTACCCATCTAACTACCACTTTGATCTTTCAGACCATGCTTAAGGAGCCCTCTGACTTGCAGGCAGGTTGTTCACTAAATCAGCTGCCCAGATACCATCTTGGAGATCTCCTTGCATCTCATTTGGAAACTCATGTCTTGTTTTGATGGATCATATTCAAAAAGGGTGCATGTGAGATCTGTCTCTGAAAATGTTTATAGTCTATCCTGATACAGGTAGTCCTCAACTTATGAAGTATTTAAATTAAGATGAACCACACTTACAACTATCTCTGTGTGTGTATGTACTTTTTTTTTTAAATTGTGATTTGGCTGAAAGGTTACAGACCAAATTCATTTTCCATACAACAGTTCATACACGTTTTGTTTCGTGACATTGATTGCAATCCTCACAATGTCACAGCTCTCTTCCTACTTCCTCCCTGTGCTTACCTTTACCCTGTGCCCTTCTTTCCTATGCATTCCTGCCCTCTATGCAAATGCTGCCGTCTCATCTCCCATGGATGATTGTTCTAAGGAGTGTATACAGCTGGTGTTCACTTTGTAGACCTAGTCTATTGTTTGGCTAGAAGCCATGGGAGTGAGTTCAATTCCAGGCCAGAAGGATGACTAGGGGATCATTCCCAGCCTCTGGGAATTCACCAGTCTCTGTCAGACCAGTAAACCTGGTCTTTTTTTATGATTTTGAGTTTTGTTCCACATTTTTCTCCCATTCTATCCAGGATCCCTATTTTTATCCCTTTCTAAGTGGTTGGTTGTAAGGCACCATCTAGTTCTTGTGATCTCTTAAGTCTCTGAGTCCTTTAAGTCTTCTAAGTTTCTGAATGTCTGGAAGTAGTTCAGGGTGGGAAGTGACATGCCAGGATGGTTTGTGTGAAAATGAAAGGATCAGGCTTCTTAAAAATCTATCACCAAATCTATCTTCTAGACTGCATCAAATATCTCAGATAAATTCACACTTTTGGGGGCAGTTTCATTATGTTTCCCTTGAAGACAACAGATCTAACTCCTTACAAAATCAAGGTCCAAGGTGTGTCGTTTCTTTTCAGCCTCCCTGATCACATGGAAGGGCTCAGTGGAGGATGATAGATCAGGATGGTTTGCTCTGGAAACAGGTGGACAGACCCCATAAAAAGATGGAGGCCCAAGATGTGTCCCCACCTCTTAAACTTTCCAGATTGTTTCAACTATCTCTAGTAAATCTACTTTGAGTAAATCCACTTTGGAGAGTTTTCCTAAATGAGGAAGAGCAAATTAACTCCTTATTATAAGGTTTGTCTTCAACTCTTATCAAATGTCCTGAGTAACTTACATTGAAAATTTAAAAATTAAAAAAAAAACAAAACTTTATTGTGAAGAATCAGTGGATCACTTCATAATGTAGATGAACTTGGAGAACATTATGCTGAATTAAATGAGTCAGTCACAGAAGAACAAATTCTGTATAAGTCCATTATTGTAAGAAATCAAGGAACTGTTTACACAAGGAAGGACATTTTCTTTGTTGGTAACCGGGGATGGGGGGAAGGGAAAACAGATGGATAGTTAGGAGACAGGTTTGATATGAGTGAAGGGAAAACCAATGTAACAAAAGTGTATTATAAGCACTATATCACTGAGGAAAAGGAGGACACAGAGAGGTGCACAAGAGATACAGACACAAAGGCAAACACTACTGCAGACACAATACTGTGTTATCAGTAACACCAAACACTAGTCTACAGGTGAATACATAGGTAGACAGATAGGGACAGGCAAATACATATACCCACAACCATACATAGGTTTGGCAGACAATATTGCTACGTATGTATTTGTGTATGCTATACTGCCTCGGAAACCCAAGGAGGGGTCACTGTAAGTCGGAATCAACTTGAAGGCAGTGAGGTTTTTTTGTTTTTCGTATAAAAAATGCCCATATACAGTTTAAACATAACAAGAGACAAAGTTAGAATAACTTCTTAGCCACAGATAAGCACCTTGAGGGATAGGTTGCTGGGCCTGCAGGCTAGGGACCATGGCCACAGGGGACATCAAGCTCAATTGGCACAACATAGTATACAAAAATATTGTTCTCCATGTTACTTCGATGAATAGCGACTGGGTCTCAAAAGATTACGAGTGACCATCTAAGTGGCAACTATTGGTCTCTCCTCGTCCGGATGAAAAAGAAGAGTGAAAAGAATCAAAGATGTGTGGAAACACTCCAAAGGACAAATGGACCATAAGAACCTCAACCCATATGACCCAGAGACCAGAAAAACTAGATGATGCCTACTACCAATGTCAACCACTCAGAAAGGGATCACAATTGGAGAGCCTGTGCAAGTGAGAGAAAAATGTGGAACAAAACTCACACAAAACTGTATGAATTACACCTAACATAAAGAAAACAGTAATCCTCACAATTAGACCAAGAAACATCATGATAAATGAAGAAAAGATTGAAGTTGTCAAGGATTTGATGTTACTTGAATCCATGTCTATAGAAGAAGCAGTCAAGAAAGCAAATGATGTTGTTGTTGCAGGTGTTAGGTGCTGTTGAGTTGGCTCTGACTCATAGAGACCCTGTGTACCACAGAACAAAACACTGCCCTATCCTCTGTCATCTTCACAATCTTTGCTATGCTTGAGCCCATCCTTGCAGCCACTGTGTCAATTCATCTTGTCGAGGGTTTTCCCCTTTTCCACTGACCCTCTACTTGATGTGTTGCATTGGGCAAATCTGCTGCAAAAGACCGTTTAAAAATGATAAAAGAAAGATGTTACTCTAAGGACTAAGGTACACCTGACTCAAGCCGTGGTATTTTCAGTTGGCACAGTATATGTGAAAGCTGAACAATAATGAATAAGGAAGACTGTGGAAGAATCGATGCATTTGAATCATGGTTTTGGTGAAGAATATTGAGTATACAGAGGCGGGGCAAGATGGCGGACTAGGCAGAAGGATTGCACAGACCCTCTTCAACAAAGAAAAGGGAAACCAATTAACACAGAC
>NW_006921618.1:10037522-10044448 GCF_000298275.1 Orycteropus afer afer | reverse complement strand
AGGCCAGTGGAAGCAGCAGTCAGGACATTAGAAAACATGTAGCACTGAGCAGGTTGGCTGCGAAGAAACTCTTTCAAGTGCTGAGGAGCAAGGATGTCTCCTTGAGGACTAAGGTGCGCCTGATACAGGCCATGATATTTCCAATTGCTTCGTATGCATGTGAGAGCTGGACAATGAATACGGAAGACTGAAGAAAGTTGATGCTTTTGAGTTGTGTTGCTGGCAAAGAAAGCTGAAAGTACCATGGACTGCTGCTAAAAGAACTAACAGATCTGTCCTGGAGAAAGTGCAGCCGAGATGCTCCTTGGAAGCGAGGATGGCCAGACTTCGTCTCATCTACTTTGGTCATGTTGTCAGAGGGGACCATTCCTTGGAGAAGGATGTCATGCTTGGTAAGGTGGAGGGTCGACGAAAGAGGGGACGGCATTCAATGAGATGGATTGACACGGTGGCTGCGACAATGGGCTCAAGTATAACAAGGATCATGGAGCTGGTGTGGGATCAGGTGGTGTTTCGTTCTGCTGTGCATGGGGTCGCTATGAGTCAGAAGTGACTCAACGGCACCTAACAACAATAACATTACAACAATTGTGAGGATGGTGCAAGACTGGACAGTGTTTTGTTCAGTTGTATACAGATAGGGTTGCTAAGGGTTGATACCAACTCAAAGTGCCTAATAGCATTACCTAAAGCAAGGAAGGAGCCTGGTGGTGAAAAGGTTAAGCCTTAGTCTGCTAACCAAAAGGTTGGCTCATTTGTGGAATAGTGCCTAAGGCATTTGACTGCTAACCAGAAGGCTGGTGGTACAAACCCACCAGCCACTCCTTGGAAGGAAGGTTGAGCAATCTACTTCCATAGTGATACCGCTTTGGAAACCCAAGGAGGGGTCGCTGTGAGTTGGATCCGACTCAACGGCAGTGAGTTTGGTTTGGTTAGAATGAGGTGCTCTGATGGTCTAGTGCCTAAGGTATTTGACTACTAACCAGGAGGCTGGTGGTTCAAACTCACCAGCCATTTCTCGGGAGGAAATCTTTCGAGTCACATCCAACTTGACAGCAGCTCTGCTGGAAAGAGAGGAAATTTATTCATGTAAATATTACAGCCTAACAGTTCTTCTGTGTCACATGGGGTTCCTTTGAGTTGAAATATACAGTTGATGGCATTTAGGTGCACCTAGCACTGGTGGCATAGTGCCTAGGGTATCTGACTGCTAACCAGAAGGCTGACCGTTCAAACCCACTAGCTGCTCTGTGGAAGGAAGATGGGGCAATCTACTTCCATAATGATTTACCACCTCATAAACTGAATGGGGTCTCCATAAGTCAGAATCAACTGAAGGCAGTGAATTTGGTTTGGTTTGGTTTTGATTATGGTTATTGTAGATTCGCACTGCACCACCGGAGCTCCCTTGCATTGCCAAGAAACAAACAAACAAACAAACCAAACTCACTGCAATCTAGTCAGACCTGACTCACAGCGACCCCTCTTCGGGTTTCCGAGGCAGTATCACTATGGAAGTAGATTGCCCAACCTTCCTTCAGAGAAGCGGCTGGTGGGTTTGAACCTAGAGCAAGGAAATAATCTCTTAGCTTGCCCAACCTGCTTCACAAACCAAAGCAATTTCAAAACAAAACAAAACAAACAAACAAACAAACAAAAAAAAACAATGAGAAAGCCTTATACCATAAAACCAGAAGGCCTGAAATTGCCCTGGAATTGCCTTGCATCTGGCTTCTCCTGTATTCCCAGAAGCCAGCACAGGCTTGTGCCTTAATAATAGCAACATATCTCTTTCAGAAATTATTTCATATTCTTTGTAGAGTTTGAAGAAGAAGGAAGAAGAAAGAGAGAAATAGTGGTAGCATGCAGTAAAAAAGAGACATGCACTGGAGTCTGACCTGGGTCTTGAATTACCTGTTGTTGTTTTGTTGTTATGTGCCATCGAGTCCTACCCAACTCATAGCGACCCCTCCTTGGGTTTCCAAGGTGGTATCACTATGGAAGTAGATTGACCAACCCTACGGAACTAGATTGTCCAACCTTCCTTCCGAGGAGTGGCTGGTGGGTTTGAACTGCCAACCTTCTGGTTAGCAGTCAAGTGCCTTAGGTACTACGCTACCAGAACTCCCTTAAGTTACCTAGCATATATGATTTTAGGAACATTGTTTAACTTCTCTTGAGCTTCGACTTCCTCATTTCTTTTTTGTTTTGTTCTTTTAAATTTTTATTGGGAGCTGGGTGAAGGTTTACAGAGCAAATCAGTTTTCCATTTAACAATTCATATACATTTTGTTTCACGCCACTGATTGCAATTCCCACAATGCAACAACCCACTTTATCTTTGTGTTTCCCAGTTCCATTCGTCCTTTTTCCTATCCCTTCCTGCCTTCTGAACTTTGTCCTTTAGCAAATGCTGCCCTTTTGATCTCAGTTTATTGTTTTCCCTCCCTAGTGTTCACCTTTTAGGCCTGTCTGTTGTTTGGCTGAAATTGAGCCACAGGACTGAGTCCAGTTCCAAACTTGAACAGTGACTAAGGGCCATAGTTTCAGAGGTTCTATCAGTTCCTATCCAACCAGTGAGACTTGTCTTTTTTGAGTTTTGTTCCACATTTTTCTCCCACTCTATCAGTACCTTCTAATAGGATCCCTTTCAGAGTGGTAGATAGTGGTAGCCAGGCACCATGGAGTTCTTCTGGTTTCAGGGTCATGGAGTCTGAGGTTCAGATGGTCCACTAATCTTTGGGACTAATTGTTTCCTGTGTCTTTGATTTTCTTCACTCTCCTTTGCTCTGGTTGAGGAGAGACCAATATTTGCACCTTAGATGGCCACCCACAAACTTTTAAGACCCCAGTTGCTACTCACCAAGGTAGGGTGTACATTTTCTTTGTGGATTATTTTGTGCAGTTGACCTTGATGTCCCTTAAGACTATGGTTCTAAGCCCCAGGCCCAGTGACTCATTCCCTCATGGTGTTCGGTTATAGCTAAGAAGCTTTCATAACTTTGCCCCTTATATGCTCTAGTATATCCATGGATATATTTGTAGCATATGTAAATACATATGGAGAAATATCCTCAATCAAAGCATATATATTTTTATTGGTGTAGTACCACTCACCTTCCCACTTGTTCAGCTTGCTTGTCTATGTTTCCACCTGTAGATTATTGTCATTTCTGTTATTGCAGGATTATGTAGGTAATAGTATTTATCTCTGTTGCCTTTAACTCTTATGCTCCTTCTGATAGCGGACAAATGCAGCTCTTAGTCACCTGCCATGAGGAGAGCTAATTACTGTACAACAAAACCAAACCAAACTCACTGCCAACGAGTGAGATCCAGTTCATAGGACCCCTCCGTGGGTTTCCGAGGTGGTATCACTATGGAAGTAGATTGTCCAACCTTCCTTCCAAGGAGTGGCTGGTGAGTTTGAACCACTAGCCTTCTGGTTAGCAGTGAAATGCCTTAGGCACTATGCCAGCAGAGCTTCCACTGGACAACAGGAGGAGGTGAAAAGCAAGAGGGTTCACTGAGTATTGATACCCAAGGAGACAGAAGAACTGTGCTCACCAAAGACTGTCTCCCCGAGCTGAGAAAAAGAATTTTTAAAGGGATTTGGGCTAAGGGGTAGAGGGTTTGAGGGATGCTGATAAGGCCTTCTTTTGGTTATCAGGAGGAGTTGACTTTGCTTTGCCATTTTTCTGTCATTCCTCTGGTCAGTGATATACAACGAGCCTTAATCAGGAGAAATAGTTTTATGATTCCCTCCTTCCTGTCCAGGAAGATTAACTTTACAAGGAGAATGTGGGAGTGTATACACTCAGGCCTCCAAGGAAAGATAAGGAGGAATGTGGGGGTTTGTGCACTGGGGTGAGGAGGCCAGAAGGCCTGTAAGGAGGGAGAGAAAAACAATGTTAAAGGTTGGTTAAGGTGGCTGTTCTCTTAGGCTGTTTTACTCTCTGGGGCCTATAACACTCCCAGGATCTTCCTTTGCCCTGATCATTTTTTGCTGACCTTCCTTATTGGAAGTAGTGCCTAAGGCATTTGACTGCTAACCAGAAGGCCAGCTGTTCAAACCCATCAGCCACTCCTGGGAAGGAAGACTGGGCGATCTACTTCCGTAGTGATACTGCCTCAGAAACCCAAGGAGGGGTCGCTGTGAGTTGGATCCAACAGCAGCAAGTTTGGTTTGGTTTGGTTTCCTTATTAGATGGCTTCCTCATTTCTAAAGTGGGAAGAGTAGTATATCTATCTTATAGAGTTTGTAATAACTAACTTATCTAAAGCTCCTATATATCATAACTGATATATAAAAAATCTTTAATAAACGGTAGCTGCTATTGTAATATTCTTATAAGCTCAGTGAGGCCAGGTTACAGTGCAAACCATGCAAACAAAGACAGCACCTTGGTTAAAATAAGATCTCAGCTGAGGGGGACCCTGAGCAGAGTCTGCTACACTTGGTATTAGAAACACCACAGTGACCAACCAGTTAAAATCTCTGTCCTGTAAGCACTCACCTCTGAACTGGGCTTGTAAATAATTTACATTTGCAGTTTGCCAAGGGGCAGACAGGGAACAAGGAAGGACACAACTATGTGGGAGTGCCAGCAACTCTGGAACTGGAAAGAACTGGGCTTGCCTAAAGATAGTCACGTTAAAAAAAACCAACACACTCTGCTAGCATCTTTGGACCAAGTTCAGCCTTCTGGCTGCAGATTTAGAATTCTGTGAGTAGTTTTCTGGGCGCTATGACAAAAGAAAATTTCTGGTGCCATGGAAGCCTAGTAGAACACTTATTATGCCTCATTCTCTCCCTAGCTAAAACCTGAGCTCCTTGAAGGCAGGGGCATTGCCTTCTCTATCTCTCCCTGGGAATACCAAAGCCAGTGAGTGCACTTACCAGTTGCCTATCCATATGGCAGCCACAATGTAAAATGCAAATTTGATCAGGTCTCCCAATCTGCTCTTTGTTGGCTGCCACCCACCAACCACTCCTCAGAAGGAAGGTTGGGCAATCTGCTTCCGTAGTGATACCCCCTTGGAAACCCAAGGAGGAGTCGCTATGAGTCGGGTTTGACTCGATGGCACATAACAACAACAACAACTGAGTCAACGGTGGACTCAAGGAGACCCCATGCACAAGGAATTGACACTCTCCTCTGCTTAAAACCCTTCAAAAACATTACTCTTTTGTTGTTGTTGTTGTTATGTGCTGTCGAGTACTCTTAGAATTGTTATTAATGTGTTCTCCAAAGCCCTGTGGAATGGACCCTGCCACCCTTGACCTCTTCCCAGTCTTATGTCTCCTCCCGACTCCCTCCCTCCCCTCTCCCTAGTCTTTCCGACCTTCTTTCCATCTTTCTAAAACAAAGTTGTTCAGACACTTCTGATTGCAACCCACAATAAGAAATTTATTTTACATTGCAATCTGGTTGACACGTGAAACAGTCCTTAGCTTTACTACTCATCAATGAACTCTGGTATTTTCTATTATATTTCTTTCTTTCTTTTTTTTTTTTTTAAAGACAGTTGGTATTCACTTCATTGAATTTATGACCAGTTAAAGGGTCTCAACACGCGTTTTGAAAAATTCTGCTCTAAGCATTTAATTTCTTTGTCTCAGGGTATTCACACATCTACTCCCTGGGCTCACCTGGATAAACCTTACTCAGCCTTCAAGACATGAAATCAAAGGATGTTCCCTTCTTTGGCACCAACTGCCTGAATTTGAATTCTGAAGATCCTGATGAATTTGAGTTAAAACATGCAGAGAACTCAGAAGAGTGGGTAGCAAATACTGAGTGTTCCTTCTTATTACAGTATTATTGTCAAAGTAGTAATTATCTATTCGTGTGATTATTAATGTCTGTCCTCTCAGCTCATAAACTCATAAAGCCAGAGACTTTGGTTAATACTTTCTCATCTTTATATCTCACAACAACAGTAAACATTCAGTAAATAATGACTAGGGCAGACCCGTCCAGGAATAAATAGGAAGAGCCTAGAGGCGGTGCCAGCGTAGTGCGTCATTGCCTTCGTTTCGGAGGCCCCGCCCCCGAGGACGCGGCTACGCTCGTTCGGAGCGCTCGCCACCGCCGGCAGTAGCGAGGGACTCAGCTGGGCGGCGGTGGGGGAAGCAGGGCCAAAATGGCGACAGTGAAGAAGGCGATGCCGCTGCCACTGCTGGGCTTGGCATCCCTCCGGGCTGTAAGTGCCTCTCCTGGTGAAGGGACGGCCTCCAGGCACCGTGACGGTCGGGGTGAGAGGTTTGGCCTTTGGCACCTGCTTTCCCAGAGGCGAACTCCGACAGCTTCTCAGGGCGAAGTCTTGAGGGCCATGGAGTCTTGGACATTCCTTGTCCGCCTTCATATAAAGCTCTTGAGGGATATAGGGAAAGAGACTGGCAGAGGGGGAGCGACCTGCCTAGGAGTCGACCTGCGGGGCGAACCCAGGCGTCCCGATTCCCAGTCTAGGTCTCTTCCCCGAGACCGGAGCTCCTTTCTCCTCTAGTTGAACCTCAGACCTCTCTAACCTCATTAGTGAAAATCACGAACACTCCTCTTTCCGCACGGTGGCCCCCGCTGTCTCCCTTCCCTGCTCTTATTGCTCTGGAGGACGCTTAGATCGCTATCCCAGCATACCGAGCAGGACTTGGGGCCAGGCTGGGATTCCCCTGAAATTGTAGTTTGGGCGTGTTCGATCCTGACGTTTTTCCATTCTCCCTTGCTCAGTGAGTGGATGGAAAGTGTAGGAGACCTAGTTGTGTAAAGGGTTAAATAAGTTGTGTTGGTTTGTTGCTTTCTAAGTTGAGTGCCATAGAGGTTTTAGAAATGGATAACATTAATCACATGGTGGTTTTGGAGGTTAGAGAAGGTGTAGGTAAAACATTTGGCATTGTCCTGGCTCTTACGTCATCAGTTAATGGT
>NW_006921618.1:10030657-10036202 GCF_000298275.1 Orycteropus afer afer | reverse complement strand
GAATGTACCAAAGTTTGGTTATCCATTCCTCAGTTGTTGGACATCTAGGTTGTTTCCAAGTTTTGGCTATTGTAAATAGTGCTGCGATGAACATCGGCGTGCATATATCTGTTCTTGTTATGGCTCTCACTTCTTTAGGGTATATACCTAGTAATGGGATGGCTGACAATTCCATCTTGAAGAGTTATAGAAAATCACGAGATGGTGGGTATCAGTGTACTTTAAAAAAAAAAAATTCCTGTTTAATGAGATGGGTGGTGATAGGTTCCCCATGGGGGTACTAGCATAATCTTGGTATTAGAACCAGACCTGGATTCAAGTCACTTCCTAGCTGTGATTTTGGGTCATCTTTCTAAGGCCCTGTTTATTCCTCCATTGAGTTGGGATAATGATAGTCCCTGCCACATAAGGTTGTTAGGATTAAACGAGGTACTGACACCTGTAGGTAATACTGGGCTTTAGTTGATAGTCACTGTTGATGATGATGTTGGTACACCATAGCATAGGACACTGTGGCATAAGACTTGTGTGTTCAGGGAGGATCATCTCTAAGCAGAAATACAGAGGGCAGGAACTGGGTAGTTTACGGAACAGAAGGCTAGGGGACTGAAGGGTAGCAGAGAGGCCGCATGGCCTAGGAGTTAGGAGCACTCAGAGCAGTGCTGCCAGGTCCTGATTTTGGCTTAGTGCCTTGCTAGCCCTGAGACCTTAGGAAGTTACTTTATCTCTTTGAGCCTCAGATTCCTCACAGACTCATAGTAAAATAGGGATTACACTAGTTCCTATCTGAAAAAGTTGTTGAGAGGATGATAAGGTTTATATGATAAATATTAAGTGCCTGATAAATAGGAGTTGTCTCTTTTTTTGTTGTTATATGATGGGCTGTTATGGGAAAGGAGGAAATGAGTTTATTCTAATCAGATAAAAAGAACTTGGAAGTAGATGTTACCTCTCTCAACAATATTCAGTAGGTATTTTTTGAACCCCTATAGTGTCCCAGGGCCTTGGAGACACAGCAGTGAATAAAACAAGATCCCTGCCTTCAGAATGAAGCTTACATTTCAGTGGGATAATTCTAGGGTAATGTACCAGCAGAGGCTGAACATCCCTGTTGGCAGGAGATTCACATTGCAGTGATCTTGCAACTTAGTTGGTAACTTCATGAAATTCAATGGGCCAACACCCTGGTCTCTAGGAAACTTTGCTGGCTAAAACCAAGGCTAGTTCAAGTGAGTTGTTCAAATTCCAGCTGATTCATTTGGAAAAAAAAAAAAGTTGCCACTAAGTCAATTCCAAGTCATGGAGACCCCATTTGTGTCAGAATAGAACTGTGCGCCATAGGGTCTTCAATGGCTGATTTTTCTAAAGTAGATCACCAGGCCTTTCTTCCAAGGCACCTCTGAATGGACTTGAACCTCCAAACTTCCTGGTAGCAGCTGAGCATGTTAACTGTCCTGAAATAGAGAATAATCAGGCAGGAGCTGCTTTTCAAGGGCAGTCAGAGGAGACCCCTCTGAGACTGAAGGACAAGAGGAAACAGATAAGAAGATGCATGTGAGAAGCATTCCAGGCAGTGGGCACAGTACATAGAGGCCCTGCTGTGGGAGAAAGGAGACCCCACGGGAGGAAGGAGTGAGCAGTAGGAGCAAGTGATAAGGTAGCTGAGGTGGGCGGAAGCTGAATCATGTCGAACTTTATAGGTCACAGTGAATGAGGGAAGGGGAGGAGGCAGGTGTGTGGCTTAAGCAATGAGGTGCAAGGTGATGGCTGTTACTGAGTCACTCAGTGGAGACTCAGTGGAGTCAGACTGGGGTTTGGTAGAAATTGAAGAGTCGGTTTTGGGGTCTGCTGAGTTTTAGATGCTTACAAGAGGTGCAATGGAGCTGTCACACCTCCTCCACCAGCATTTGGAAATATGAATCTCAGTTCCAGGGCAACCTGTACTGGGAGCACGGCTGTCCCACTCATTCCTGTTTCTAGAGTGACATACTCTTTATTCTTAATTTTAAATTACCAAATGTGAATTACACTGGTGAGAAATAGTGTTTCTTGTCTCAGTATTGGTGAAGAGGGAGCTAGTCTTCCAGATTCGTGTTCCTTAGAGAAATATGACAGTCACTTCCTGTTACTTTTGTTTCCTCTTTTAAACTGAAGGTCAGCACCTCAGCTGTGAGCACTCTCCCAAAGCAGGTGAAAATTGTGGAAGTTGGTCCCCGAGATGGACTACAAAATGAAAAGGTAAAAATGGAATAAAACCAAAAGAGGCTTTTGAAGCATCCGCTTTGCATGTCCATGTGGTAGGTGTAGTGCAGCAGAAATGGACAGAGCTATGCAGGACAGGATCACTACTTTGGAAGAACTTAGGGTGGGGTTGGGGAGGCCAGGCAGGCACCTATGACAGAGGATATAAGACAGCCATGCAACGTGTATGGTGTCACCAGGTCCATCCCAAGGCCCAGGCTAGCGGGTTGGAGGGTAGTGCTATGGGAGTACAGAATGTAGGTGAAGAAGGATAGGGTTTGAATAGGTAGAGTGAGGAAAAAGCATTTCAGGTGTAGGGCATCAGCAAAGTGTATGGGAAAATGTATACAACTGGAAAGTGGGTGCACCTTTTGATCTAGAAGTTCCAGAAAGGAGAATTTATCCAGAGGAAGTCCTGATAGCCCCATACACAGATGCATTAGGGATGTTCCTCACTACCCTGCTGCTTAGTAACAGAACAGTTAGAAACAACTCAGATGTTCAGTGTGGGGAGGGTTAGGTCAAATACATTATAGACTTTTCATAAAGTGGAACATTGTGAAGCTGTTAATAATGCAGTTGCATATTAAGTTTCTCAGGCAGGTTATAAAACAGTAAGTATATATATAAATTTTAGTTGTGTAAGAAACAAAAAAGTTAATATATGTGTGGGAGAAGGCTCAGCATTGCCCGATAGAACTGCCATAATGAAAGTGTTCCAGCCCTGCACTGCCCAGCTGGTAGCCACCGGGCACATGTACCTGTTGAGCACTTGAAATGTGGCATGTGTAGATTAGAAACTGCATTTTCATTTTTTTTTTTTATTTCAATGGATTTCAATTTAAATAACCACAGATGGCTAGTGGCTGTTACATTGGACTGCACAGACCTAGAAAGTTACATACCAAAGTGTGAATAGTGTTCTGTGGGAGGTTTTGGTTTTTGTTTTTCTCTTTACAGTGGTGTAAATATACACACCAAAACATCTGCCAACACAGTAACTTGCACACGTGCAACTCAGTGGCCTTGATGATGTTTTTTATGTTGTGCCACCACAATCGCTCTCCTCATCCAAAACATTCTAAATTGGCAGTTCAAACCCACCAACTGCTCTGCAAGAGGAAGACGTGGCAGTCCGTTTCTGTAAAGATTACATCCTTGGAAACCTTATGGTTTTTTTTTTTAATGTCTTGTACGGTTGTCATCTCCCCTCAGGCCTATTCTCCTTGTCATCACCCAGCTTATGATAGAACAGAGTCTCCCCCTACACACAATGTTCAAGACTATGTCTCCCCACACCCAGTAATTACTTTCCTCTGGGAGCTATGCCCTTCATGTTGTTTCAATAATGTTTTAATGAGTGCCAACTTTGTAACAAGCTGTCCTGTAGTATGAGTTGGGATCTACTCCACGGCAACAGATTTAGCACAAACTCAGAGCCCCCAAAACAAAAACTCTCCCTTCCCCCTGTCTTTAGGAGATTTTAAGATGCTTTTCTTGTTTTGGGCATGTTTTTCTGAAATGATCATATATGAATTATTTTTTAAATAAAAACTTTTCTTTTTTTTGAAACATCTCATCATGACCAGCATAGATTTAACAGTTTAAACATAACCAGCATAGATTGTTGGAAACAATGAACTGTCAGCCCCATGAGGGCAGAACCATGTCTGTTCTGCTCACTTCTGTATTCCCAGCACCTAACACAATGCCTAGAACACGAAGGTCTCTCAAAACTTATTTGTGGAATGGATTAAGTTAAAACAATGGGAAGGAAATTGGGGACAGACAGAGAGGGTGTGATGACCTGGTGAGAAGGACCTGGAGTTCTTAGGAAGTTTGACTTGATCCTGCAGGTACTAGGGAGTCCTGAAAGGCTTTGAGCCCAAGAGCATGACCACAGACTGCCTTTTAGGAGGATCCCTGTGTGGCGTGAGTTGGGGGAGTGAGGTCTTAGGAGGTGCTGAGATCAGCTAGACCTCTTTTGCCACATTATACTCAGGCGAATGGTGGTAGATTTAGAAAGACTGGTGGGTGACTGGATGTGGTTGAGGAGGGAGAGAGAGAACCCATAGCCTAAACGTGTGAAGATGAGGTCCCAGCAAAGGGGGAAAGGGAAAAGAGAAAGATGGGAGACTTTGGGAGTGACATTCCAGAGAACCCAGAGGTTAGGTCCTGTCTTTGCCCTTTGAGGCCACAGCTCTCAATTTGATTATGCTGAGCCATAAATTAACACACAGTTAAGGAAAGGTCTGTATGGCAGAAAAAGATTATTTCTATGAGAATATTAACTCTTTTTCAGGTGAGAAGCTCCCTCTGCTACAAAATGCTATCAGTTGAACTTGAAGACAGGCCTCGAGCCACACTGTTGGCAGGAATTCCATGTGACTGCATGTTACTGCTAAGAAATTGAGGAGACAGTGAGGTGCTTGCTGTAGTGTATGGCTTAGAGGCTTTGAACTGACAGGCACTATATTCTGAGGCCATTTTTAACCCCAACTTTACTGACCTGTCTTTTTTCTGATGTTTCTCTCTCTGTTACAGAATATTGTACCTACTCCAGTGAAAATTAAGCTGATAGACATGCTTTCTGAGGTGGGACTCCCCGTTATAGAAGCTACCAGCTTTGTGTCTCCCAAGTGGGTTCCCCAGGTGAGCCCCAGCCCTCAGTGAGGGGCATTTCCCGGCAAAAAAGATGGAAAGTTTTGTATTTGTCTTAGAAGTAACTAGTAGTTGGGAACATAGGTGTCTCTGGGTCCCTGGCTTTGAGAAGTGGCAGGTCCTTCATGGCAATATGGTGCAGCTAAAGGAATATAACCTGGGAGTCAGGAGGCCTAGATTCAGTCTGGCCTCTGCCCCTGACTAAGCAAGTCACCAAACAGGTGACCTAGGAGGGGTCTTTTCCCTCCCCAAATTGGAAATGCCCTTTCAGATCCCTTCTGGCCCTAAAAGTCTAGAATCTTTCTGTCTCTTTCTGGTTTCTGCATTTGCAAGAGACGAAGACTTATGGCTCCTGCTTCATAGAGGCAGTCAAGTGAGGAAGAAAGACCCTATTGAAAAACAAATGTTAGGGAACAGAGAGGGCTGAGCCCTCAGACAACATTCCCTATTTGTTGTTGTTGTTATGTGCCATCGAGTCGGCCCCGACTCATAGCGACCCCTCCTTGGGTTTCCGACCCCTCCTTGGGTTTCCGAGGCAGTATCACTAAGGAAGTAGGATTGCCCAACCTTCCTTCCGAGGAGTGGCCGGTGGGTTTGAACCACCAGCCTTCTGGTTAGCAGTCAAGTGCTTTAGCCACTATGC
>NW_006921618.1:10025532-10030557 GCF_000298275.1 Orycteropus afer afer | reverse complement strand
TACCAGAGAAGGAAGGTTGGGCAATCCTACTTCCGTAGTGATACTGCCTCGGAAACCCAAGGAGGGGTCGCTATGAGTCAGGGCTGACTCGACGGCACATAACTAACTAACTAACTAACATTCCATATAAATGGCTATTTCTCATTATGTAAAGCTTGTGGTATTGGCCGTATGGAGAAATTGGGGGCATCACCCAACCCTAGGGGCCTTCTGGCCCATCGGTAGTCAGACCTAGTAAAAGCATTGGGGCCACTCAGCTCAGCCAAAGGGCCCACTCTCCAAGGGTTCTGGAAAACAGACTTTGTGATTTAAAAAAAAGGTTTTCTGTAACCAAGCTCTTTGGCTGCCCTTGGTGATGACTTGGCAATGTCTCCTTTCGCTCCCAGATGGCTGACCATGCTGAAGTCTTGAAGGGCATTCAGAAGTTTCCTGGCATCAACTACCCAGTCCTGACCCCAAATCTCAAAGGCTTCCAGGCAGCGGTAAGAGGGCTGCTTGGTGGGGGCTCCTGAAATGAGAGTGATTACATCTGGTCCCTACCTTATTTCTGGACCTCTGCTCTCAGCCTGGGATGTCTGTCGGAATGGCTGTCTCCACTGATGGAAGAGCACCATCAGATTCACCCAGGGCAGCCCTGGGTCTGCTGCTTCCGGCTCCAAGATCATAATAAGCTGCTTAACCTCTCTGAGCCTCAGTTTCTGCCTGTAAAATAGGACTAATAGTAGTACTTTGAGTTGTGAGGATTTCAGAAGGTAGAATGCATATAAATTACTTAGCAAGAGCTTAGTATAGGGTGCATGCTTCATACGTGTTATCTTGTCTTTGTCACCTGCTTTTTCTTTGAAGAAGGGTAACCAAGCTCTCAACAAGAGTTTCATCAGTGGTTGCTGTTGTTATTTACCCAGGAGACATCTGTCCAGTTTCTTAGGATTTTAGACAGAACACCATTGGTGATGCTGCTGCCATATTTAGGCAAAAGCCACCTTTCAAGAGTGGTTTCCAGGGTGGTGATGGTGGTAGCAGTTTCCTTGGGAGAAAGACAGCGTTTAGCGTTTTTTTCTTTTCATTGAAATATAATACACATAGCAGAAAATTCACCACAGGACAAAGTTGCTTTTTTTTTTTTTTGTGGTCTGTATCAGTGTCTTTGATGAGAAAAGTGCTGAAGGGAATTCACCTGGCTATTGGCAGGTTGCTGCTGGAGCCAAGGAAGTGTCGGTCTTTGGAGCTGCTTCGGAGCTTTTCAGTAAGAAGAACGTCAACTGCTCTGTGGAGGAGAGTTTGCAACGCTCTGATGAAATCTTAAAGGCAGCTAGGGATAGCGGTATTAATGTGCGGGGGTAAGTCAGACCATGTGGTGCTACATCTCTTTTCTTCGGAGCCATCCTGGAACAAGACTAGGTTTTCATTCAAGTGACCCTCCTAAACACTCCTTATTCTGTGTTGGGTCAGCCCAAGTTCCACACCCAGACATCTTTTTCCAAGTAAGTGTAGGAAGAAATCCTAGCTTGTACCTTCTCTCAAGCATGAGTTTGGGGTTTGTTCACTAGAGAGGGGGTGAAGAGGAATCCAGCAGGACAGGGCACTAAGTGGTGCTTGTGAGGTCAGTATGGTTATGGCTTCACCACCAAGTCCTCACACATCTTTGAAGACCCATCAGGACTTTAAGTTTCCAGTATCACATTTTTAGCAATGACAGTGCCAGGCACTATACACACATTAGCTTATTTAAGCCATACAGCAGTTCAGCAAGGAGGGGGCTATCTCCACTTTACAGATAATAAAACTGAGACTCAGAGAGGATGGATAGCCTATTTTAAGGTCACATAGCTGTCTGAATTTCAGCCAGAGTGATCTTTCAAAAGTACACATCTGATCACATCTCTCCCTGGTTAAAAATTTTTCAGTAACTCTCCAAGTTCAGACTTGTCCACATGGCTTCCAAGGCTCTGCAGGGTTCAGCTCCAGCCATTCTCTACAGCCTCTGTTCACTGTGTTCCACTGGTCACTGCATCTCTGCATACCACACTCCAACCCAACTGGAATGTCCTTCAGTCTGCCATGTGTCCCCACTCTCTCTTGCCTCTGGGCCTTTGCATTTGCTTCCCATAGATTCAGAGCACTCTTCCTCCAGAATATTCCTCCTGCTACCCCTTCAGGTCCTCTAGTGGATGCCAGTTCCTCCAAGCAGCTTTCTCTGCCTCTTAGTGGGAATTACTGTGCCTCCTTTGGGATCCCATTGTCCCGTGGCCATGTTCGACCAAAGCACTTACCTGCTTGTTAACTTCTCCACTGGCCCCGTGGGGGCAGAACTTGCATCTCTGTCAGTGCTGGGTGTGCTCCAGTGAAAATCATTGCAGGAAGACTAAGATGACTCACTTGGGAGTCAGGCAGACCTGACTCCCAAACCTGTGCTCTTTTCCCAGTATTTCATATTTTCTTGCTCAGCAATATTTAGAGAATAAGTGTGAGACTCGAAATGGAAAAGTACGCTGAAATCTTTGAGTATGAAATTATTTACCCAGCAGACATTTATTAAGCTTCTTAACATGCAAAATATTTACTAGACTGTAAAGGGTTTTAAAGTTGCCTCAGCTCATTGGGGCAGGGGGTTGGAAATAGATGCTATCTACACCTGAACTCAACTGCTGTAGCCTATGAGACCCTGTGATCAGGCCCCTGCCACCTCTCCAACCTCATCTCGTCCTTCTCTGCCCTTTGCTGTCTGTGCCTCAGCTGCCGTGTCCTTTGTTCTGTGTCTTGAACACGCCTAGCCCTTTTCAATCTCAGGACCTTTACACCTGCTCCTCCTTTGGCCTGGAGTGCTCTCCTGCACATCTTCTCCCTTCTCTCAGTTCCACTGTCATGGCGTGGACCACCCAGCTACTGTCGGCCTCCTCTAGTTGCTCCTGGTTGGTGAAGGCAGTGGTGAAGCACAAGGCTCCAGGAATTGACAGTATACCAATGAAGATGCTTCAACAGACATATACAACATTGGAAGTGCTCAGTCATCTGTGCCAAGAAATTAAGAAGATAGCTGCCTGGCCAACTGACTAGAAGAGATCCATATTCCGGTCCATTCCAAAGAAAGATGGTCAGAGAGAATGGAGAAATTACCAAACAATATTGTTAATTTCACATCCTAGCAAAATTTTGCTAAAGATAATTTTAAAAAGGTTGCAGCAGTACATCAACAGAGAGCTGCCAGAAGTTCAAAAGAAGATTTGGGAGAGGACTCAGGAGATTTAGGAGAGGGCTGTCATAGCTGATACCAGATGGATCTTGGCCAAAAGCAGAGAATACCAGAAGGGTGTTTACATGTGTTTTATTGACTGTGTGAAGGCATTCAGCTGTGTGGATCATAACAAATTATGGATAATACTGGGAGAAAGAGAATTCCAGAACACTTGGTTGTGCTCATGTGAAACCTGTACGTAGGTCAAGAGACAGTGGATTGAACAGGACAGGGGGATACTGCCTGGTTTAAAATCAAAAAAGGTGTGTGGGAGAGTTGTATTCTTTCACCTCACTTATTCAGTCTGTGTGGTGAACAAATAATCCAGGAAGCTGGACGATATGAAGAAGAACATGACCTCAGAATTGGAGGAACACTCATTAACAACCTGTGATATGCAAATGAGATGGCCCTGCTTGCCAGAAGTGAAGAGGACTTGTAGCACTTACTGATGAAAATAAAAGACTGCAGCCTTCAGTGTAGATTCACCTGAACATAAGAAAATGAAAGTCCTCACAACTGGACCAGTAAACACATCATGCTAAATGGCAAAGAAATGGAAGTTGTCAAGGATTTCATTTTTCTTACATCAGCAGTCAATGCCCGTGGAAGCAGCAGTCTAGAAGTCAAATGACATTACATTGGGCAGATCTGCAAAAGACCCCTTTAAGGTGTTAAAAAGCAAAGATGTCATTTAGAAGACTAAAGTGCACTTGACTTGAGCCATGGTATTTTCAGTCATCTTATAAACGTGTGAAAGCTGGACAATGAAGAAGGAAGACCAAAGGAAAAATGACACATTTGAATTGTGGTGTTGGCGAAGAATATTGAATATACCAGGAACTGCCACAGGAGTGAACAAATCACTTGGAAGAAGTACAGCCAGAATTCTCCTCAGAGGTGAGGGTGGAGAGACTTTGTCTCACTTACATTGGACATGTTATCAGGAGGGACCAGTCCCTGAAGATGGACATCATGCTTGATAAAGCAGAGGCTCAGTGAAAAAGAGGGAGATCCTCAATGAGATGGAGTGACAAGTGACTGCAACAGTGGGCTCAGTGACCACGGTGATTGTGAGGAGGGCGCAGACCAGGCAGCACTTTGTTCTGTTCTGCATAAGGTCATGATGAGCTTGAGCCCGTTCCACCTAATTAGTTGACGCCTATCACATTTCCCTTTCCTTCATGCACATCACTTTCTGAGATTATCTCATTGGATTGTCTGTTAGCTGTCTCCCTAATGAGAATCAGCTCCATGATTGTAGAGACCTTATTAGTCTTGCTCATTACTCTGTGCCGCATGCCTGGCAAATAGTAGGCAACTCAGTATCAGATAGATGGATGGATGGATGGATGGATGCATGGATGCATGGATGAATGAATTAATGAATCCATCCTCTGGCAGCTCACTGGAGCAGCCAGGCCTTTGGCCCTCAGGGCAGTCCAGCCTGCTACAGACTCAACTCCTAGCCAGCCCTTGTTCCTGCCTTCGGTTTCACCCAGTCCTGGGTCTCTTCCTGTGAGTGCTGGCGCCAGCTACCCTGATGCCTGGTTCTACTTTACCTCGGCTCGTGCCTGCTCGTATTGCCCTCTCCAGCTCCTCCTTGACTGGTCTTTGACTCTCTGTAAATCCTGGGCTGGCTCTCCTGAGACCTAAGCAACTCCTGCTTCTGAATGATAGGCCAGTCAGTCCCCTTCCCTGCCACGGCTCTCAACTGCCCCCTTCTGGCACTAAGTAGAACTACCTGTATTTTGTCCTCACCTGTTGATTAGCCTTTCAGCCCCACTCAG